>NC_081436.1:27221400-27524400 GCF_949786415.1 Peromyscus eremicus
TATCTGTTGAAATTTTTTTTTCCTTTTTTTTTTTTTTTTGAGGATCTATTTATTTACATATTTTACGCATATATACCTGCAGGCCAGAAGAGGGCACCAGATCTCATTACTGATGGTTGTGAGCCACCATGTAATTGCTGGGAATTGAACTCAGGACCTCCGGAAGAGCAGTCAATGCTCTTAACCTCTGAGCCATCTCTCCAGCCAATGGAAAGCCTTTTTGGTCATGTATTGACGAACTGGAAAACGCAGGGGACCAGTAAGATGGTTGGGCTGTAGAGACACTTGCCACCAAGCCTGATAAACTGGGTTGGGTCCTGTTGGAGGAAGGAGTCAGCGGCACTTACAAGCTGTCTTCAGATCCCCTCGTGTGTGCTGTAGCCCGCGTATGAGAATGGATGAGCACAGTAAATACATGCAATTTTAAAAACACACACTTCGTGTGTTGGCAAAGTGCATTTATTTCACAGTTCAGAAGGTCTGCAACGGTCTGCTTTGTGGAGGTGTTCACAACTCCTGTGTGTAGGAGCTGATACTGGACACTGGTAGGGCTGCCTGTCCCGTCCATGGGGGGTTTGACATGACTCTCACCCTAGGAGTCACTTTGGCCTCCTGTGGACACGCAGCGGTCACCTTTCCTGTGTTGTCAAGGCATTCCCACTTCGGGTCACGACATACACATGCCCCTGGTGCGACTCCTTTGTCTTTGTGACTCGAAGTTATGATCCAAAGAAGAAGAGAAACCCAGACCAGGGTGACCCGGTCACTAAATGAAGTTTGTCTTCTTGCCCCTTCCCAGTGTGGATAGTAAGAATGCCAGGGCAGGGTGGGTAGAAGAGACCTCACTTTTGTTTGGAAAGCCTGGCCATGCCACAGAATTCCGGCTGCGGTCTTTGTTTTGGTTGCATAGGAATCCAGAGATGGTCGAACAGGTTGGTAATGTGAGCTGCATTCAGACACGTGAGGAAACCCAGTCCTTGAAGATTTGTGTGATAGTAGCCCTCAGGGGACTGTCCTCCCTCATGTGCTGTGGGCAGCCTCCCTTTGTGTGTGTGTGTGTGTGTGTGTGTGTGTGTGTGTGTGTGTGTGTGTGTTTGGTTTTGTTTTGTTTTACACAGATGATCCTGTTGGGAAAGCTGTAACTTGGTGACAGTTCCCGTGACCACAGGCTCCTCTGAGAGCCCAGTGGCAGGAGCTGGAGAGGCGAACGAGTTTCTTCACCTCCTGGCTAGTTTGCTATTTTTTCAGCTGCTTTCTCGTGAGCTGAGCAGAGCAGGACAGGCACAGGTCTGGAGGGGGAAAGCACGGGGTTTTGTTTTTGAAAGGTTGGATGCCTGCCATAGTGGAACTCGCGGCCTGCCGGCAGCGCTGACATTTCAGCCCGGTAGTGGATGGAGCTGGATTTAAATGGGCTGAGCTGATGTCTTAGGATTCTCACTTAAGAGCCATGCACCTGGCCTTGGGACTCGGAGCAGTTTCCGGTTGCTGTCTCATCTGCAGCAGTCAAATTGAGCTGCTAATTTCTTGCTGAGGAGATGGGCCGTTCCCTTTCACGTCGGCCACAGCTGCAGTCCTGGTGGTGAGCCGTATGCTCACTTCTAGGGATGCGTGCTGGCCCACATGCCCATGCTTCTCAGGCTACTCGTTTAGGTAAAGACCGAGATTGGAATTTTTGTAGTGAAATATCACAAGTTTCAAGTGCTGTTATAGTTCTGCAGAAATGTAAACATCATGTTGGCAGATGTGGCTCTGGTTGAGTCCTCAGCTTCCAGGCCAGGGGCCAGAAGAAAAGGGAGTTCTGTGACCCATGCTGCTCCCCAGCTCGTCTTGTTACCTCCCGGAAAATGTCAGGACAGTGTAGGGACTTTGCTTTCATGTTCTTTTTTAAATTTTGATAAAACTAACATGTCATGAACCCCTCATCTTTGCCACTTCGAGGCGTCTGAGCACAGCAGCACTGAGTTGTATTCACTGGGCTGTATTCACAGCCGCATGCAGCCCCCACCCCTCTCTGTTTCGAAGCTTCCCTATCACCCCAAGACGAGACCAAGGGACCCACAGAAGTTTCTCCCCAGCTCTTCCGTCCGCAGCCACTGCTCTGTTTCCCGTCTGTGGGCGTACTTTGTCGGGACATTTCAGACGAACAGACTCCTACAGCACTTGTCCTCCTGTGCCCACAATTGTCCACTTAGTACACTTTTAGGTTCTGTCCCCGTGGCCGCTGCAAGGACATCGTTCCTTCTCAAGGCTGGAAGCAGGGTGCGTAAACAGACGCCTTTGTGTGTTGCTTCATTCTGTCGGACACTCAGGTTGTTTTCTCCTTTCGACTGCTGTGAACTTTGGTACAACTGTGTTTCCTTCAATACCTGTTTTCATCTCACACTACCAGAAGTCCAGTTGGTGTTCTCTCAGGGAACAGAACGGAGAGAGAGTACGTGCGCATTACAAAGACGACTTATTAGATTGGCTTACACAGTATGATCTGGGTAAGCCATAACGGCTGTCTCACACTAGAGATACAGAGAACCAGTGGTTCTGCAACGCACAAGGCTGAATGATGGAGCCATCCCAACCTAGTGCTGGCCAGAAGATGCTTGGAGCGCCGCTGATCTTCAGTCCACATGGATGGTTCTGATGTCGGGGAAGAATGTCAGGGCAGGTTAACTCCAGATGTGCGAAGGCAAGTGTGGTGGTTTGAATGAAAAATGTCCCCCACAGTCCCAGGAACTTGAACGTTTGGTCCCCAGCTGACGGCACTTTTGGGGGAGGTTTTAGGTGGTACAGCCTTGCTGGAGGAAGGCCGTCGCTGGGGGAGGGCTTTGAGATTAAAAGCCTCACAGCACTTCCAATTTGCTCTTTCTGATTCATGATGGGGGGTAGAGATGTGAGCTCTCAGCTTCCTGTTCTCGCTGCCATGCTTCCCTGGTACGATGAGCATTTGTCTCTCTGAAATCATAATCCCAAGCACACCCTTCTTTCTGTGAGTTGCTTTTGGTCATGGTGTTTCATCACAGCAACAGAAAAATAACTAGTACCGTAAGAAGGCAGAAGCAAGGCCTTCCCTTGAACTTGCCTGTATCTGGGCAGACACCGTGCACACTTAGGGCATGTTTCTCCCTATGCGGACTTTCTTTGGACTGCCAGCTCCCGAATAATGACACAGAGACTTTTTATTAATTATAAAAGCTTGGCCTTAGCTTAGGCTTGTTCCCAACTAGCTCTTAGAACTTAAATTAACCTGTTTTTTTAATTTTTATTTTTTTAATTTAATACAGTGTTCTGCTTGCATGTATTCCTGTACACCAGAAGAGGGCACCAGACCTCATTACAGATGGTTGTGAGCCACCATGTGGTTCCTGGAAATTGAACTCAGGACCTCTGGAAGAGCAGTCAGTGCTCTTAATCTCTGAGCCATCTCTCCAGCCCCGAATTAACCTGTTTATATTAATCTATATTCTGCCACATTGCTTGTTACCTCTCCTCAGTATGTGCATCCAACTTCCTCTGCATCTGGCTAACAAATCATTCCACCCTAGATTCTCTCCCAGAGTTCCCATTTCTGCCCGGAAGTCCCATCTATCCTCTTCTTCCTTAGCTATTGACCATTCAGCTCTTTATTAAACCAATCAGAAGGTGCCTTGGGCAGATGAGGAAGGACATAGGTACATCTTCACACAGTGTACACAAAGATTATCCCAACATTTCCCATTTCAAATGAATATATTCAAGTAAAATGGCAGAAAGGCTTGAGAAAAGTTTAGCTGTCCTTCAGTGTGATGGCTGGTCTTGTCACTTTGACTGGATTTGGAATTAACTAAGACCTAATCCTCTGGGCATGCCTGTGAGGGATTTTTCTGAAGTTGAACTTTTTTAAAAGTTTAAGAGATATTTAAAGCTGGGTGGTGGTGGCGGCGCACGCTTTTAATCCCAGCACTCGGGAGGCAGAGCCAGGTGGATCTCTGTGATTTCAAGGCCAGCCTGGGCTACAGAGTGAGTTCCAGGAAAGGCGCAAAGCTACACAGAGAAACTGTCTTGAAAAAAACAAACAAACAAACAAACAAACAAACAAACAAAAGATATTTAATTAAAAATAAAAAGGAAGGGGACTGGAGGGATGGCTCAGTGGTTAGGGGTGCTTCCTGCTCTTACAATTTGCCTCCCAGCACTCACGTTAGATGGCTACAACCGCTCCAGCACCAGGGTTCTGACATCCTCTTCTGACATCATGTCTCTGCATGCATCTGTATACACACACACACACACACACACACACACACACACACACACACTCAAAAATAAATAAATAAATAAAATAAACCGGACGGTGGTGGCGCACGCCTTTGATCCCAGCACTCGGGAGGTAGAGCCAGGCGGATCTCTGTGAGTTCGAGGCCAGCCTGGGCTACAGAGTGAGCTCCAGGAAAGGCGCAAAGCTACACAGAGAAACCCTGTCTCGAAAAACCAAAAAATAAATAAATAAATAAATAAATAAATAAATAAATAAATAAATAAGATAAATCTTTTCATTTTCATTTTATTTTGTATGCATTGGTATTTTGGTGCATGTACGTCTGTGTACCACACGCATGCCTGGTGTCTGTGGAATCTGACACAAAAGACGGTGTTACAGATGGTTGTGAGCTGACATGTGGGGGGCTGGGAATTTGTCCTAGTTAGGGTTACTATTGCTGTGATGAAACACCGTGACCAAATGCAACGTGGGGAGGAAAGGGTTTGTTCAGTTTACACTTCCACATCACAGTTCATCTTCAAGGGAATTCAGGGCAGGAGCTCAAACAGGGCAGGAACCTGGAGGCAGGAGCTGCTGCAGAGGCCATGGAGGAGAGTTGCTTACTGGCTTGCTCATTGTGGCTTGCTCAGCCTGCTTTCTTATAGAACCCAGGCCCATAAGACCAGGGATAGCACCACCCACAATGGGCTGGGCCCTCCCCCATCAATCACTAATCAAGAAAATGCCTTCCAGGGTGCCTACAACCCGACCTGATGGAGGCATTGTCTTGACTGAGGTTCCCTCCTCTCAGATGATTCTGGCTTGTGTCAAGTTGACATAAACTAGCCAGCACAGGACTGAAACCAGGTTCTCTGGAAGAACAGCCAGTGCTTTAAGAAAGAAATTAATTAAAGGGAGTCAGAAAGTACGACCAAATGTGTTGGCGTTTTTGTGTAGTGCGAATCCTAATTGGTCTTAATAATAAAAGCTTGGAGTCAGATATCAGGGTAAATGCTGGAAGATCAGAGAGACAAAAGAGCAAGCCACAGCCACCTCTTACCTCACCAACTCCTTAGCCTGAGGGGTGAGCTTCTGTCTCCTCCTGCCTTCTATTCCTTTCTCTGCCCAGCCATATCACTTCCTGTCTCCACTTCCCTAGTGCTGGGATTAAAGGTGTGTCCCTCCAGTGCCTGGCCTCTATGGCTAACTAGTGGCTGGCTTTGCCCTCTGATCTTCAGGCAAGCTTTATTTATTTATTTATTAAGAGCACAAACAAAATATCACCACAAGTTTTGATTCCGATTTATACCAAGGTTCAGAGGTGATAAGTCCAATGGTTGCCTAGCATGTTCAGGACCTCGAGTTCAGCCCCCAGCCCTGTAAAAGTTAAAACTAGGAAACCCAGGGGCAGCTGAGGCATGAGCGCTCTCTGGGAATCTGATGCTCTTAAGGGATTTTGTATCTTTTTAGAACGTGATAATGGCATCGTGGCTGTTGTTTAACAGATCAGCCCTGACACGTGAGGTGATGCTGAGGTGTCTGCGGGTGAGGTGCTGTGCAGGGTGGAGTTGCTTGGCGGGACTCCTGGGGATAGTGAGGAAGTGCTCTGAGCAACCACACTGTCAGGATCATCTTTATGGTAGAGCAGCGGGTTGACAAGGGTTGAGAGGCAGGGGAATCCATCAGGCTCGTACCTCTGCTTTGTCAGATGAGTTCCCTAGTCAAAAGGTGGGAGCTCAGCTGTCTCCCCAGCAGATGAGAGGTGCGGCGGCTGGACTCCTCTATTGTTAGCATCATAGCTGTGATAACGCCTGGCCAGATCTTCTCTATTCCTTCTGTGAGACTCCTTGTCCTCAAATGTGGGAGAAGGGAGAGGAGGCATGGGGAGCTTGAGTGCGGGAGTGAGTGCGTGTGTGCGTGGGTGCGTGCGTGCGTGTGTGCGTGGGTGCGTGCGTGCGTGCGTGTGTGTGTGTGTGTGTGTGTGTGTGTGTGTGTATGTGTGTCCCACTCTGAGTCCCTGGGTCAGTCCCTGAAGGCAAGTGCTTTTCAAGGGATGCTGTGAGAGGCCTCCCTCTGTCATCCACTGCATGACCGACAGCTGACTGAGTGAAGGTCTTGTCGGCTCAGGACCCTCCTGGCACACCTTGTCCTGCCCAGTCTTCACCGGTGCTACACCCCACATCTGGGCCTGATGGAGGACTGGGGAATGGGTCTGCCCAGTGAGAGTCACAAGGGCCACAAGGGACCCTGGGCTGAGCCTGTGGCAGAGGACAACAAAGCAGGGCTGGAAGTGTGAACCCGAGGGTGTCATCTCTTGTCCTCTACAGATTTTTCACGGCACATTTGCTGGTCACTGTGCTGGCGATAGGGACTCGGAGGTGGGAAGCTTGTGCGGAGCTGCTGGTGGCTGGGCCTTCCCTGAAAGGGAGGGCTGATGGGGCCTCTGGGATAGGGAGAAAGGCTTTCCCACCCCAGGAGCCCACCCCCGGAATCAGGGGGTCCTGGCCACCAGACAGGAATGGTGTCCTCAGTCTCTTTAATGAGTCTGAGGTCTGAGTCGGAAGGTCTACCCTTACCCTCTGGTCCTGAGCACCCAGCCTGACCAGTGGTGGCACCTCACAGCCTTGACTCAGGGTGTTCTGTTTCAAAAACTGCCTGGAAGGCTCACCCCTGGAATCCCAGGGTTTGGGAGGTGGAAGCAGGAAGATCAGGAGTTCAAGGTCATCCCCAGCTGCATAATGAGTATGAGGCCTGCCTGGGCTATGTGAGACCCTGTTTAAACCCCCCTCCCTGCAAAAGAAGACCTCTTGGGATGTGACTTCACTTCTGGTTGGAGTCCTTTAGTTCTCTACTGCTCCAGCCTTAAATTTTTTTTTTTTTTTTTTTTTTGCATGGTCTCCTGGGATCTTGGAAAGCAGATGTGAAGGCAAGGCCTGATCAAAACCCTGGTTCCCAGTGTCTTCCGGCCCAGTGGGCACTTCTCACTCTCCACTCTGGAGGTGACTTAGCAAGGTCTTCCGCCTCAGACTTCTTGCAGGGAGTCCCAGCAGCTGTCTTTGGAGCAATGCTTTCCTCTCCGCCCTCCCCCGAAGCCTTCAAGTTGGCTGCAGGACCTCTGAGCTCCAGGGACCCTGAGCAGAGCCTCAGTCACACAGGAGTTGAGAAATGAGCTTCACATAAGTTTTCACGCACCGTGACAAATGGCAATGTCCTTCTGAAAATCTGCCTCAAAGCAAGGTATGCCCCACGCCGTGTCTCCGGCCAGGATAGCACGGCATGGTGGGTTAGTGTGCCCACCGAGGAAAAGCAGGCTTCTCTCAGAGTGACCTCAGCCCCTAGGGCAAGGCTTTATACGCATAGCTACTACTGATTCAGATTCTTCTAGAAGCAAGACCAGCCATTGGAGTTAATGTGGAAAAGAGGCATATGAGTGGGGCTTTGCTGTCTTTCTGGTGATCAATTTTAATCAGCACGCTTCAAGTGTGAACTCCCCCTTCTCTCGTGTTCTGGAACTGTGTAATGTGCTCTTTGTATATTTTATGAAAGCCCTGAGTGGGTGCTAAACTTTACTACTCAAATGAATGCAAGACGTATCTGTGTTTTAATTTAAAACAGAGAAAAACTCTCTGCTGAAGTGCCAGCCAGTGGTGTGGGAGCGCAGCCTGGGGCTGCCAGAGTCTCTGCTCTACGTGGGTGTGAGCGACACCTCTCAGTGACAACGTGTGTATGTGTGCATGTGTTCGGAGAGATCTGGCAGGGCCAGCCAGTTCTTCACGGTTTGGGCTTGCTTCTGCTGCAGACTCAGGCTGGTGCCCTTGGATTCCTGCATCCAGCATCCATACCAGCTCATCCTGAGTGCTTGCCTCTCCTAGGCCCTGGGAGGACTGTCCTGCCTCTGTTTTCTTCTGAGCTTGTAGCTCTGCATGTAAAGGTGGGTCTCAAGGATGGCCTGGCCGGTGACTAGAGTGTGGCCATGTGTGCTGTGCTCAGTAGCTGCGGCTTGCCTGCAGGACTCCACAGGCACCATGCATCCTGGGCCCTGCACAGTCCCAAGCTGAGACAGATCTGCTCCACAAAAGGGCAGGGTAGAGAATTCGTTTCTCGTTAGTGCTATGTTCCAGAACAACCTGGCTCAGTGTACGAAAATGGGAGTGACTGATGTGTGAGAAAGAGGCAGGTCCATCACTGCACAGGGAAGCAGTTCATTGGGGACTCAGTGGCAGAAGCATGGTCCCAAGTGGCAGCAAGACCAATGGGTTCTCGGATTGTAACCATTGCTTACGATTTTATTTACAATGTTGTGTACAGAGTAGATAAGCTCTACATGAACGATCCAGCCCTAGATATTTAGAAGTGACTGATATATTGACTGTCTGAGGTCAAGTGTAGAAATACTTGGTGTATTTTACAGTAGAAATAGTAGAATCACACTGTGCAAATGGCTTTTTGAAAATTACTTATCACTGCCGGGCGGTGGTGGTGCACGCCTTTGATCCCAGCACTCGGGAGGCAGAGCCAGGTGGATCTCTGTGAGTTCAAGGCCAGTCTGGTCTACAGAGCGAGATCCAGGACAGGTACTAAAACGACACAGAGAAACCCTGTCTCTAAAAACCATAATAAATAAATAAATAAATAAATAAATAAATAAAATTACTTATTGCTTATGTGTGTGTGCACATGTGCCATGGTCCGTTCATGGAGGTCAGTGGACAACTTTGTGGAATTGGTTGTTGTCAACCTTTACATGGGTTCTGGGATGCAATTCAAGTCATCCTCGTACAGCAAGGAGCCATCTTGTCAACCTCTGTGTAAATGACTTCCAGAAACGTGAGAAAGTGCTTGCCTTGGCATGCATGTGCGCTGGGCAAATGTGTCCTAATTTTATAATGTCTCGCCTCTACATACTAAATCAGTTGCCAATGTAAGCGAACAGGCAGTGAGGGCGTGGTGAAGCCATCTTCCCTCTGATAGCCTCAATCGGGTACTGCCTGAGGACGTGGTTCACTCACTGTATATTTTCCCTTATGTAAGTCTCCAGGCTCTTAGGAAATCCCACAGACAAGAGGAGGGTGGTCTTCAATGGACATGAGGGGGTTTCTGTTGGGCTGTACCTCAAGACGCAAGCGCAGAGCGTGAAAGAGACAATAGCTGTGTGCACTCTCAGAGAGGACAGCCAGGGCAAGGGCTGTGTGACAATCCAAAAGGACAGGAAGAAAGAGACAGAGAAGAAACCTGAAGAGGGAGAGAAGAAAGGGCCTCAGACGATACCGTGTTGGCAGACTGCCAGTGGCTGGCTTCAAGGACAGCAGTGCCCATGGCACGTTTGGCCAGACCAGCTGCTTCAGGAGCCAGGAAGGCTGGTGCTGGAGAGGAGCAGGGACCATTGGGAAGGAGGGGCTTGATGTGTGAGCTGAAGGGACCCAGAGAGAAGAACATGGCAGCTTAGGTGGGAACACAGAGTTAGGAGATGAGTCCCAGGGTTTGGTAAGTCCAAATTGGAGACTTTGGCTTCCAGGAGAGAGAAGAGAGGGAAGGCAGGGGAGACCACAGGATGAGGAACTGGAAGAGAAAACCCTGGAGTAGGACTCACAGCCCGTCCGGAGACATATGTCCTGTGAGAGTGAGCTTGTGGGGGACTGTGTGGGCTAGGGCAGTGTATATATATATATATATATATATATATATATATATATATACTGTGTGTGTGTGCGCGTGTGTGCGTGTGCCATGTTCACATGTCTATGAGAGCACGTCTGTGTGCAGACCAAGACCAGAAGACAACCTCAGATGTCAGTCCAACTTACTGGAACTCACTAGATGGCTAGGCTGGCTGGCCATCAAGCCCCAGGGGTCTGCCCATCTCTGCTTCCCCAGTGTTGGAGTTACAAGTGTGAGCCACCACACCCGGCTTTTCGGCATGGGTGCTGGGGCTCCAACTCAGGCCCTGGTGCCGGTGCAGCAAGCACGTCCTGACTGAGCCGTCTCCCCAGCTGCTGCAGTGGAGTTCTGAGCTGTGGGTTTCAGGGGCATCAGGGAGAGAGGTGGTTGAAGTCTCTCACTACATCTGCCTTGCTCCGATCACACTTTATGAGGGAGGTGCTGGAGGAGGTTGAGATTCAGGGAAATTAAACTTGTCTAGTAGAAGGGCAGATGATGGCCTCAGAGACACCTCCTGAACTGTGTCCCATAGGCAGGCACAAGCCACGGTAGCCCATCAAGTTGAAGAAAGCCACGTGAACTGTCCTGTGTGTTCGTCATAGTGAGATTGTTGTATTGAGTGTGTGTTGAAGTCAAATGCCCCTGCTTATCCTGAACTATAGGTCCTCCACAATGTAGGACGCTCCCCCCCCCCAGCTCTCTGCTAGGGGCTACGGCCTGTGAGTGGACACTACTGTCACAGAACAGCTTTATGGTGGGCTTTGGGGTCACAAGGTCTGACTGTCAGCTCCAGCATTCATCACGGTCCACCTGAAATGCTTTCTCAAGTCTGGGTCTCGGGTGCAAAGCAGGGCTGCTCTTATCTGCTGTGAGAACCTGAAAGCTGTGAAGCCGTGCTCCCCAGCTGGTCTTCAAGAAGACAAGGGTCCAGGGAAGGCAGCTACAGATCTGGAATGCCCAGTGCACTTCCAAGAACCTCTTGCTGGTCTTCAAGAAGACAAGGGTCCAGGGAAGGCAGCTACAGACCTGGAATGCCCAGTGCACTTCCCAGAACCTCTTGCTGGTCTTCAAGAAGACAAGGGTCCAGGGAAGGCAGCTACAGACCTGGAATGCCCAGTGCACTTCTCAGAACCTCTTGGGGTTTGTTGATCATACCTAGCCAACTTTCTGTAGTGCTGGATGTGTCCAGCAGGGGGCGCTCTAGCCCTTCCTCGCCTCTGTTCCTGCCTCTGACCGCTAGATGTCAGTAAGAATCCAGTAAGTTGGTGACTGTGGGTGGGACCAACAGAGCCAGCTTGCTCTTCCCTGCAGGTTTCCGCCTCATTCCCACCTTTCCTGTTAGTTCACCAGCTTCTTGCAGGCCTGTATGGCTGCTTTAGGGGAAATAGGGCTGCCTGCTGCTAGCTGGGGCCCAGCCGGCTGCTGGTTGGAAGTCTTTTGCTGCTTGGTACAGATGCCTTGAGATCTGAGTCGCTGGTCTCTTGGTAGCGGGCCTGGGCAACACCGATCTTTGCAGAACTTTCAGTGCTGTTGGTCAGTTGCCCAGGGAAGGTTGCTTTGGTACCTGCAACCGCGTCCTTCTGCAAGTGCAAGCGTTTGGTGTTTTACCACGTAGGTAGGGGCCTTTGACCATGTCGGTCTAGTCACGACTTCTCCAGGCTGCCATGGCAGGTAGAGGCGCTAGGAGAGAGGAGGGGCACTTCTTGGCCCAGGCTAGGGCAGCTGTCGCAAAGAGGGAAGGGGCTGGGCGGGACTCCGGGAAGAATGTGGGCGGGGCTCTGCCTGAAGGGCGTGGCCTCCAGAGAGCCAGATGAACACACGCACGCACACGCATGCTGCTGTTACCTCTCCGGGTCCTGTGCCGGCGTTTCCAGCATGTCTTCCGCCGCGTCCACTGCCGCCAGGCGTCCCAGGGCGCGAAGGCCAACCGAGCAGGGTAAGGCGAGTGGAACGGAGCTCAGGATAGATAGACAGGGCGCAGCATTTGTTAGTGACTTGCCGAATCCTGCTCCTGTGCCGGGTCACACCAGACACGTTGGGAAATTCGGTCACCCATGTGGTTGGGCTGGGACTCCGAGCTGCCGCGTTTGGTTGGAGGAGGTCCTCTCCCAGCGTTTGGTTGGAGGAGGTCCTCTCCCAGTGTGGTTCCCAGGCTCCCTGGTTGGTCTCCGGCCCACTTCAGGATTCCTACGCTCTTTGTCACGTGGCCTTAGCTTTCCGTCCCTAGGCCAGGTCACTAGCTTGTCCTGCTGGACTTCCTGGAGACTGAGGAAGAGGCCCTGTACTTGCGTTCTGGGGTTGGGATGGGTGTCCAGGCTGGGCATCTCTGTGAGGTTCGGGCTTTTTAGCCTTGCTCCTTCTGCACGGAGGTTCCCAGAAGCATCCAGCCAGAGCTCCTCTGCTGAGGGATTGTTGCTATCTTAGTGCTTAAGGAAGGGGTGTCCTGGTATGATCGCAGGAGGTGGGGCGGGGAGGGGAGAGGAGGGGGCGTGGTTCACAGTGAAGACAGCTCTTCCAGGATCAGCCTGTACAGTAGGCCTGCTGACCTGCCTTTGGTAGCTCAGCCTCTGCTGGCGGAGCTAAGTTCTTGGGCCTCAGGGATTCCAGGGCAAGACAGGATGGGGCAGAATTGTGTCCTTTTGGAGAAGCTGCTAGATTGTAGGGGCACAGCAGGACGCCCAGATAACTTGTTTGGTACTCGGTCTCTGACTGGACAAGGGAATATCACTTACGCCACAATGAGTTTATGAGTTCTGTGTCCTTGACTGTGAAATGGAGTTGCTGGTAGAATCCACCTAGCGGTTGTGGTGAGGAGCTTGATGCTCCGTGCTGTCCACATTTTATGACGTTGGACGGGGAGAACACTGGAGGAAGGTGTTGTCTGAGCCCACATCATGAAACACTTCTGCATCCTGCCGTCTTCAGAGCGGGCTGCCAGCAGACTGGAGCAGGGAATGTTCCCCCCCCCCCCCCAGACCCATGAGAGAGGTGGGATGGGATTTGGCCATCCTTTCTCCCTTCCCCTCCTGCATTGTTCATGGGACACCCGCCTCGGGCATCCAAATCTGCCAGAGCTCTCAGTGCTTATGAAGCCTGCTCTGGCTCCTTACGTTCTCAGGGCATACCTGGAGTTGCTTTATGGTTCAGGACCTGGTCCCTTGTCCCCTGACCTCCCCACCTACACTCACTTTCAGTCACTGGGTAGCTCCACTCCACCTGATCCCTTCACTGTGGGGACATCAAGAAAGACTCTTCAGAAACATCTGTCAGCTGGATGGTGGTGGGGCACGCCTTTAATCCCAGCACTCAGGAAGCAGAGGCAGGAAGATCTCTGTGTAACAGATTTATGTATAACAGAGAGATTTTTCCGTGTAACAGCCCTGGCTGTCCTTTATCTTGCTCTGTAGACCAGACTGGCCTCGAACTCACAGAGATCCACCTGCCCTCTGCCTCTAGAGCGCTGGGATTAAAGGCGTGCGCCACCACCGCCCGGCCATAACAGCCACGCTCTTTTAATTGCCAGGTAAGATGGCTATACTGAGGGGTTCTCTGTGGGACCCCGTGAAGAGGTTCCAGAGGGGCCAAGCTGGGGATCCCTTGAGCCTCAGAAAGGGGCATCGCCCCCCTTTCTACTCAGCTAGGCCCCTTGAGTTTGGACCCTGGCGGGGACACACTGGACTGTGACGGCCTGTCGGTTTGCCCCACCTCCTTAGACGGTGTCTTCCTCCCAGGTAAATAGGCCAAGGGGGGCATCCACGAATGGCCTGGTGTGGTGCGAGCCGGGCTCCACTCGGGCACTCTCCTGTCTCTTCAGGTGGGAAGAAAAGAGCAGGAGCAGAGTGAAGTGGAAGCAGCTGGAGCACAGGGGCCCATACTTCACCCCTGCCTACGAACCCCTTCCGGATGGAGTGCGCTTCTTCTACGATGGTGAGGCCGAGGGTGTGTGTGCTGTTGGGTTTGGGCCGACTTTCTCTCTCTGAATGGTCGGCATGCGGAGAAGACGTGCTGACCTTCCCAGCATCGGGTGCAAAGTCCTCCTCTTCCCTGCTTCTTGATGGACTGGCTGACAGCATAGAGGACAGGGGCCAACCCTGGAGTCCTCCAGAAACTCTGTGTGTGTGTGTGTGTGTGTGTGTGTGTGTGTGTGTGTGTGTGTACTCTCACAGATGTAGATGGCCACTGGCAGGCTGCTACAAGGAAGGAGAGACACGAGTTTGTGTTTCAGGGACACGCGTTGTACCCAGACTTGCCGAAGGCTGGGGTGAGCTGCTTTGGTCTCCCAGCCTCTCCTGAGTACACAATGACAGTGCACATCTGCATCTAGGCTGGCCGCCTGGCGAGAGGTGGTGGTGGAGATACACAGTGTGTGCTGTGTGTGTCCCTGTGTGGTGTGGAACACTGAACCTGTTCCTGTCTGTCTGTTTTTGGTATTTTGAAACCGAGTCTCACTAGCTGGCCTGAAACTCTCTATGCAGAACACGCTGACCTTGAGCGCATAGAGATCCGCCTGTTTCTGCCTCCTGAGTGCTGGGATTCAGGGTGTGGGCTATCACACCTAGCACAGATTGTATCTTCTTCTCCTCCTCCTCCTCCTCCTTCTCATTCTCCTGTTTTATTTTTTATTTATTTATTTATTTTTTTGAGACAGGGTCTTTCTACATAGCCTTGGCTGTCCTAGAACTTAATATGTAGACCAGGCTGGCCTCAAACTCACAGAGATTTTCTTGCCTTTGCCTTATGATGGTGTACACACCTGCTGGGCCCATGTGTACCTATGATGTGGCCTCAGGCACATGGGCCAGAGTGTACTGTGGAGGTCAGAGGATAACTCTGTAGAGCCAATTTTCTTCTTCCATGGTTTTTCACGTGGGACCCGGGATCAAACTCAGGGCGCCACGCTTGCTTGGCCTTTACCCACACATATTGTTTCTGAAATTCTTGTTCTGAAACTCTTCCGACATTCCGTTGAGAGATTTCCGTCGGGAATAGCCTGGGCGCCCACCTGGTGTTCTGTCTGGGCTTCTGTGCACTCTTCTGTCGTGCTGACCTTTTCGTGAAGTACAGGAAGTCCCTGAGCACGGAGGGGTTACACCTGCAGTGGTCACATTTTCCCACTGTGACGCATTCACTTTTATTTTGTTCCTGTAATTTCCTGTGTGGAAATCTGTATTTTAGAATCGCACATGTAGCCGGGCGGTGGTGGCGCACGCCTTTAATCCCAGCACTCGGGAGGCAGAGCCAGGCGGATCTCTGTGAGTTCGAGGCCAGCCTGGGCTACCAAGTGAGTTCCAGGAAAGGCGCAAAGCTACGCAGAGAAACCCTGTCTCGAAAAACCAAAAAAAAAAAAAAAAAAGAATCGCACATGTGAGGGCCAAGGGTATGTAGCTCCTGTGGCGTGCTTTCCTGGCGTGCGTGAGGTCCGGGGTTCATCCCTAGAATTGCAATAAAATGAAAATATTTTTTTAAATGCTTTTTTTTTGACCATCAAGATGGCTCGGTGAGTAAAAGCGTTTGCCACCTAAGCCTGGTGACTGGAGTTTGATCCTTGGGACCCACATAGAGATGGAAGGAGAGAACCCACTCCACGAAGTTGTCCTCTGACCTCCACAGGCACTCCATGGCATGTGTGGGGCCCCTACCCCCCATGTGAGATGTGTGCACACGCACACACAATAATAATGAAATGCATGTGTCGCTCTTCCATATAATACAAACTGAGTAGCAGGAAGCGGCGTAATAAAGAAAGGACTGGGTGGCCGAGGCTGTTGCAGACCCCACAGTGATGTTCCTGGTGCCACTCCAGGAGTGTGTGGCCCTTACCTTCCTCAAGTGCTGGTCATTTTGACTTAGGGTGTTCTCAGGGTGTACTGTGTGCTAAAGTAGGAGGTTGTGTCACCTGGACGGGGCCTGTGGCGGTCCCTCAGTCAGCACGTGTGGTATCTGCAGGAAAGCCGGTGAAGTTGAGCTTGGCAGCGGAGGAGGTCGCCACTTTGTATGGGAAAATGCTGCATCTTGAGTGTACAACCAAGGAAGTCTTCCAGAGGAACTTCTTCAGTGACTGGCGGAAGGTGTGTGTCCCAGTGGCTCCAGCAGCCGCCCTGGACCTGTCTGGTGGGGATACTCGGGGGTGGCTGCCCAGCCAGCTGCCATCTCTATAGCCCAGCCAGCTTTCAATGGCCACAGTGTTTGCCCAGCATGTGGCAGACTGTGGTGACCTTGTTCTGGGGGCTCTGATGACAGCATCCAGCTCTCAGAGTGGGAGGCTGGAGCAGTCCAGGGGGTGTTTTCTGCCCCATGAAAATAAGCACACAGTGTGGAGATGAAAGTATTGTGTGAGGTTTCTCTCTTTCCTTATTTTTTTAAGACATGTGTTACATGTAAGCCTGGCCTGATCTTTGCATCTTGTTACCTAGCAACCACAAGCCTGCACCCCCAGCATTTCCCTAGTGACTGACAGCATCGAGCATCTTTTCCTGTATGGTTTGTCATTTGGAGATATATATGTGTGTATATATATATATATATATATATATATATATATATATATATATATATATGTTTTTTTTTTTTTTCTAATTTTTTGAGACAAGGTTTCTCTGTGTAGCCTGGAACTCTCTATGTAGACCAGGCTGGCCTCGAACTCAGAGATCCGCCTCTGCCTCCAGAGTACTGGGATTAAATGTGTGTGCCACCACACCCAGCTTGTTTCTTTCTTTAATGTGATTGCGTTGACGTCACATGAGTAGCTTTGACCAAGAGCGAGCCCAAATTTTGAATTCTCCACTTCTCTCCCTGTGTCTTCTGCCTGTCTGTGCTTTGTGGTATGTGGTCTGTCTGTCGTGCCTGTGTCTGTCCCTAACAGAGGGCTTTGTTCCGAATTTATTGAACAGTTACAGAAAACACACACATTATTATAAGCCAGGGGAGTGGAAGAGTCCATAGTTTAAGATTGCAGGCTATACATTAGCTTGGGTTGTGAAAGCTGGCTGCGTAGAAAATCCAAGGCATGGTAAGGTTGGTTCCAAGCAGGCTGAGCACACAGTAGGACGGCAGGTTAAGTATATACTCTTTTCTGTTTTGTTTTCTGTGTATGGGTATCTTGCCTGCATGCACAGATGTGTGCACCACACACGTGCCTGGTGCGATGGAGCCCCTGGAACTGGAGTTACAGACAGCTGTGAGCTGCCATGTGGTGCTGGGAATTGAACCCGGGTCCTCTAGAGGAGCAGCCAGTGCTCTTAACCGCTGAGCTATCTCTCCAGCCCCAAGTACATGGCCTTACGTGGTCTTAAGGCATATTATTAACTGAGCTGCACAGTCTGGCAGAAGTTCCAACCTTCAAAGGCAAGAGGGATTTTTAATATTCCATTGAGTGAATTTGCCACAGTTTATCCAGTGCTTAATAGCTTTCTTCTTTAATTGTCCCTAAAGTGCAATTGTCATCCACCAACATGGGTAGTTTGCATAGGATGGGGATCTCCAAAGCAGAGCTAGGGGGTCAGGGGTTTTACCACTTTCATTACTGAAACGTTAAATTACATTTGGAAATGGGTATCCTTGGCTAGTCCCCACCTGGGTTCGTACTAGTAGAGTCCATTCGTGCTGGCTAGCGTCTGGGGGTGGTGCGCTTCTGTCACTGGGAGCCTGGGGTGAGCTGCTCTGTCAGCAGAATCTTTGGCCCCTGATGGTGTGAGGCATGGGGGGCCTTGCCCTGGGGAAGGGTGTGGATTTAGGGGCTCACTTGGGGATTTCATTTGGTTGTTTTCTGAAGGAGCAAGGCTCGGGATGTGAGTCAGGGCCACAAGTCTGAAGCTGAGACTACACACACTGCCCTCTAAGCTGTCCCTGTTCCTCCTGGGTTTAGTCATGCATCTGTGCTTTACCATGTGCCCAGGAGGCAGCTGTTTCCAGCTGAGGTCACGTGACTTATTCACAGGCCTCTACCGTGCACCTGGATCTCTGGTATAATAGTTGTTGGAGGCTGAGGGTCTGGTGCAGTGGTTCTCAACCTTCCTAATGCTACAACCCTTTAATACAGTTCCTCATGTTGTGGTGACCCTAAGATACTTTGTTGCTACTTCATAACTGTCATTTCACTACTGTGAACTATAATGTAAAGATCTGATATGTGACCCCTGTGAAAAAGTCGTCCAACCCCTTATAGGGGTCATGACCCACAGGTTGAGAACCACTGGTCTAGTGGCCCGGCCTTAGCACTCTGCCCGGACTCCAGCCCCGTGTTTGGGGTTTATCACAGTGATCCTGTACGGTGGGCCCCAAGTGTGGACTCCCTGCGCCATGGGTCGGCGCCTGTAATAGAGTGCTGAGCACGTGTTGCTGGTTTTGGTCCAGGAGATGACAGCTGAGGAGAGAAAGCTTATCACACACCTTGACAAATGCGACTTCGTGGAGATCCACAGGCACTTCATGGAAAGAACTGAGGCCCGCAGGACCCTGCCCAGGGAGCAGAAGCAGGTCAGCAGTGGGTTCTGGGAAACCCGGAGGTAGCTGGTGGGTGCAAGCTGCAGGAAGTCCCCCACAGAGCCTTCCTCCCACAAAAGCCTTAGGAGGTGGACCAGGTTCTGGGTGCTGTCACAGCAGGTACTGAGTACTTTCAAGTTATGCCCCTTTTTAAAGTGTGTCCAGCTGGGCGGTGGTGGCGCACGCCTTTAATCCCAGCACTCGGGAGGCAGAGCCAGGAGGATCTCTGTGAGTTCGAGGCCAGCCTGGTCTACAGAGCGAGATTCAAGACAGGCACCAAAACTACACAGAGAAACCCTGTCTCAAAAAAACAAAAAAACAAAAACAAAAAAAAAACCAAAAACAAAAAAGAAAACTGATTTTTAGCCGGGCGGTGGTGGCGCACGCCTTTGATCCCAGCACTCGGGAGGCAGAGGCAGGCGGATCTCTGTGAGTTCAAGGCCAGCCTGGGCTACCAAGTGAGTTCCAGGAAAGGCGCAAAGCTACACAGAGAAACCCTGTCTCAAAAAACCAAAAAAAAAAAAAAATAAAAATAAAATAAAAAAAATAAAGTGTGTCCAGGATATAATTCCATTTTCCTGGGGCACATTGGAAAGTACACTACCACTGAATCGGGGCGGTCCATACCTTTAATCCCAGCACTCAGAAAGCAGAGGCAGGTGGATCTCTGAGTTCGAGGCCAACTTGGTTTACAGAGAAAATTCCAGGACAGCCAAGGCTACATCTGTCTTGAAAAACCAAAGGGGTGGGGGTCAGGGGGGAGAGAGAGAAAGCACACTTCCATTTGAAACATTATGAGTAGCACAGGGCCCAAGGGCAGGAATATGGGGTGAGTTGACTCTACTATGCTTCTTTCCACATCTCCCCCTCTGTTTATTTAATTAATTAATTAATTAATTAATTAATTTACTTAGTGACAGGATTTCTCTGTGTAGCCTTGGCTGTTCTGGAACTCCCTCGGTAGACCAGGCTGGCCTCGAACTCACAGAGATCCGCCTACCTCTGCCTCCCGAGTGCTGGGATTAAAGGCGTGCGCCACCACCATCAGGTTTTCACATCTCCCCTCTATTTAACGGAGCCCTCCCGCCATGTAGTCCTCTCTCAGTTGTTTACTTCTTGGCCAGCCATTGCAGGGAGTTTGGGGTGATTCCAGAACCTGCCTCATTTCCTCCTGCCTTGAAGGCTACCCTGTTGCTGCTGAGCTGCAGCTTGAGGAACTTCATGCCGTGTTCTCCCCACATCTGCTGGAAAGCCAGGGCTTTGAGGCCTCCGGCAGCGGCAGCAGCAGCAGCAGCAGCAGCAGGAGGGACCTGGGTCAGTACAGGAACTGGGTTGGTTTTAGCTTCTTCTCTCCTGATGCCCACGTACTGTGTTAACTCAGAAGCTAAAAGAAGAGGCAGAAGAGCTTCAGCAGGAGTTTGGCTACTGTATTCTAGATGGCCACAGAGAAAAAATAGGCAACTTCAAGACGGAGCCACCTGGCTTGTTCTGCGGCCGAGGGGACCATCCCAAGATGGGGATGTTGAAGAGGAGAGTCATGCCGGAGGATGTGGTCATCAACTGCAGCAGGTGTGTGGGACCCAGCCAGCCAGGCTCTCATGGGTGGGCATTGGACCCTGGCTGGGTCTAGCCCAGGCTGCCTGGTGAGGTGGCTTTTGTCCTTAGCTCTTTAGGGTAGGACCCCTCACTGGATGGGACGCCGGACACTGTTCCCATGTATCCTGGGTCTTGGCAGGGCTCTGGGTCAGCAGGTGTAGCTGTGGACAGCATCTCTCTGCACCAGCAGAATTTCTCATCTTGCTCAGCGGGGCTGAGGTTCTCCTACTGGGTGGTGTGCTGTGCGTTTTCAGCGTTTGGCTTACCAAATACCTAAAAGCATGTTGGGCGTGGGGCTTGCTGCGCTCTGCTGGTGCTGTGCTGCTGTTAGTCCTGTGTGACCTCTCAAACTGCAGTGACCCTGGGTGTCAGCTGGTGTACGGCATCCACCTGGTTGGGGCTTCAGCATTCTCTGCATAGAGCTTTCTGTTCTGGTATGATCTTGGGGTGTGTGTGTGTGTGTGTGTGTGTGTGTGTGTGTGTGTGTGTGTGTGTAAGTTGGCAGCTGTTTGGGTCTGGAGAGCTTGGAGCCAGCTCTGAAGCCATACCTGCATAGGCGCGTGGCCGCAGGACACACATAGGGAAGTTAGGGGCCTTGAGTTGCTTGTATTTGAGGACCAAGGGCTTGAGACTATGACTCCCTGTTTTTTTACTGCAGGGATTCCAAGATCCCCGAGCCCCCGGCCGGTCACCAGTGGAAAGAGGTGCGCTCAGATAACACAGTCACGTGGCTGGCTGCGTGGATGGAGAATGTCCAGAACTCCTTCAAGTACATCATACTGAACCCCAGCTCCAAGCTGAAGGTGAGAGCGTGACCTTCCAGGGGAGCCCTGGGCCCCAGAGCATGAGTGTCAGGCCTTCCCCTCTGGGCTAGTCCAGGGTGGCAGGTGCGAGAGACTCTTCAGCCCTTAGTGCAGCCTCCAGAGATGACCCAGGATCAGGCAGCCAGTGTTGAGAGCAGCTGGGCCCAGTGGCCACAGTCGAACAGGCGTCCGAGTGGGGCTCATAGTTTTCTGAGGCTGGGCTCTGCCGCCCCACCCCTCACCCAATCAAACCTGCTTGAGGTGGGAAGGAGTCCGGTCACCTGCTCTCCCACCTCCCCAGGAACGTGGAGTGACGTTTGTTGTCTTCACTTAGGGGGAGATGGATTGGCAGAAGTATGAGGTGGCACGCCGCTTGAAGGGGGTCGTCGATGAGATCCGTGCTCAGTACCAGGCCGACTGGAAGTCCCCGGAAAGGAAGAAAAGACAGCTGGCTGTGGCCCTTTATTTTATCGATAAGGTATAGCATGGTGTGGGGACCTTGAGAGCTGGGCAGCAAGGACAGTGGTGGCTTCTCCCCGGAGCTGGAGCCTCCATCATAGGTATGTGTGCGCGCGTGTGTGAGTGTGTGTGTGTGCATGTGTGAGTGCGCACGCGTGTGTGCGTGTGAGTGCGTGTGCATGTGTGAGTGTGAGTGTGTGTGAGTGCGTGTGTGTGTGTGTGAGTGAGTGCGTGTGTGTGTGTGTGTGAGTGTGTGCATGTGTGAGTGTGTGTGTGTGTGTATGTGTGTGAGAGAGAGAGAGAGAGAGAGAGAGAGAGTTAGACTTCATGCCCGTGTATGTGCCACTGTGTATGCGTGAGTGCTGTGAGCGTGCTCCTTTGCCACAGACCTCAGCCTTGACCAGTGTCCACCCCGATCTAGCTGGCACTGCGGACAGGAAATGGGAAGGAAGAGGGTGAGACGGCCGACACCGTGGGCTGCTGCTCGCTCCGTGCGGAGCACGTCCGGCTGCACGAAAAGGCGGACGGCCGAGAGCACGTTGTGGAGCTGGACTTCTTGGGGAAGGATTCCATCCGCTATAACAACCGCGTGTCGGTGGAGAAGCTGGTGAGTGCCTTCACTGACCCTGCTCGCAATGGGATCTCTGTCGGAGCGTGGCAGAGCCACGGGGGATGTTCAGTGTCTCCTGTGGCTGTGTGATGAGGCGTCACAGCCAGGGCTTACGCGCACGCACGCACGCACGCACCCACGCACGCACGCACGCACGCACGCACACGCACACACACCTATTACAAGCGTTTTGGTCTGGGAGGCCTGCCGTCCAGGGTTTGAGTACTGGTTCCTTAGGAGCCTGGGGAGAATCTCTTTCCTGCCTCTCCCGGCTACCATTGGTGCCATGAGTGCCTTGGCTTTGCCTCACCCTGGGGGACCTCTTTCCTGCTCTCCTGGCTTCTGCCCCACGAGACTGGATGCCGCTGCTGGTTATGCTGGGCCTCTGCTTTCTCCCATTGTCTTCTCTCACACAATGCTGTCCTGTCGGAGTCAGGGCCACTGTGCTCTATGAAACCCCACCCTGACAGCCACACCTGTGGCCACCCTGTTTCTACAGAAGGCCACGTTATAAGATTCCAAGGATGATTTGGTGCCACCTTGGCACCTCTGGTAGGATGGGCAAGCTAAAACTAAGGAGAGGCCTGCGCAGCCTGGGCACTCTCCTCTGGAAGTTGGCCTGGCCGGGAGGATCATCATGCCATCTCCTGAAAGTGAGCAGAGGAGGGAGATTGTTCTCCTGAGGCTCTGTGATGCTAAGTGTGGCTGATTTGGCCACCAGTACAGGGCCCTGGGTCACCTGGGTAAAAGTCAGTGTTGCTGGCGGAAGAGGGGGTAGGAGTGAGCTAGCTGCCTGCTGAAGTCACTGAGTGGGTCTGTGGAGGCACAAAAGACCCGCTCCAGCTCTAACCACATGGCTGTGAGTGAGTTAGCAGTGAGTGACCACTGACCATGGGCAGGCTTGGGTTGGGAGGGCAGACACAGGTTCCAGTGGGTAGGCCTGGCACTGTGCTGATACCACCTCTTCCCAGGACTTGGTGTATGCACCCCTCTGTACTCTGCGGGTGTGCATGATGCGATCTTTCCTGTCCTCGTGAGACCTCCTTCCTGCTCAGCTGGCTTGTGCTCCAGGAGTCTCAGTGTGCCAATAAGTTAAGCTCTTCTCTGTTTCAGGTGTTCCAGAACCTTCAGCACTTCCTGGAGGACAAAGACCCTAAGGACGACCTCTTTGATGCACTGACTGTAAGCCTGAGTGATGGGCGCGTGGGGTCCAGGAAGGGAGTGGGGATTCGAGCTGGGGGGTGGGGGTGCACGCCTTTAATCCTAGCACTTGGGAGGCAGAGCCAGGTGGATCTCTGTGAGTTCGAGGCCAGCCTGGTCTACAGAGCAAGTTCCAGGACAGGCACCAAAACTACACAGAGAAACCCTGTCTCAAAAAAAACAAAAACAAAAACAAAAAAGAGTAGGGATTCACATCTAGCTTGTCTTTGCCCCCAGTGTGTTCTCTGTTCCGACCCAGCAGCTGACGCCCCCTTCCCTGCCCTCTCCCAGTGGCTGAGAATAGCCCATGACACTCATGTCTCCATGGAAACCATCCGTGACTCCTTTCTCCTCTCTGTACCCAGACTGCCGGCCTGAACAAACACTTGCAGGACTTGATGGAGGGGCTGACCGCCAAGGTGTTCCGCACCTACAATGCCTCCATCACTCTGCAGGAGCAGCTGCGGGTGCTGACCAGGGGTGAGTAGGTTCCTACACCTGACCCTGAGGGCTACCCAGACTGTCCCCCGTGGGAGCTGTGCCTTGGCCTGCCCTAGGCGTGAGCTGATGTCGGTTGGTGGGAGAATGCTCCGGGTCAGTCCCAGAGCAGGGATGGCCTCGCTGGCCCCCAACAAGGAGATGTCACACTTGCTGCTCCATGGCTTCTAGCTGCTACCCTGGTCTGCTGTCTGTCCTAACCCTCCTCCTCTAGGTAGGGCCTTGCCTCTCTTAGTTAGATCTTGCAGGTTCCTAACAGGCTGTGTACCCCACACTCCTGGCCTCTTCTGTAACCCCAGACCTTCCCAGCTTTTTGTCTGATCCCTCTGCTATCAACCTGGGATCTCTGTCTCCCTCTCCTGTCTTCAGATGCTCAGTGGAGGCAAAGCCTGCCCAATATTTGCTTCTTCTGTTCCTCCCAGCACAGAAGGGCATGAAGGTCAATGCCTACCACCCATGCCCACTCCACTCCCTAGGCATCGTTTCCTCAAGGAGACAACAGACCCATGGGCCTGGGAACTCTCTGGTCAGGGCAAGGTGAAGACTCAGTCTCATTAAATGTTGAATCCAGGCTCTTCCCTCTTTCCTCACTAAACCCCAAGCTGCCACAATGACTAACCTGGAGCCAGTGAGCTGTATGGCCCTGAGGACATCTCTCGTGCATCAGGGCAGACATGTAGTTAGGGAGCCAGGAACCTGGGCAGAAGAACATCCTCCCAGGCCCAGTCTTGAAGAAAAAACCTCAGGGTCCTGTTTCCCAGTATGGTTTTGTTAAATCTTGTAAGAATGGCCACCTGCTCTGGGGATACCTGGCCTTAGAATTCTCGAGAGTATGAGAGCAAGTGGCTATGCAGATGGGTGACTCAGGAGTGACTTAGCATCCTGCACCTCAGTTTTTCAATGACGTAGCTGGTGAGAATATTGCTCAGCAAAGCTGAGGTATACCATGTGTACATAGAGCCTCAGTGTTGGGGGTTCCTGTGGTGAGGATCCCAGACTGCACATGCTCAGACAATACTGACTCACCTTTCCTCGGGCCTCATGGCTTCCAGGTTACCCTGTTCCAGAAGGAAATGGCGGAGCCTGGGGTGGCTTTGGGCTCCTGCCTCTGCCCCAATAGGACATGGTCCAAAGGACTCCTGGTGCCTCCATTGCTATGGCTAAACCTACTTGGCTCTGGCTTGTGGGGACACCTTAGGTCATTTCCTCCTTGGGACTTTGTGTCATAGAAGGGACCCACATTTACAACATATCCAGAAAGAGCCCTTTGAGGGCCAAGGACGTAGCTTAGTGTAGAACACTTGAGCCAGCGTGCCAAGGCCCTGGCCTCCAGCGCCAGCACCGCCAAAGACTAGGAGAGAGGGAGACTCAGAGCGGCCTGCAGCCCAGTGACAGTTCTCATTGTCTTTGCTCAGCTGAAGACAGCCTAACCTCCAAAGTCTTAGCTTACAAACGGGCGAACCGGGCTGTGGCTGTCCTCTGTAACCATCAGAGAGCAATCCCCAAGACCTTCGAGAAGTCGATGCGGACGCTCCAGCACAAGGTGGGAAGGCGCCTGTCATGCGGCTGTCCCCGCACTGACTGCTTCACTTTGCTCTTTCCTGGGGCCGGGCAACCATGAAGGGCAGGAGTGTGTAGTGGGTACAGCTGCTCCGGGAGCCTGGGACAGGGGCGCGGGGCCATGACCTGGTCAGCCGTGGGAGGAACCCGCATCTGGGTTCAGAGCTGGGCTAGGCTGCCTGTCATCTCCCTGCTAGGACACAGCCTGTGTTCTAGTTTGGGAAAGAGGTCAGGACGGCGGCGGGCATGTTGGATCAATTTGTGGCTGGTGCAGGTGGCGCTGTTGGGCCCTAGAGGCCTCCTGACCTCACTCCCAGCCACAGATCAGGCTAGGGTCAGCCCCAGGTGGCTTCATGGAGCCTTCTCCCAGGCTCTTCTGTCATCTGAGTTGTTTCAGAATGTAAAGCCAGGACAGAGGTGGTATCAGGAGTCGTTTACCCAGCAGCTGTGAGGCTCTGGGTTCTATCTGCTGTAACTCCCCAAAGAATGTAGGGCCAATAGCTGTGGATGGAATCCTGAGGACAAGTCTGGGCGGGGACAGAAGCAGCCATGTCGGGCTTGATTTCTTCACAGATTGAGACAAAGAAGGCCCAGGTGGCTGAGGCCCAGGTGGAGCTGGAGCAGGCGAAGGCTGACCTGAGAATTGGAGGGCAGAGTAAGTCCAAAAGGTATGTGTGGGGCTGCCGCCTTGAGAGCCGGGACCCCGGGGCCCACCCCCGAGCAGTCTGGGTGGAATCAGCCTTGGACTTAAGATTTTCTGTAGCTAATTTTGTGATTTTTGAAAGCTTTATTACTCACAGACAGAGGTAATATAATTACAGAGCTGTATAAGGAACAGCCCTGGCCTTTGATGTGGGCTGCAGGCCTGCGATGGCTCTTTCTGGTTTTTATTTTGAGCAGTTGGTTGAGCTAATTTTCTTTTTTACTTTTTCGAGACTTTCTCTGTGTAGATTTGGAGCCTGTCCTGGATCTCGCTCTGTAGACCAGGCTGGCCTCAAACTCACAGAGATCCGCCTGCCTCTGTCTCCTGAGTGCTGGGATTAAAGGCATGCGCCACCACCGCCCGGCTTGGTTGAGCTAATTTTCACGGCACATATTTCACCCTTTCAAAGTGCACAGTTCCGCTGGGCATGGTAGCATTGGCGGAGGCAGAGACAGGCAGATCTCTATGAGTTCAAGTCCAGTCTGGTCTACATAATAGGTTCCAGGCCAGCCAAGGCTACATAGAAAAATCCTGTCTTAAAAAGGACCAAAACCAAACAAAAAGCAAAACAAAGCACACAGTTTTGAGAGATGTGTGGCCAGTTTCAGAAACAGAACCTGTATCCATCAGCAGCCCCTCCCTGCATCCAGCAGCCTCAACAGGCTTCTCTGGGGCGGTAGGTGTGGCTGCCTTGCTTGGTAGGAGTCCTGGGGTGGCTGCCTCCCTTCGTAGGAGTCCTGGTGTGGCTGCCTTGCTTGGAGAGCCCACTGGGTCTTGTTTTTCTTGTATCATTTCTGTCAGTGTTGTGCCTAAGGCTTTGTCTGGCTCCATAATGCAGGTGGATTCCCACATTTTCTCCTGAGAGGTCTGTTGCCCTAGCTATCACAGTCCCTGGTTCATCCTGAATTTGCTTTTGTCTGGGGTCTGAGGGTCCAGCCTCGCTCCTGTAAACACCAGACTTCCAGGCATTGTGTGCTAAGACAACGTCTCTGCCCTTGACTGGATGCACCCGGCACCTGTGTTGGATACCGGTTGATTGCAGATGTGGGGTTCATTTCTGGACTTTGGTTTTGTTCTGTTCATCTGTGTCCTGGGTCAGTCCCAGTCTATCCTGCTGGCTGAGTGTGGGGATCAGGAAGAATGAGACCTCCAACTGGTCTGTTTGTTTGAGACACAGTCTCATGTGCACCCCAGGCTGGTCTCAAATAACGGTCCTGCCCTAGCCTCCCGAGGGCTGGGGTCGTCAGCATGCACCACGGCCCAATTCCTAACTTTGTTTTTCTCTTTAAAGATTGTTTTTGGCTACATGGGGACACTTAAAGTTTTCTCCCATGAATGTAGGGGTGTTGTTAGGTTTGCTGATGGATTTGGGAGTACCACACCATGCAGTACCCAGTCTGAACACAATCTGTAAACACCTGTAATCCCAGCACTTGGGAGGTAGAGGATCAGGAATATCAGAAGTCAGTATGTGTGTGTGTGTGTGTGTGTGTGTGTGTGTGTGTGTGTGTGTAAAATCTAAACTAAGTCTTCCTTAATCTCTCTCAGCAAACATTTGTAGTTTGTCGAGGAAAAGCTAAGTATTGTGTTTTTATGCAGCTGCAATGGAATTTTCAGCTCATATTTGGATTGTTCATGGCTGGTTTTGTTAGGGGTCCCCCAGGCCACCTCGAGTCCAGTGATAACAGGTCAGAGGCTCAGTACATACACACTGTGCTTGTGGCTGAGATCTGCCCCAGTGGGGCAGGCAGAGTATCCGGGCCAGGTCCAGGCCTCCGTGCAAATCTCTCTCTGTGGCTGTGGTGGCACTTTGTGGTTTCAGAACCTCACTGCAGCCCCTCCACACCTGCATTCACAGCTGTTCTCAGTGCTGCCCCTCCACACCTGCATTTCACAGCTGTTCTCAGTGCTGCCCCTCCACACCTGCATTTCACAGCTGTTCTCAGTACTGCCCCCTCCACACCTGCACACCTGCATTTCACAGCTGTTCTCAGTACTGCCCCTCCACACCTGCATTTCACAGCTGTATTCAGTGCTGTCCCCTCCACACCTGCATTTCACAGCTGTTCTCAGTGCAGCCCCTCCACACCTGCATTCACAGCTGTTCTTACTGCAGCCCCTCCACACCTGCATTCACAGCTGTTCTTACTGCAGCCCCTCCACACCTGCATTTCACAGCTGTTCTCAGTGCTGCCCCTCCACACCTGCATTTCACAGATGTTCTCAGTGCTGCCCCTCCACACCTGCATTTCACAGCTGTTCTCACTGCAGCCCCTCCACACCTGCATTTCACAGATGTTCTCAGTACTGCCCCCTCCACACCTTGATACATGGTCCACATTCACTGAATATGAATTCAGTAAGTGTGGCCCTGCAAACACTTACTTTCCCATCCAGAGGCCACATCTGGACAAGAGTGTTTTCACAGATGTGACTAAAAGGCAGGATGTGTCTTGAGTGAAGCCAAGTGTACTCTCAAATCTCCCAGGTGTAAGGGGGCTCATGTGCCCTGCCCAGGCCTTGTTCCAGATCACTTCTACAGTGACCAGTCCCATTTGGAGCAAACTGTGTCTGGCAGCCACACTGCCTCCCCAGGGAAGGCAGGATGTACCCAGGCCCTTTGTGAAAGGCTGCAGACTGCTCATGCAGTGGGCTGACGTCAGCACAGAGTCCTCGAGGGCTGAGTCCCATCTGGTGTGCCTTGTGCTGTAGTGGCAGTTAAAGGAGCCACGTGCTACCAATGATCACAAGCTGCCACTCCTGATTTCTCAAGATGGCCAGTGCTAGGCTCCCAGCCAGCAAGCAGCTTAGGACTCCAGAGGAGTGCCCAAAGTTGGTAGGGCTGCCATGGTGGGCAATGTCCAGCAGGAAGACCTGTGAATTCATGACTCCAGAGAGGTGGCCTGGAGCTGAGTCCAGTCCTGAGCCTTTGCACCTCAACATGGAGAGTTAGAATGGACCTGCTCAGAAAAGGCATAGCAACCCAGAATCCCCAGCCTTTGGGGGCCAAGGGGCACTAGCCCCAGAGCTCACAAGCAACCCAACTCTAGTACTTCAGAATTCAGAATTGGGGTGGGTGTGCTCCCCACACCCACCCCAATCTCCTCCCAAAGCTCCTTTTATGGTGGCTGAGCCCTCTGTATTCATGAGATTATGAAGATTATGAGTGTTAAGCAGTGTAAGAGTCTCCGAGCACCTGGATGCAGAAGCCATTCACCCCTCCTTGTATTTGTTTGTTTTGTTTTGGGGGGGAGGTTGAGACAAGGTCTCATCCATAGCTCTGGCTGGCCTGGAACTTGCTCTGTAGACCAGGCCGGCCTTGGACTCACAGAGATCCGTCTGCCTCCTGAGTGCTGGGATTAAAGATGTGCACCACCACACCCAGTCCTCCACAGGCGATTTTGACATCTTACCCTACCATTGTTTTTTAAAACTAATTATGTATTTATTTTTATGTGTATGGATATTTTGCCTTCATGTGTGTCTATGCATGGAATGCCCAAGGGGACCAGATGTGGGCGTCAAATCCCCTGGGACTGGAGTTACAGATGGTGGAGAGCCTTGTGAGTTCTGGGAATCAAATCTGAGTCTCTGGAAGAGAGCAGCCAGCGCTCTTGATCTCCCCAGTCCGCTCGCTGTGGTTTTAATGCACGGAGTCCAGGCTCTGGGGGCACAGGAGTGTTGTCCACTGTACTCTGTCTTTTCTCTTGCTACAGCCCTTCACCGGGTTTCAGAGGACCTAGGGTCTAGTGCATGTCACCTTTGATGCTCACTGCTGTCATGTCCTCAGGCCACATCTGAGTTGATGCCCAAGGGTGCCGCGTGTGCTGGGAGCTGAGCAGTCAGCAAAGGAGACAGGATCGGCAAAGGGAAAGTTTTTGTCAAGGGCAGAAAATGTTAGAGGCCCCAGGCTCCTCGGTTTTTTGTTCCTTTTGTTACTGGCACCACAAATGGGATGACACGTGGGGGGCTGTGTATGTGAGACTCCGTCTGTCGGGAAGACGTCTGAGACTTGCCCCAGTCCTCTGCCACAAGCAGAGACCCAGATGTTAAGAAGGAAAGCCAGGCCCAGCATGAACCACGTTATATTGGTGAAATTAAGGCCACTCCACGTAGTTAAAAGGAAAGTTTATTAGTGGCGCAACTTACAAATGAAGGGATAGGTAGGTCGCAGGGTCTGGGGAAGGTGTATCGCAGTCCAGCGGTGTTCTCTGGAGAACTCTGCTCGGTCTACCTCCACCGTCCAGGGTCCAGGAACAGAGAGAGCAGCACATCCGGATCGAGAGTCTTCCGGGTCCTCCCTTGGCCCCGCCTTGTAGGCGTGACAGTTACCGAAGCCTCAATGGGGGTTGGAACTTCCAGATCAAAGCTGGAATGGCTACCCACTACAACGTTATCTGTCTGTGAAATGTGTTGAGCCTAGTGAGCCTAGTGACTAGTGGGAAAAGCAGGAATCCTCCTGAGATACTAATTCCGGGCACCCCTCGGGACCTAGCCTCGCAGTGGGCTGTCCTGTGGGTGGCTAGCCAAGCCCAGTTGTGGTGACTTTTGTCCCACCCTAACTTCCAGAAACGCAGCTGCTGGTGGTCTGTTTGCTTCGTTCCTTGCGCTTGTAAACGGTGGCTTACGATTGAGTGTGTACAGGTGGATAGCCACCATCCATGGCATGGAGGCCTTACGTTTCCTTTGCTTGACTTGGCTGGACCCTCCAGAACACGGTTAACAGTCAGTGGGGGTCCCCTTGTCTTGTGTCTGGCTTGAGAGGCAAAGCTTTCACTAACCAGCACCATAGAGTATGATGTTCACTGTGGGTTTTCATAGACGCTTCTCTCGGAATTTGCAGGGTTTTGTGTACACATGTGTGATCGTGATGGGCACTGGGTTTTGTCACATGGTCTTCTGCTGAGATGATTGTGGGCTTTGTCCTTTTAGACTCATGCGGTGCACGACGCTGATTTGTCTTCAGATGTAAAGCCCTCCCTGAGTTCCCATGGCTGGGTGCTATGTCCTTTCTCTCCTGAGGGATCTGCCTTCTGTTTTCGTTGGAGCTTTTGTTCTGTATCCAGAGGGACGCCTTTGTCTGGTTTGATCAGAGTAATTCTGGTTTGAGAACATGGGCTGGGACACGTTTCCCTCTTCTATTTGAGACCTGGTCGGTGGTTTGGTGGAATGCTCTGGCTGTGCCCTTAAGGGGGCTTTGCTTTGGGAGACACTTTTAGTGGCCGCTCTGGTCTCTGCTTGAGATACCGCTGTCCAGGTTTCTTATTTCTTCTTGCGTCCGTGGGTTCTGTTGTTCGGGGGCTTATAGTCAGCGGTAAGACTTTGTGTCCAGCTATCCATGGCATCCCTACTGTCCTTTTTGCTTCTGTAACGTCCTTGAGCATTCCTGATCACAGGACGGTGGTTCTTCAGGGCTGAAGCTTTTTCTTTCTTGCAACAAGCTTCCCGAGGTGCAGAGTGGCATCTTTTTACAGTGGCATGCTGCAGATGTCAGTCAGACTAGAGGGCGTTCAGTGAGGCGTGCAGCTGTCACAGAACAGCTGCTGGGAAATGTCCCATGTGCCACCAGAAGCACTCTGCAGGGCATGAGGCTTCGTGTCTCCTTTCCTGCGCACAGCGGCCCACAGGACACACTTGGCCTCCTGGCCTTTCTGCGTGTGCACTTGATGGTGGCTTTGCCGTTGCTGGAGCGTGCCCGTCGCTGAGCGGGCTGCTATGGCTAGGCCCCTGCTGTGAGTGCACAGTGTTGTAAGTGCCTTTTGTAGCGCCTTCCCACGTGTGTCCATTTCTCCAGTATTTGTATGTGGAGCACTGAGTCCGAGGGTTGGGATCAGAGTATCACAGTGTCGTGATTGTTAGCAGGTTGCCATGGGCAGGTAAGGAGAAGGGTAAAAGGAACGCCTCTTTTTAAATTTTATTTTATTTATTTAGTTCTTTTTTTCTCAAGACGGGGTCTCTCTGTGTAGCCTTGGCTGTAATAAATAAATAAATAAATAAATAAATATACCATTTGTTGTAAGGACTTTTTCCTAAGGGGGTGTCAGACAGTACCTGCAGCCTCTACCCAGTATATTTAACAGCTTTCCCACTGCTGCAGAGGTGACCCCATCCTTATTAGTTTGTAGCCTGTGTACCCTAGCTTTCCCAGAAAATCTTGAGGCTTCATGCAGTTTGGGCCTAAGTGCATAAATTAGGAGGATGGAGCGCCTGGACACTCAGGTGAAAGCCCAATGACCTGCTCTATCTCGTCCTTTTTGAAGGAATAGTTACTTTTTTTTTAAAATTTGAGACAGGGTGCCTTTGTGTGGCCCCTGGCTGTTCTGGAACTTGCTCTGTAGACCAGGTTGGCCTTGAACTCACAGAGATCCGCCTGTCTCTGCCTCCTGAGTGCTGGAATTAAAGGCATGCACCACCACCGCTTACCTAAAATTCATTTTCTTTAATTTTAAGATTTATTTATTATTTTATGTCTGAGTGTTTCACCTGCTTGTATGTCTGTGCATCATGTATGTGCCTGGTACCCATGGAGGTCAAAGAGGGCATCGGATCCCCTGGGACTGGAGTTACAGATAGTTTTGAATCACCGTGGGAGTGCTGGGAATTGAACCCAGGTTCTCTGGAAGAGCAGCCAGTGCTCTTAACTGCTGAGCCAACTCTCCAGCCCCATTTATTTTCTTCAAAAGACAGGATAAGGGCTGAACACCTCTAGTCACAAAGGTATTTGTTCATGTTACTTGTCCTCGCCTGCCTGCTTGTTGACATCCCAAGGCTCCCTCCATCGGTGGAGCCAGCGGCCTCTCTGGGCTTGTTTTGACCTTTGACCCCCCTCTGGACTTCTCACTTTGTGCCTGGAGAAGGCTAACAAGGCCATTTGCAGGAGGGACGTCAAGGCCGGGGCAAAGGAGGCCGTGACATGGGGTCTGCTCTCAGCAGCAGGCATGGACACCTCCTTTTCCAACAGTTTGCTGCAGAAACAGCGGCGGTTGCTGAGGCTGGAGGAACAGCTGGTACGATTGCACACGCAGGCCACAGACAAGGAGGAGAACAAGCAGGTGGCCCTGGGCACCGCTAAGCTCAACTATCTGGACCCCAGGATCAGCATTGCCTGGTGGGTAGGCCTGAGGCCACTGTGCCTGTGTGTGACCTGGGGGTTCTAGGAGGCCCCAGTACAGTCCCATAGGTGCCCCATCCTGTACCTAGGCACAACTTCCTGTGGCAGGGACCACCTGACTGGATGTCCCCGATACTGAGTCCTCTTGTCTTTAGGCCTCTTCCTTCTGAGCTTTGAGGTGGCTGGAGCTGGCAGTGCCCTGGGGACACTAAATCACGTGGGTGCTTGTCCTTCCCACTGGGAATGGGAGGCGGGGAGGGGTGGGCTTTGCGCAGTGGCTACCTGGGCCATACCAGGTATGTCTTGCTACCTAGGGAGGAAATGTAATTTTGGTTGTAGTGCCCAGGACAGCAGATCTGGATGGCACAAGGTGTCTTGGTCACCCTGATGTACCGAGGCCACCACCCTCCTTCCACACCTTGGCCTCCAGGGCAGGACTCAACTGATGTTGTTGCCTACAGGTGCAAGAGGTTTGGAGTACCTATAGAGAAGATCTACAGCAAGACCCAGAGAGAGAGGTTCGCCTGGGCCTTCAACCAGGCAGGTGAAGACTTTGAATTCTAAGCATCCCATTGCCATTGAACTTTCTTTCTCACCATGAAGCAATACTGTAGTTTTCTATAATAAATGTTTGGGGGACGGAATCTGTTGCTGTGACCTAGAACAAAGGCCCCAACAACACTGTCCTCGGAAGCACCCTCAGCGTGTCCTGACTCCCCCACCAGTGGCTTGCAGCCCCCCAGGCTGAAGCTTCTGTTTGAGGAGGGAGCAGAAGAGAGAGAGGGTCCCTGGGGGCTGGGACCCCTGGGACCGGTTACCACACACCTTAGTTCTCCACGAGGTTACAGTTGTACCTTTATCACAGTTCCTACCTCAGCCAGGCTCGAGATAGAACCCAGGACTCAAACATGTGGCCAACCACACACTTTACCACTGGGCTGTACCCCTCCCCATCTGTAGCTCTCAGTTGATGTCTTTCTGCCTCAGTTTCCCAACCTTGTCCTGCTCCTTGGGTTTCTGAGCCTTCTGGGGCCACTTATTGCCTGGGTATCCCAGCAGCTATCTGCTCCTTTGCTCCAGTGTCCTCCCTGGAGTCCTGTCCCCTACTCCATGAATGAAAGTGAAGTCCCAGCTTCCCAGGGGACTCCAGAATGGTGTGGTGGTTGTTGGTGACCCTCCAGGTCTAGGATGCTCTCACAATGGCTGCTATGTGCCTGTAGCAGCCACAATCACAGGACTCAGCGAGCAGGGTCCGGCTCTTCCACAGCTGCTCTGTGCCCTGCCCCCACCCTGCCCCACCCCCAAATCCAGGGCTGCCCATTGCTTGTCAGAAGTGCTGCGGCCCTGCCCAGCAACCCCTTGCTCAGTTCCACCCTCTGTCCCTCAGTGGCTGCAGTCTTCCCCGTGGTCCATGCCTGCTATCAAGGGGTGATTATGCTGGTGAGCCCACTACGGCATGTGGGCACTACCCAGGGTCCCTCTGCTTAGCCAGAAGGCTTCATCGCTGGGCAGCGGTAGTCAGGGCCGGTCTAGTCAACTAGATGAAGGGAAAAGGCACACCTATGTGGAAATTATGCACGGCTGCTTGAATGGTGAGAAAAAACTTTGAAGTTTGGTTGGCGTGTTGCAAATAGAACCAGATTATATGCAGCCTCTTCATTGGGGGTCAAGGGGTTGAAATGACAAACACATAAGGGCCGAGCAGGGGGGGAACATGCCATGTTTAGAAAGCACCAGAACCAGTTTTGTGAGGCTCCTACACCAAGGTGGAGGACAGTCTACCTGGCCTTCAAGCATAGCTTGGAGAATGGGCACCTCTGGGCAAGCTGACCCTCATCTGCTCCAGGCACTCGCCCACTCCCCAGGTCTCCATTCCATAGTATTCTGGCTGTGGGCAGACCTGGCCAGTCCTTAGTTTCAGGGTTCAGCCCCAAGGACTCTCAGGCCAGGACCTTGTGTTATGGGGCTCGAGACCTCCAGGAAAAGACCACAGACTCGATCTGGATTATAGTTAGTTAAATTTATTGAAACTGCTAGCGGGACAACGATCTCGAGCCGAACTAGACATTGTCGTTTGAAGCGGGTGAGGGAAGGATTTTTTTTTTGTTTGGTTGGTTTGGTTTTGGTTTTGGTTTTTCGAGACAGGGTTTCTCTGTGTAGTTTTGGTGCCTGTCCTGGATCTTGCTCTGTAGACCAGGCTGTCCTCGAACTCACAGAGATCCGCCTGGCTCTGCCTCCCAAGTGCTGAGATTAAAGGCGAGCACCACCACCACCTGACTGAGTACCCTTTTTGTAACTCTGAGTTTAACAGGTATTTGTAATACTGGAGGATCCTGGAGGCTGGCGTGAGCTTTGGTGTGCTAATAGGCATCATAGACAGTTAGCTGTTTGTCCCTTTTGCCAGGGAAGGGAAGTGACTCCTTTCGGTAGAGGGGAACTGATTTCTTTTGGACCTAACATTCCAGCCTTCTGTTGATGAGGGATGATATACTTTCTTCTGTAACTGCTTTTCAGCTAAAATAGGGAAGGCTAGAAAGCTGGTCAAAGGCTGGGAGGGCGCAGGGTATGTCTGGTCTGTTGCCCAGGTTCTGCTGGACCGTGTGAAGATATCAAAGTGCAGATAGTTTTGGAGCAGTCTGGAATGCTGGCCCAAAGTGGGGCTCAAGCTGGTAGGAAATTTTGTTAGAAACATCTGGTTTACATCAGATTTCAGTAGGTATGGGGCTCTCGGTGGTTTTGGAGCAGATTGCAGTGTGTAGTTGATTGGAAATCTGCTGGGACAGATATAGACTTTAGGAGTGGAAGCTTAGGCTGGTGACTGACAGGAATACTTATCTGGAGTCTGTTTGACAGGTGGATCTGAGTTGAGACTCTGAAGCTCACATGAATTGTTTAAGTTTTAGATATATTAGCATCGCCACTGGTTGTAATCGGAATTGAAATACCCGTTGCAGAAAAAACAGTTAACAATGTCTGTAAACAGCTGAAGTAGACTCATGCCTTTGAGCCGTAGCACCTGGGGACTCTGAAGGCTGGTTCTGGGTTAACAGTGTGAACACTTTCCTCTGTCCACAGGGCTGGGTGTGTATAGACTGGTCAGCAATGTCTGCAGCACAGGGAGAAATGCTAAGTCTACATTGAGAAAACAACAAAAGAACATTTAAGAAATGGAGCTTGTGACTCTGATAATAGTGGTCAGTGCTTCTCCAGAGCTAGATTAATAGCTTATTAGAACTCCATTGATTAATGTTAAAACTCCGGACTTCTGGACTGTTCCCATAACAATAGCACAGCAAGCAAGAAATCTGAAACTTTAAAATTTTTTATGTACTTTAAATTACTTTTTAGACCTTTATAACTTGCATTTATATACCCTAAATCATTTCTCTAGACTCTCATAACTTTTATAGACCCCAAATGCTTTTTTAATCCAGTTATTTCCCATGAAACATAGGTAGCTAATTACTGAGAGCAGTCCTTGAAAAGCAAGTTTTGCTGGGTGGTAGTGGCATACACCTGCAGAGGCAGGCAGATCTCTTGAGTTTGAGGCTAGCCTGGTCTACAGAGTGAGCCAGGGCTCAGGACGCTCTGGACTAAATGAAGGGAAAAGGCACACCTATGCGGAAATTATATACGGCTGCTTCCTGGTTAGAACTTTGAAGTTTGGCAGGGGTGTTGCAAGTTTAGAACCAGGACAGCCAGGCCTACACAGAGAAAGACCCCTGTCTTGAAAACTAAATAAAATAAAATAAAATAATTGTAAAAGTTACACTGAAATCTGTTTTGAGAGTTTATCTCTTTTAGTGTGAAGTTTGCCTTTTTTAGGAGATTTAGTGGCCCTAGAAAAAGCAAGAGCCTGATTTTTACATATTACATGGACTGACTAGGCAGTTGCTGCTGTGTGTGGGGGAGGGGGCTGGGTGCTTGCTCTTGTCAACTGACAAAGCTCAGTTAGCCCCCAGCATCATCAGAGATCTGATAAGGCCAAATCTGAGCAAGAAGTATCAACCAGATGGCCTCTCTGTCAATTAAATCGACAGACTTACCCACTACCTGGATGGTTACCTGAAGCTCCTCCATGATGATCTCGATGGTTTCATTAGGAGCAGAGGTCAGGTGGTTTCAGTCTTTGGTCATCGCACAGGACAGCCCTAACTTTGGCTGCCACACTGGATAGTGTTGCGTAATATTTTAACTAGGCAAAGATATGTTACATTTGTTCATGCTGCAGAATATTACTTTAATTGTGTAGAGGTGTGTTACATTTATTTATGCTGCAGAATATTGTGTAAAGGGGTGTTACATTTGTTTATGCTGCATTTGTTTAATGATGTAAGGATGTATGTTTAATTATGTAAAGATGTGTTGCATTTGTTTCACCTTGCCTGCCTAAGGCACCTGATTGGTCTAATGTAAAGCTAAACGATCAATAGCTAGCCAGAGAGAGGATAGGTGGGGCTGCTGGGCAGAGAGAATATATACAAGGAGAAAGCTAGGCTCGAGTGAGAAGATCTGCAGAAGAGGAAGAGAGGAGATGCTCGGGGCTAGTCAGCTAGACATAGGACAAGAAAGTAAGAAAAAGTAAAAAGCCCTAAGGCAAAAGGTAGATCAAGAGAAACAGGCTGATGTAAGTTAAAAGAACTAGCCAGAAAAGTGCCTAAACTAGGCCAAGCATTCAAAACTAATAAGTCTGTGTCATGATTTGGGAGCTGGTTGGTGGACCCAAAAGAAAAGGTCTGTGCAGGGTAGCATCAGCCTTAAGGTGCCAGGCTCAGAAGTTCTGAGAGACATTCCTGTGGATGAGGAACTTGAGATGTTGGCCTACCTTGGCCAGGCAAAGTGCGGCAGTCAGTTCTCCAGTTTGTCCACAGTTCAGAAAGGGTCCTGGGGGTGGGCACAGCATGGAGCAATTACTTGCTCAGTGGTTAGTGTCACCATAATCCAGATGGAGTCCTCGGTGCCCCATCATATTCCTTGGAGAAGACCTTAGGGCTGTCTCTAGGAGCTGGCATTTTTGTCTATTATGGGAAGTTTTTTCTTTCTTTCTTTCTTTTTTTTTTTTTTTTTTTTTCTTTTCTAGAGCTGAGGACCGAACCCAGGGCCTTGTGCTTGCTAGGCAAGCACTCTGCCACTGAGCTAAATCCCCAACCCAGTTTTTCTTGTTAAACATTTTAAATGCTCTATTTAGCAGCTCTCTGAGGCGTTTGAGGCCATCTTCTAGTCTATTCAATATACCTGATTTTATACAAACTTTACTTATTTTTCAGTTACTTTAGCCTTAACCTTGAAAACATACAGAAGGTTAAAAAAGTGTCTTTGTAAATGAATTACATTTGCATTTAGCATGACTACAAGCATAGTTTGAGCACAAACTATTACTTATAAGGCGACTGACGATTAACTTGAATGTCTTAATTATCTTCAACAGTTTACAAGTTGGCAGTTTTTACAAGATTAGGATTTAATAGTTTTATTCTTATTAAGTTTTAGCCTTAAATTTTTTAATTGAAGATTTAATTGAAAATCTTTTAGAATCAAAATAAAACTTTAAATCATAAATACAGTCCACAGAGAGATTGAGAGCCTTACTTTTTTTTAAACTTTTTATATCACAGTTTTTTGGTATGATTTAGTTTATCCAAGTAGCTAAAGCTTAACAAAGTTAACAAAGACAAGGAGGCTAGACATATATCTAAGTTTCTGTTAACCTGAGTAGACCTGTATAACCTTAGGAATTTGAAAATCTTAATCATTAACTAATTTTTTTGCTTGGAATTTTACATCCCGCCCCCCAAAAGGTCTTTACAGATCCTGAGAGAAAGTTTACATTTTATTAAGAGCTTGAATATCCATGACCTGGAATGGGGGAACGATTTTTTTGGTTACAAGAGCCAAGAAAAGCAGAAGTCAGAACTAGACATCTGTAATTACATTTAGCCACTTTAATTTTTATTATGTCTTTTTTTGATTAAAAATTTAAATAAGTAGCAAATAAATACACATTTGTTGTAAGGACTTTTTCCCAAGGGAGTATCAGTACCTGCAGCCTCTACCCAGTATATTTAACAGCTTTCCCACTGCTGCAGAGGTGACCCCATCCTTGTTAGTTTGTAGCCTGTGTACCCTAGCTTTCCCAGAAAACCTTGAGGCTTCATTCAGTTTGGGCCTAAGTGCATAAATTAGGAGGGAGGAGCTCCTGGACACTCAGGTGAAGGCCCAGTGACCTGGTCTATCTCATCCTTTTTGAAGGAATAGTAACTTTTTTATTTGAGACAGGGCGCCTTTGTGTGGCCCCTGGCTGTCTTAGAACTTGCTCTGTAGACCAGGTTGGCCTTGAACTCACAGAGATCTGCCTGTCTCTGCCTCCTGAGTGCTGGGATTAAAAGCATGCACCATCACACCTTTAATACTAACTTTCAACGAGCCCAACTCATATCTGGAGTTACTAATGAGGGATTTTAGACAGGGGGTTTAATTTTCCTTTATAACCAGTTTGTGTGTGTCTGCAGATGGAGGCAGACAACCTGAAAAGGTTCAGAAGTATCTGTTCATAAAGTCGTCAGGTTGCAGAATAACTTAAGTACCTGTAACCTAGAGGCCATTAGGCAGAAAACTATAAAAACAAGACAACTATGGGAACTCAGGAAATGTTGGCATCAGGTTGCTTTTGTTTTCTTTACAGATGTTTAACCATATCCAATACACTTACAAACCTCAAGGCACAGAAAGTTGATATAATAGTCTTACAAATCTTGAGATGAATTTATATTTTAGCAAAAGTTGGAGAGAGTTAAGTAAAACCAAGAAAAGGGGTGTGAGGCAAACAGCAGCAATTCCTATTGGAATAGTCACTCGAGCTGTTCTGAAGCACTGAGTGTTTTCTCCTGGCTGTTTTTTCTTTCCCTGTCAGAGGCAGGAGACCTGTCTGACCCAAGACAGATATTTTAGAGGAAACTTTTAAACAGGCATGCTTGGGTCAGGAGAGGAGGACCATAACCCAACTCCAGAGCCAGCTTTTAATAAAGTGGAACAGCATAAAATAATACTTCAATATTATCCATACCTCAAAGACACCTGAATTCTTGCAAAATCGAATCCAGTGACCAAGGCAAGCAGAGATCAAAGACGGCTTAGAGATAAGACATTCTGGGTGTGGGCTGCTGGAAAGAGACCCTTCAGAAGCAGAGCGAGGGGAAACGATGGCCAACAGGAGGGCATAGAGAAGTTCCTGATGTACCTGTGCAATTTAAACAGCGGGCTCCAGCGAGCCAGCCAGTGAGAGGGACAGACAGCAGGCAGCTCCTGGGGCGAGATGAGGAAAGGCGCGGTTAGCCATGGTTAGAGGCAGAGGAAGCTGAGCAAGAGACAGCAAGGCCCTGAAGGGAGCTGGGAAACGAAGCTCCAGAAGTGAGAACCTGTGGGGAGAGAGAGCAGCCGCGAGGTTTGGTTTCCCATGTCTGCAGTGAAACTCAAGCACACCAGAAAACACAGAACGTCCAAGCAGTCAGTGGAGACCAGACAAACAGACATGTGGTACCATCTTCACTTATATACTAAAACCAGGGGACAGGAGCATGTGTCCTCCTCCTCTGTACCTGGAGACTGGGTCTTTGATCATGTCTGATCTCTCCTCTATCTCCCCAGATGTCGGGACTTCCAGAACAGAACTAATTGGTCTGGGTTTCAAATGTGCATTGGCCGGCCATTTTTACTTGTTTTGTTTACAAACTTACAGTGGTCACAGCCTGGGTTTAGCCTAGGCCTCCACGTCCACAATGTACTTGCCCCGATCTAGGGCCTGTTCCTCACTAGTGACTCTAATTTGTGGCAGCCATGGTCTCAGGCTCTCCCAGGCCTCGCCCTGCTTAGAGCCTATCCTGAAACCCCTGGCCCTGAGTCTGGGGTCTTCCAGGGATTCTGGACGAGCCCCCAAATGTTATGGAGTTCGAGACCCCCAGGAAAAGACCACAGACTCAATCCGGATTATAATTAGTTGAATTTATTGAAACCGCTAGCGGGACAAAAATCTCTGAGCCAAACTAGAGACTGCTGTGCGAAGAGGGTGAGGGGAGGATTCTAAAAGGCAAAACCCACAAGAAGACCTTAAGTATCTGCACAAGCAAGCCAGGAGCTGTTCTGTTCTGCCAAGATTAGGCAGCCAAGGAGAACTCAAAATAGTCCTTGAATGTCTGCACAAGCAGGTCACAGAAGCCATCTGCATAACAAGTAGATGGTCAGGGCTGTGCACTTCCGGGTGGAGGTCACTGAGTCAGGGTTATTGGGAACTTATCTTCCAGGGACTGGAAGTGGGTATCAAGACGGATGCCTAGCAGAAAACAGAGTTTCTTTAGCTATCATAACTTGGTCACAGGACACGTCCTGCCACCTCACCCAAGAGGAGCAGGCTCGCCCACAGGCTTTACTGGGGTGTGCGCTGCTCGCGGTAGTGCGTCCTCTGGTGCTGGATGAGCTGGGAGCTCTGGCCAAAGGCCTTGCCACAGGTGCCGCAGGCGAAGGGCTTCTCGCCGGTGTGAGTCCGCAGGTGCCGGAAGAAGTGGGAGCGGCCCCGGAAGGCCTTGCCGCAGTCCTCGCACGCGTAGGGCTTCTCGCCGGTGTGGATGCGCTGGTGCTCGATGAGCACCGAGCTCCAGATGAAGGCCTTGCCGCACTGGCTGCAGACGTAGGGCTTCTCGCCCGTGTGCAGCCGCTGGTGGCGCACCAGGTTGGAGCTCTGGCTGAAGGCGTGGCCGCACTCGTGGCACTTGTAGGGCTTCTCGCCGTTGTGGATGCGCCGGTGCTGCGTGAAGTGCGAGCTGTGGCTGAAGGCCTGGCCGCACTGGCCGCACTCGTACGGCTTCTCGCCCGTGTGGATGCGGTGGTGCTGCATGAAGCCCCACCAGCTCCCGAAGCGCTTGCCGCACTCCTGGCAGGCGTACGGCTTCTCCCCCGTGTGGATGCGCTGGTGCTTCAGCAGCAGGGAGTTGTACTTGAAGCTCTTCCCACAGGCCTCGCAGCGGTGAGGCTTGGTGCCCCGCGGCGCGCCACCCAAACTACTGCCCAGCTCAGCAGCCTCCTCGGTGCTGTCCTCAGCCCCTTGGGCTCCCTGTGGTAAGAGTACCCCGCGCCAAGCATCCCGTTTCCGAGGGCAGGGCGTGGTCCCTGGAGGCAGCAGGGCTGCTGGCTGCTCCAAGGTGCATTCCTGGCCAAGGCTGTCCCCACACTCAGACATGCTGGGGAGACTCTTCAAGAGGCCCCTCAGTGCCCTTCCATCTGAGGCCAGCCCATCTCCAGGGCTGTGGGAATTGAGAGAGGCTCGAGTCTTCTTAGGCTCCCACTCAGAGTCTGAAAGGAGAAATGGCAGATGGCTCCCAGCCTCACCCCTACTATGGCTATGGTGGTCTCGGAGCTGAGGCCAGGGGACGCCTGAATGGGGACTATTCAGAGCAGGAGGGAGAGGCTGGATTGGGGAGAGCGGGCTGGAAGACTTATAAAGATGGTGTCAGGAGCAGCTGGGCCCCCCTCAGTTGGAGGCCCTGAGCCTATGCAGGAGCCTCACTGGTGGTTAACTAGACCTGTGATGCCTCTCTTAGCTGGGAGAAGTTAGTTCAGGTTGCTATTAAGGGCTAGCACAGACCTGGAACTTAGCTTACAGAGGCGGAGATGGCTGGGAAGACACTTGCCTAACCAACCCCACAAAAGTCAGGTGACAAGAGTTTCCAAGGCCTGCTCTGCCGAAGGGATGGAGTCTGGATGGTCCTAGGATTCACCGTTCCCTATGGAACTGACTCACAGTTCCATAGGGGCTGGCTATGGCCTCAGCATCACGGACACCGTCAAACCCCGCCCACCCAGCCTCTGCGAGTAGACAAATCTGGTAGCTAGGCTCAATCAGGGTCCCAGGCAGGATGGCCCTGATCATCAGCAGATCCAGGGAAGTGCTGAGTGTTGCATCCACTGGGGGGTCCCTAAGGCTTCCTAGAGTGGGACAGGGGCTGCTCACTCACCATGCCAGGTGTCTCTGCTGACCTCCACTTCCTCGGTGTCTTGGAGGTCCAGGTCTGCTGCCTGGGAAGGCATCTCAGGACTGGAACAGGGGGAGCCTGGAGGCAGGGGACTAAGGCTCATGCCCTACCCTCCAGAGAGAAGCATCCCTGACCCTTCCCTCTTTCCTGAAATTAGAGCAGACTCCAAGGCTCTGGGGCCAAGACCCTGACCCACAGAACACCCTTCACCTACCCAGCATCTCCTTATGCCCCCAAAGAGAAGATTAGCCTGATGTGGGGCCAGTGCCTTGGCCTCCCCGTCCAGGGAGCCCTCCTGAGGCCCAGGCTTTGGGAACTCATTCTCCCTCAGTTCTGTAGGCAGGCACAAGCCGCCCGGACAGCTCCTGTGCTCACCCCATGCTGCCTGATGTCCTGGCTGGCTCTGGTCTGGCTTCCTTCCCACCCATCAGTGCTCACTGCGCTCAGCCCTGCAGCTGCCCCAAGGTCCCATCTTCTCGGTTTTCGGCATCACAAGCCAGTCATGGCTCCTCATCTGTGTCTGCAAGGTCAGAGAGGTCCTATAAGAACTGTTTTATCCCCTACAGCCTAGCCAGGCCTCCTGCTCGGAGATGGTTAGCGGGTGGACAGGGCTGTGGCTTGGAGTCTTTCCTCTAGGACCCTGGGGACCCCTGTGCACTCTTGGGTTACGCTGCCCTGTGCTCACCTCACACTACTCCAAAAGGAAAGGACCCTGAAGTGACTGTGTGCTGTGACGCTGCAGGTCGCTGGGACCTACAGATCCTGGACGGGCCTATGGGGGAGCCCAAGGTTCCCAGAAATCCTGGCAGGAGAACCGCAGGCAGGTTTCAGAACACCGGGGTGTGTGTGTGTGTGTGTGTGTGTGGGGGGTGTCTTAGGAATCTGGAAGAAGCCTGGAGTGGTGTGACAACAGGGTAATCCCAGAGACTCAGGAAGCGGAGGCCGGGGGATTTCAAGTTTAAGGTTAGCCTGGGCAACATTGTGAGAACTCTCTCCCAATAAAAACAAAAGAAGGCCGGGCGGTGGTGGCGCACGCCTTTAATCCCAGCACTCGGGAGGCAGAGCCAGGTGGATCTCTGTGAGTTCGAGGCCAGCCTGGGCTACCAAGTGAGTTCCAGGAAAGGCGCAAAGCTACGCAGAGAAACCCTGTCTCGAAAAACCAAAAAAAAAAAAAAAAAAGAATCGCACATGTGAGGGCCAAGGGTATGTAGCTCCTGTGGCGTGCTTTCCTGGCGTGCGTGAGGTCCGGGGTTCATCCCTAGAATTGCAATAAAATGAAAATATTTTTTTAAATGCTTTTTTTTTGACCATCAAGATGGCTCGGTGAGTAAAAGCGTTTGCCACCTAAGCCTGGTGACTGGAGTTTGATCCTTGGGACCCACATAGAGATGGAAGGAGAGAACCCACTCCACGAAGTTGTCCTCTGACCTCCACAGGCACTCCATGGCATGTGTGGGGCCCCTACCCCCCATGTGAGATGTGTGCACACGCACACACAATAATAATGAAATGCATGTGTCGCTCTTCCATATAATACAAACTGAGTAGCAGGAAGCGGCGTAATAAAGAAAGGACTGGGTGGCCGAGGCTGTTGCAGACCCCACAGTGATGTTCCTGGTGCCACTCCAGGAGTGTGTGGCCCTTACCTTCCTCAAGTGCTGGTCATTTTGACTTAGGGTGTTCTCAGGGTGTACTGTGTGCTAAAGTAGGAGGTTGTGTCACCTGGACGGGGCCTGTGGCGGTCCCTCAGTCAGCACGTGTGGTATCTGCAGGAAAGCCGGTGAAGTTGAGCTTGGCAGCGGAGGAGGTCGCCACTTTGTATGGGAAAATGCTGCATCTTGAGTGTACAACCAAGGAAGTCTTCCAGAGGAACTTCTTCAGTGACTGGCGGAAGGTGTGTGTCCCAGTGGCTCCAGCAGCCGCCCTGGACCTGTCTGGTGGGGATACTCGGGGGTGGCTGCCCAGCCAGCTGCCATCTCTATAGCCCAGCCAGCTTTCAATGGCCACAGTGTTTGCCCAGCATGTGGCAGACTGTGGTGACCTTGTTCTGGGGGCTCTGATGACAGCATCCAGCTCTCAGAGTGGGAGGCTGGAGCAGTCCAGGGGGTGTTTTCTGCCCCATGAAAATAAGCACACAGTGTGGAGATGAAAGTATTGTGTGAGGTTTCTCTCTTTCCTTATTTTTTTAAGACATGTGTTACATGTAAGCCTGGCCTGATCTTTGCATCTTGTTACCTAGCAACCACAAGCCTGCACCCCCAGCATTTCCCTAGTGACTGACAGCATCGAGCATCTTTTCCTGTATGGTTTGTCATTTGGAGATATATATGTGTGTATATATATATATATATATATATATATATATATATATATATATATGTTTTTTTTTTTTTTCTAATTTTTTGAGACAAGGTTTCTCTGTGTAGCCTGGAACTCTCTATGTAGACCAGGCTGGCCTCGAACTCAGAGATCCGCCTCTGCCTCCAGAGTACTGGGATTAAATGTGTGTGCCACCACACCCAGCTTGTTTCTTTCTTTAATGTGATTGCGTTGACGTCACATGAGTAGCTTTGACCAAGAGCGAGCCCAAATTTTGAATTCTCCACTTCTCTCCCTGTGTCTTCTGCCTGTCTGTGCTTTGTGGTATGTGGTCTGTCTGTCGTGCCTGTGTCTGTCCCTAACAGAGGGCTTTGTTCCGAATTTATTGAACAGTTACAGAAAACACACACATTATTATAAGCCAGGGGAGTGGAAGAGTCCATAGTTTAAGATTGCAGGCTATACATTAGCTTGGGTTGTGAAAGCTGGCTGCGTAGAAAATCCAAGGCATGGTAAGGTTGGTTCCAAGCAGGCTGAGCACACAGTAGGACGGCAGGTTAAGTATATACTCTTTTCTGTTTTGTTTTCTGTGTATGGGTATCTTGCCTGCATGCACAGATGTGTGCACCACACACGTGCCTGGTGCGATGGAGCCCCTGGAACTGGAGTTACAGACAGCTGTGAGCTGCCATGTGGTGCTGGGAATTGAACCCGGGTCCTCTAGAGGAGCAGCCAGTGCTCTTAACCGCTGAGCTATCTCTCCAGCCCCAAGTACATGGCCTTACGTGGTCTTAAGGCATATTATTAACTGAGCTGCACAGTCTGGCAGAAGTTCCAACCTTCAAAGGCAAGAGGGATTTTTAATATTCCATTGAGTGAATTTGCCACAGTTTATCCAGTGCTTAATAGCTTTCTTCTTTAATTGTCCCTAAAGTGCAATTGTCATCCACCAACATGGGTAGTTTGCATAGGATGGGGATCTCCAAAGCAGAGCTAGGGGGTCAGGGGTTTTACCACTTTCATTACTGAAACGTTAAATTACATTTGGAAATGGGTATCCTTGGCTAGTCCCCACCTGGGTTCGTACTAGTAGAGTCCATTCGTGCTGGCTAGCGTCTGGGGGTGGTGCGCTTCTGTCACTGGGAGCCTGGGGTGAGCTGCTCTGTCAGCAGAATCTTTGGCCCCTGATGGTGTGAGGCATGGGGGGCCTTGCCCTGGGGAAGGGTGTGGATTTAGGGGCTCACTTGGGGATTTCATTTGGTTGTTTTCTGAAGGAGCAAGGCTCGGGATGTGAGTCAGGGCCACAAGTCTGAAGCTGAGACTACACACACTGCCCTCTAAGCTGTCCCTGTTCCTCCTGGGTTTAGTCATGCATCTGTGCTTTACCATGTGCCCAGGAGGCAGCTGTTTCCAGCTGAGGTCACGTGACTTATTCACAGGCCTCTACCGTGCACCTGGATCTCTGGTATAATAGTTGTTGGAGGCTGAGGGTCTGGTGCAGTGGTTCTCAACCTTCCTAATGCTACAACCCTTTAATACAGTTCCTCATGTTGTGGTGACCCTAAGATACTTTGTTGCTACTTCATAACTGTCATTTCACTACTGTGAACTATAATGTAAAGATCTGATATGTGACCCCTGTGAAAAAGTCGTCCAACCCCTTATAGGGGTCATGACCCACAGGTTGAGAACCACTGGTCTAGTGGCCCGGCCTTAGCACTCTGCCCGGACTCCAGCCCCGTGTTTGGGGTTTATCACAGTGATCCTGTACGGTGGGCCCCAAGTGTGGACTCCCTGCGCCATGGGTCGGCGCCTGTAATAGAGTGCTGAGCACGTGTTGCTGGTTTTGGTCCAGGAGATGACAGCTGAGGAGAGAAAGCTTATCACACACCTTGACAAATGCGACTTCGTGGAGATCCACAGGCACTTCATGGAAAGAACTGAGGCCCGCAGGACCCTGCCCAGGGAGCAGAAGCAGGTCAGCAGTGGGTTCTGGGAAACCCGGAGGTAGCTGGTGGGTGCAAGCTGCAGGAAGTCCCCCACAGAGCCTTCCTCCCACAAAAGCCTTAGGAGGTGGACCAGGTTCTGGGTGCTGTCACAGCAGGTACTGAGTACTTTCAAGTTATGCCCCTTTTTAAAGTGTGTCCAGCTGGGCGGTGGTGGCGCACGCCTTTAATCCCAGCACTCGGGAGGCAGAGCCAGGAGGATCTCTGTGAGTTCGAGGCCAGCCTGGTCTACAGAGCGAGATTCAAGACAGGCACCAAAACTACACAGAGAAACCCTGTCTCAAAAAAACAAAAAAACAAAAACAAAAAAAAAACCAAAAACAAAAAAGAAAACTGATTTTTAGCCGGGCGGTGGTGGCGCACGCCTTTGATCCCAGCACTCGGGAGGCAGAGGCAGGCGGATCTCTGTGAGTTCAAGGCCAGCCTGGGCTACCAAGTGAGTTCCAGGAAAGGCGCAAAGCTACACAGAGAAACCCTGTCTCAAAAAACCAAAAAAAAAAAAAAATAAAAATAAAATAAAAAAAATAAAGTGTGTCCAGGATATAATTCCATTTTCCTGGGGCACATTGGAAAGTACACTACCACTGAATCGGGGCGGTCCATACCTTTAATCCCAGCACTCAGAAAGCAGAGGCAGGTGGATCTCTGAGTTCGAGGCCAACTTGGTTTACAGAGAAAATTCCAGGACAGCCAAGGCTACATCTGTCTTGAAAAACCAAAGGGGTGGGGGTCAGGGGGGAGAGAGAGAAAGCACACTTCCATTTGAAACATTATGAGTAGCACAGGGCCCAAGGGCAGGAATATGGGGTGAGTTGACTCTACTATGCTTCTTTCCACATCTCCCCCTCTGTTTATTTAATTAATTAATTAATTAATTAATTAATTTACTTAGTGACAGGATTTCTCTGTGTAGCCTTGGCTGTTCTGGAACTCCCTCGGTAGACCAGGCTGGCCTCGAACTCACAGAGATCCGCCTACCTCTGCCTCCCGAGTGCTGGGATTAAAGGCGTGCGCCACCACCATCAGGTTTTCACATCTCCCCTCTATTTAACGGAGCCCTCCCGCCATGTAGTCCTCTCTCAGTTGTTTACTTCTTGGCCAGCCATTGCAGGGAGTTTGGGGTGATTCCAGAACCTGCCTCATTTCCTCCTGCCTTGAAGGCTACCCTGTTGCTGCTGAGCTGCAGCTTGAGGAACTTCATGCCGTGTTCTCCCCACATCTGCTGGAAAGCCAGGGCTTTGAGGCCTCCGGCAGCGGCAGCAGCAGCAGCAGCAGCAGCAGGAGGGACCTGGGTCAGTACAGGAACTGGGTTGGTTTTAGCTTCTTCTCTCCTGATGCCCACGTACTGTGTTAACTCAGAAGCTAAAAGAAGAGGCAGAAGAGCTTCAGCAGGAGTTTGGCTACTGTATTCTAGATGGCCACAGAGAAAAAATAGGCAACTTCAAGACGGAGCCACCTGGCTTGTTCTGCGGCCGAGGGGACCATCCCAAGATGGGGATGTTGAAGAGGAGAGTCATGCCGGAGGATGTGGTCATCAACTGCAGCAGGTGTGTGGGACCCAGCCAGCCAGGCTCTCATGGGTGGGCATTGGACCCTGGCTGGGTCTAGCCCAGGCTGCCTGGTGAGGTGGCTTTTGTCCTTAGCTCTTTAGGGTAGGACCCCTCACTGGATGGGACGCCGGACACTGTTCCCATGTATCCTGGGTCTTGGCAGGGCTCTGGGTCAGCAGGTGTAGCTGTGGACAGCATCTCTCTGCACCAGCAGAATTTCTCATCTTGCTCAGCGGGGCTGAGGTTCTCCTACTGGGTGGTGTGCTGTGCGTTTTCAGCGTTTGGCTTACCAAATACCTAAAAGCATGTTGGGCGTGGGGCTTGCTGCGCTCTGCTGGTGCTGTGCTGCTGTTAGTCCTGTGTGACCTCTCAAACTGCAGTGACCCTGGGTGTCAGCTGGTGTACGGCATCCACCTGGTTGGGGCTTCAGCATTCTCTGCATAGAGCTTTCTGTTCTGGTATGATCTTGGGGTGTGTGTGTGTGTGTGTGTGTGTGTGTGTGTGTGTGTGTGTGTGTGTAAGTTGGCAGCTGTTTGGGTCTGGAGAGCTTGGAGCCAGCTCTGAAGCCATACCTGCATAGGCGCGTGGCCGCAGGACACACATAGGGAAGTTAGGGGCCTTGAGTTGCTTGTATTTGAGGACCAAGGGCTTGAGACTATGACTCCCTGTTTTTTTACTGCAGGGATTCCAAGATCCCCGAGCCCCCGGCCGGTCACCAGTGGAAAGAGGTGCGCTCAGATAACACAGTCACGTGGCTGGCTGCGTGGATGGAGAATGTCCAGAACTCCTTCAAGTACATCATACTGAACCCCAGCTCCAAGCTGAAGGTGAGAGCGTGACCTTCCAGGGGAGCCCTGGGCCCCAGAGCATGAGTGTCAGGCCTTCCCCTCTGGGCTAGTCCAGGGTGGCAGGTGCGAGAGACTCTTCAGCCCTTAGTGCAGCCTCCAGAGATGACCCAGGATCAGGCAGCCAGTGTTGAGAGCAGCTGGGCCCAGTGGCCACAGTCGAACAGGCGTCCGAGTGGGGCTCATAGTTTTCTGAGGCTGGGCTCTGCCGCCCCACCCCTCACCCAATCAAACCTGCTTGAGGTGGGAAGGAGTCCGGTCACCTGCTCTCCCACCTCCCCAGGAACGTGGAGTGACGTTTGTTGTCTTCACTTAGGGGGAGATGGATTGGCAGAAGTATGAGGTGGCACGCCGCTTGAAGGGGGTCGTCGATGAGATCCGTGCTCAGTACCAGGCCGACTGGAAGTCCCCGGAAAGGAAGAAAAGACAGCTGGCTGTGGCCCTTTATTTTATCGATAAGGTATAGCATGGTGTGGGGACCTTGAGAGCTGGGCAGCAAGGACAGTGGTGGCTTCTCCCCGGAGCTGGAGCCTCCATCATAGGTATGTGTGCGCGCGTGTGTGAGTGTGTGTGTGTGCATGTGTGAGTGCGCACGCGTGTGTGCGTGTGAGTGCGTGTGCATGTGTGAGTGTGAGTGTGTGTGAGTGCGTGTGTGTGTGTGTGAGTGAGTGCGTGTGTGTGTGTGTGTGAGTGTGTGCATGTGTGAGTGTGTGTGTGTGTGTATGTGTGTGAGAGAGAGAGAGAGAGAGAGAGAGAGAGTTAGACTTCATGCCCGTGTATGTGCCACTGTGTATGCGTGAGTGCTGTGAGCGTGCTCCTTTGCCACAGACCTCAGCCTTGACCAGTGTCCACCCCGATCTAGCTGGCACTGCGGACAGGAAATGGGAAGGAAGAGGGTGAGACGGCCGACACCGTGGGCTGCTGCTCGCTCCGTGCGGAGCACGTCCGGCTGCACGAAAAGGCGGACGGCCGAGAGCACGTTGTGGAGCTGGACTTCTTGGGGAAGGATTCCATCCGCTATAACAACCGCGTGTCGGTGGAGAAGCTGGTGAGTGCCTTCACTGACCCTGCTCGCAATGGGATCTCTGTCGGAGCGTGGCAGAGCCACGGGGGATGTTCAGTGTCTCCTGTGGCTGTGTGATGAGGCGTCACAGCCAGGGCTTACGCGCACGCACGCACGCACGCACCCACGCACGCACGCACGCACGCACGCACACGCACACACACCTATTACAAGCGTTTTGGTCTGGGAGGCCTGCCGTCCAGGGTTTGAGTACTGGTTCCTTAGGAGCCTGGGGAGAATCTCTTTCCTGCCTCTCCCGGCTACCATTGGTGCCATGAGTGCCTTGGCTTTGCCTCACCCTGGGGGACCTCTTTCCTGCTCTCCTGGCTTCTGCCCCACGAGACTGGATGCCGCTGCTGGTTATGCTGGGCCTCTGCTTTCTCCCATTGTCTTCTCTCACACAATGCTGTCCTGTCGGAGTCAGGGCCACTGTGCTCTATGAAACCCCACCCTGACAGCCACACCTGTGGCCACCCTGTTTCTACAGAAGGCCACGTTATAAGATTCCAAGGATGATTTGGTGCCACCTTGGCACCTCTGGTAGGATGGGCAAGCTAAAACTAAGGAGAGGCCTGCGCAGCCTGGGCACTCTCCTCTGGAAGTTGGCCTGGCCGGGAGGATCATCATGCCATCTCCTGAAAGTGAGCAGAGGAGGGAGATTGTTCTCCTGAGGCTCTGTGATGCTAAGTGTGGCTGATTTGGCCACCAGTACAGGGCCCTGGGTCACCTGGGTAAAAGTCAGTGTTGCTGGCGGAAGAGGGGGTAGGAGTGAGCTAGCTGCCTGCTGAAGTCACTGAGTGGGTCTGTGGAGGCACAAAAGACCCGCTCCAGCTCTAACCACATGGCTGTGAGTGAGTTAGCAGTGAGTGACCACTGACCATGGGCAGGCTTGGGTTGGGAGGGCAGACACAGGTTCCAGTGGGTAGGCCTGGCACTGTGCTGATACCACCTCTTCCCAGGACTTGGTGTATGCACCCCTCTGTACTCTGCGGGTGTGCATGATGCGATCTTTCCTGTCCTCGTGAGACCTCCTTCCTGCTCAGCTGGCTTGTGCTCCAGGAGTCTCAGTGTGCCAATAAGTTAAGCTCTTCTCTGTTTCAGGTGTTCCAGAACCTTCAGCACTTCCTGGAGGACAAAGACCCTAAGGACGACCTCTTTGATGCACTGACTGTAAGCCTGAGTGATGGGCGCGTGGGGTCCAGGAAGGGAGTGGGGATTCGAGCTGGGGGGTGGGGGTGCACGCCTTTAATCCTAGCACTTGGGAGGCAGAGCCAGGTGGATCTCTGTGAGTTCGAGGCCAGCCTGGTCTACAGAGCAAGTTCCAGGACAGGCACCAAAACTACACAGAGAAACCCTGTCTCAAAAAAAACAAAAACAAAAACAAAAAAGAGTAGGGATTCACATCTAGCTTGTCTTTGCCCCCAGTGTGTTCTCTGTTCCGACCCAGCAGCTGACGCCCCCTTCCCTGCCCTCTCCCAGTGGCTGAGAATAGCCCATGACACTCATGTCTCCATGGAAACCATCCGTGACTCCTTTCTCCTCTCTGTACCCAGACTGCCGGCCTGAACAAACACTTGCAGGACTTGATGGAGGGGCTGACCGCCAAGGTGTTCCGCACCTACAATGCCTCCATCACTCTGCAGGAGCAGCTGCGGGTGCTGACCAGGGGTGAGTAGGTTCCTACACCTGACCCTGAGGGCTACCCAGACTGTCCCCCGTGGGAGCTGTGCCTTGGCCTGCCCTAGGCGTGAGCTGATGTCGGTTGGTGGGAGAATGCTCCGGGTCAGTCCCAGAGCAGGGATGGCCTCGCTGGCCCCCAACAAGGAGATGTCACACTTGCTGCTCCATGGCTTCTAGCTGCTACCCTGGTCTGCTGTCTGTCCTAACCCTCCTCCTCTAGGTAGGGCCTTGCCTCTCTTAGTTAGATCTTGCAGGTTCCTAACAGGCTGTGTACCCCACACTCCTGGCCTCTTCTGTAACCCCAGACCTTCCCAGCTTTTTGTCTGATCCCTCTGCTATCAACCTGGGATCTCTGTCTCCCTCTCCTGTCTTCAGATGCTCAGTGGAGGCAAAGCCTGCCCAATATTTGCTTCTTCTGTTCCTCCCAGCACAGAAGGGCATGAAGGTCAATGCCTACCACCCATGCCCACTCCACTCCCTAGGCATCGTTTCCTCAAGGAGACAACAGACCCATGGGCCTGGGAACTCTCTGGTCAGGGCAAGGTGAAGACTCAGTCTCATTAAATGTTGAATCCAGGCTCTTCCCTCTTTCCTCACTAAACCCCAAGCTGCCACAATGACTAACCTGGAGCCAGTGAGCTGTATGGCCCTGAGGACATCTCTCGTGCATCAGGGCAGACATGTAGTTAGGGAGCCAGGAACCTGGGCAGAAGAACATCCTCCCAGGCCCAGTCTTGAAGAAAAAACCTCAGGGTCCTGTTTCCCAGTATGGTTTTGTTAAATCTTGTAAGAATGGCCACCTGCTCTGGGGATACCTGGCCTTAGAATTCTCGAGAGTATGAGAGCAAGTGGCTATGCAGATGGGTGACTCAGGAGTGACTTAGCATCCTGCACCTCAGTTTTTCAATGACGTAGCTGGTGAGAATATTGCTCAGCAAAGCTGAGGTATACCATGTGTACATAGAGCCTCAGTGTTGGGGGTTCCTGTGGTGAGGATCCCAGACTGCACATGCTCAGACAATACTGACTCACCTTTCCTCGGGCCTCATGGCTTCCAGGTTACCCTGTTCCAGAAGGAAATGGCGGAGCCTGGGGTGGCTTTGGGCTCCTGCCTCTGCCCCAATAGGACATGGTCCAAAGGACTCCTGGTGCCTCCATTGCTATGGCTAAACCTACTTGGCTCTGGCTTGTGGGGACACCTTAGGTCATTTCCTCCTTGGGACTTTGTGTCATAGAAGGGACCCACATTTACAACATATCCAGAAAGAGCCCTTTGAGGGCCAAGGACGTAGCTTAGTGTAGAACACTTGAGCCAGCGTGCCAAGGCCCTGGCCTCCAGCGCCAGCACCGCCAAAGACTAGGAGAGAGGGAGACTCAGAGCGGCCTGCAGCCCAGTGACAGTTCTCATTGTCTTTGCTCAGCTGAAGACAGCCTAACCTCCAAAGTCTTAGCTTACAAACGGGCGAACCGGGCTGTGGCTGTCCTCTGTAACCATCAGAGAGCAATCCCCAAGACCTTCGAGAAGTCGATGCGGACGCTCCAGCACAAGGTGGGAAGGCGCCTGTCATGCGGCTGTCCCCGCACTGACTGCTTCACTTTGCTCTTTCCTGGGGCCGGGCAACCATGAAGGGCAGGAGTGTGTAGTGGGTACAGCTGCTCCGGGAGCCTGGGACAGGGGCGCGGGGCCATGACCTGGTCAGCCGTGGGAGGAACCCGCATCTGGGTTCAGAGCTGGGCTAGGCTGCCTGTCATCTCCCTGCTAGGACACAGCCTGTGTTCTAGTTTGGGAAAGAGGTCAGGACGGCGGCGGGCATGTTGGATCAATTTGTGGCTGGTGCAGGTGGCGCTGTTGGGCCCTAGAGGCCTCCTGACCTCACTCCCAGCCACAGATCAGGCTAGGGTCAGCCCCAGGTGGCTTCATGGAGCCTTCTCCCAGGCTCTTCTGTCATCTGAGTTGTTTCAGAATGTAAAGCCAGGACAGAGGTGGTATCAGGAGTCGTTTACCCAGCAGCTGTGAGGCTCTGGGTTCTATCTGCTGTAACTCCCCAAAGAATGTAGGGCCAATAGCTGTGGATGGAATCCTGAGGACAAGTCTGGGCGGGGACAGAAGCAGCCATGTCGGGCTTGATTTCTTCACAGATTGAGACAAAGAAGGCCCAGGTGGCTGAGGCCCAGGTGGAGCTGGAGCAGGCGAAGGCTGACCTGAGAATTGGAGGGCAGAGTAAGTCCAAAAGGTATGTGTGGGGCTGCCGCCTTGAGAGCCGGGACCCCGGGGCCCACCCCCGAGCAGTCTGGGTGGAATCAGCCTTGGACTTAAGATTTTCTGTAGCTAATTTTGTGATTTTTGAAAGCTTTATTACTCACAGACAGAGGTAATATAATTACAGAGCTGTATAAGGAACAGCCCTGGCCTTTGATGTGGGCTGCAGGCCTGCGATGGCTCTTTCTGGTTTTTATTTTGAGCAGTTGGTTGAGCTAATTTTCTTTTTTACTTTTTCGAGACTTTCTCTGTGTAGATTTGGAGCCTGTCCTGGATCTCGCTCTGTAGACCAGGCTGGCCTCAAACTCACAGAGATCCGCCTGCCTCTGTCTCCTGAGTGCTGGGATTAAAGGCATGCGCCACCACCGCCCGGCTTGGTTGAGCTAATTTTCACGGCACATATTTCACCCTTTCAAAGTGCACAGTTCCGCTGGGCATGGTAGCATTGGCGGAGGCAGAGACAGGCAGATCTCTATGAGTTCAAGTCCAGTCTGGTCTACATAATAGGTTCCAGGCCAGCCAAGGCTACATAGAAAAATCCTGTCTTAAAAAGGACCAAAACCAAACAAAAAGCAAAACAAAGCACACAGTTTTGAGAGATGTGTGGCCAGTTTCAGAAACAGAACCTGTATCCATCAGCAGCCCCTCCCTGCATCCAGCAGCCTCAACAGGCTTCTCTGGGGCGGTAGGTGTGGCTGCCTTGCTTGGTAGGAGTCCTGGGGTGGCTGCCTCCCTTCGTAGGAGTCCTGGTGTGGCTGCCTTGCTTGGAGAGCCCACTGGGTCTTGTTTTTCTTGTATCATTTCTGTCAGTGTTGTGCCTAAGGCTTTGTCTGGCTCCATAATGCAGGTGGATTCCCACATTTTCTCCTGAGAGGTCTGTTGCCCTAGCTATCACAGTCCCTGGTTCATCCTGAATTTGCTTTTGTCTGGGGTCTGAGGGTCCAGCCTCGCTCCTGTAAACACCAGACTTCCAGGCATTGTGTGCTAAGACAACGTCTCTGCCCTTGACTGGATGCACCCGGCACCTGTGTTGGATACCGGTTGATTGCAGATGTGGGGTTCATTTCTGGACTTTGGTTTTGTTCTGTTCATCTGTGTCCTGGGTCAGTCCCAGTCTATCCTGCTGGCTGAGTGTGGGGATCAGGAAGAATGAGACCTCCAACTGGTCTGTTTGTTTGAGACACAGTCTCATGTGCACCCCAGGCTGGTCTCAAATAACGGTCCTGCCCTAGCCTCCCGAGGGCTGGGGTCGTCAGCATGCACCACGGCCCAATTCCTAACTTTGTTTTTCTCTTTAAAGATTGTTTTTGGCTACATGGGGACACTTAAAGTTTTCTCCCATGAATGTAGGGGTGTTGTTAGGTTTGCTGATGGATTTGGGAGTACCACACCATGCAGTACCCAGTCTGAACACAATCTGTAAACACCTGTAATCCCAGCACTTGGGAGGTAGAGGATCAGGAATATCAGAAGTCAGTATGTGTGTGTGTGTGTGTGTGTGTGTGTGTGTGTGTGTGTGTGTAAAATCTAAACTAAGTCTTCCTTAATCTCTCTCAGCAAACATTTGTAGTTTGTCGAGGAAAAGCTAAGTATTGTGTTTTTATGCAGCTGCAATGGAATTTTCAGCTCATATTTGGATTGTTCATGGCTGGTTTTGTTAGGGGTCCCCCAGGCCACCTCGAGTCCAGTGATAACAGGTCAGAGGCTCAGTACATACACACTGTGCTTGTGGCTGAGATCTGCCCCAGTGGGGCAGGCAGAGTATCCGGGCCAGGTCCAGGCCTCCGTGCAAATCTCTCTCTGTGGCTGTGGTGGCACTTTGTGGTTTCAGAACCTCACTGCAGCCCCTCCACACCTGCATTCACAGCTGTTCTCAGTGCTGCCCCTCCACACCTGCATTTCACAGCTGTTCTCAGTGCTGCCCCTCCACACCTGCATTTCACAGCTGTTCTCAGTACTGCCCCCTCCACACCTGCACACCTGCATTTCACAGCTGTTCTCAGTACTGCCCCTCCACACCTGCATTTCACAGCTGTATTCAGTGCTGTCCCCTCCACACCTGCATTTCACAGCTGTTCTCAGTGCAGCCCCTCCACACCTGCATTCACAGCTGTTCTTACTGCAGCCCCTCCACACCTGCATTCACAGCTGTTCTTACTGCAGCCCCTCCACACCTGCATTTCACAGCTGTTCTCAGTGCTGCCCCTCCACACCTGCATTTCACAGATGTTCTCAGTGCTGCCCCTCCACACCTGCATTTCACAGCTGTTCTCACTGCAGCCCCTCCACACCTGCATTTCACAGATGTTCTCAGTACTGCCCCCTCCACACCTTGATACATGGTCCACATTCACTGAATATGAATTCAGTAAGTGTGGCCCTGCAAACACTTACTTTCCCATCCAGAGGCCACATCTGGACAAGAGTGTTTTCACAGATGTGACTAAAAGGCAGGATGTGTCTTGAGTGAAGCCAAGTGTACTCTCAAATCTCCCAGGTGTAAGGGGGCTCATGTGCCCTGCCCAGGCCTTGTTCCAGATCACTTCTACAGTGACCAGTCCCATTTGGAGCAAACTGTGTCTGGCAGCCACACTGCCTCCCCAGGGAAGGCAGGATGTACCCAGGCCCTTTGTGAAAGGCTGCAGACTGCTCATGCAGTGGGCTGACATCAGCACAGAGTCCTCGAGGGCTGAGTCCCATCTGGTGTGCCTTGTGCTGTAGTGGCAGTTAAAGGAGCCACGTGCTACCAATGATCACAAGCTGCCACTCCTGATTTCTCAAGATGGCCAGTGCTAGGCTCCCAGCCAGCAAGCAGCTTAGGACTCCAGAGGAGTGCCCAAAGTTGGTAGGGCTGCCATGGTGGGCAATGTCCAGCAGGAAGACCTGTGAATTCATGACTCCAGAGAGGTGGCCTGGAGCTGAGTCCAGTCCTGAGCCTTTGCACCTCAACATGGAGAGTTAGAATGGACCTGCTCAGAAAAGGCATAGCAACCCAGAATCCCCAGCCTTTGGGGGCCAAGGGGCACTAGCCCCAGAGCTCACAAGCAACCCAACTCTAGTACTTCAGAATTCAGAATTGGGGTGGGTGTGCTCCCCACACCCACCCCAATCTCCTCCCAAAGCTCCTTTTATGGTGGCTGAGCCCTCTGTATTCATGAGATTATGAAGATTATGAGTGTTAAGCAGTGTAAGAGTCTCCGAGCACCTGGATGCAGAAGCCATTCACCCCTCCTTGTATTTGTTTGTTTTGTTTTGGGGGGGAGGTTGAGACAAGGTCTCATCCATAGCTCTGGCTGGCCTGGAACTTGCTCTGTAGACCAGGCCGGCCTTGGACTCACAGAGATCCGTCTGCCTCCTGAGTGCTGGGATTAAAGATGTGCACCACCACACCCAGTCCTCCACAGGCGATTTTGACATCTTACCCTACCATTGTTTTTTAAAACTAATTATGTATTTATTTTTATGTGTATGGATATTTTGCCTTCATGTGTGTCTATGCATGGAATGCCCAAGGGGACCAGATGTGGGCGTCAAATCCCCTGGGACTGGAGTTACAGATGGTGGAGAGCCTTGTGAGTTCTGGGAATCAAATCTGAGTCTCTGGAAGAGAGCAGCCAGCGCTCTTGATCTCCCCAGTCCGCTCGCTGTGGTTTTAATGCACGGAGTCCAGGCTCTGGGGGCACAGGAGTGTTGTCCACTGTACTCTGTCTTTTCTCTTGCTACAGCCCTTCACCGGGTTTCAGAGGACCTAGGGTCTAGTGCATGTCACCTTTGATGCTCACTGCTGTCATGTCCTCAGGCCACATCTGAGTTGATGCCCAAGGGTGCCGCGTGTGCTGGGAGCTGAGCAGTCAGCAAAGGAGACAGGATCGGCAAAGGGAAAGTTTTTGTCAAGGGCAGAAAATGTTAGAGGCCCCAGGCTCCTCGGTTTTTTGTTCCTTTTGTTACTGGCACCACAAATGGGATGACACGTGGGGGGCTGTGTATGTGAGACTCCGTCTGTCGGGAAGACGTCTGAGACTTGCCCCAGTCCTCTGCCACAAGCAGAGACCCAGATGTTAAGAAGGAAAGCCAGGCCCAGCATGAACCACGTTATATTGGTGAAATTAAGGCCACTCCACGTAGTTAAAAGGAAAGTTTATTAGTGGCGCAACTTACAAATGAAGGGATAGGTAGGTCGCAGGGTCTGGGGAAGGTGTATCGCAGTCCAGCGGTGTTCTCTGGAGAACTCTGCTCGGTCTACCTCCACCGTCCAGGGTCCAGGAACAGAGAGAGCAGCACATCCGGATCGAGAGTCTTCCGGGTCCTCCCTTGGCCCCGCCTTGTAGGCGTGACAGTTACCGAAGCCTCAATGGGGGTTGGAACTTCCAGATCAAAGCTGGAATGGCTACCCACTACAACGTTATCTGTCTGTGAAATGTGTTGAGCCTAGTGAGCCTAGTGACTAGTGGGAAAAGCAGGAATCCTCCTGAGATACTAATTCCGGGCACCCCTCGGGACCTAGCCTCGCAGTGGGCTGTCCTGTGGGTGGCTAGCCAAGCCCAGTTGTGGTGACTTTTGTCCCACCCTAACTTCCAGAAACGCAGCTGCTGGTGGTCTGTTTGCTTCGTTCCTTGCGCTTGTAAACGGTGGCTTACGATTGAGTGTGTACAGGTGGATAGCCACCATCCATGGCATGGAGGCCTTACGTTTCCTTTGCTTGACTTGGCTGGACCCTCCAGAACACGGTTAACAGTCAGTGGGGGTCCCCTTGTCTTGTGTCTGGCTTGAGAGGCAAAGCTTTCACTAACCAGCACCATAGAGTATGATGTTCACTGTGGGTTTTCATAGACGCTTCTCTCGGAATTTGCAGGGTTTTGTGTACACATGTGTGATCGTGATGGGCACTGGGTTTTGTCACATGGTCTTCTGCTGAGATGATTGTGGGCTTTGTCCTTTTAGACTCATGCGGTGCACGACGCTGATTTGTCTTCAGATGTAAAGCCCTCCCTGAGTTCCCATGGCTGGGTGCTATGTCCTTTCTCTCCTGAGGGATCTGCCTTCTGTTTTCGTTGGAGCTTTTGTTCTGTATCCAGAGGGACGCCTTTGTCTGGTTTGATCAGAGTAATTCTGGTTTGAGAACATGGGCTGGGACACGTTTCCCTCTTCTATTTGAGACCTGGTCGGTGGTTTGGTGGAATGCTCTGGCTGTGCCCTTAAGGGGGCTTTGCTTTGGGAGACACTTTTAGTGGCCGCTCTGGTCTCTGCTTGAGATACCGCTGTCCAGGTTTCTTATTTCTTCTTGCGTCCGTGGGTTCTGTTGTTCGGGGGCTTATAGTCAGCGGTAAGACTTTGTGTCCAGCTATCCATGGCATCCCTACTGTCCTTTTTGCTTCTGTAACGTCCTTGAGCATTCCTGATCACAGGACGGTGGTTCTTCAGGGCTGAAGCTTTTTCTTTCTTGCAACAAGCTTCCCGAGGTGCAGAGTGGCATCTTTTTACAGTGGCATGCTGCAGATGTCAGTCAGACTAGAGGGCGTTCAGTGAGGCGTGCAGCTGTCACAGAACAGCTGCTGGGAAATGTCCCATGTGCCACCAGAAGCACTCTGCAGGGCATGAGGCTTCGTGTCTCCTTTCCTGCGCACAGCGGCCCACAGGACACACTTGGCCTCCTGGCCTTTCTGCGTGTGCACTTGATGGTGGCTTTGCCGTTGCTGGAGCGTGCCCGTCGCTGAGCGGGCTGCTATGGCTAGGCCCCTGCTGTGAGTGCACAGTGTTGTAAGTGCCTTTTGTAGCGCCTTCCCACGTGTGTCCATTTCTCCAGTATTTGTATGTGGAGCACTGAGTCCGAGGGTTGGGATCAGAGTATCACAGTGTCGTGATTGTTAGCAGGTTGCCATGGGCAGGTAAGGAGAAGGGTAAAAGGAACGCCTCTTTTTAAATTTTATTTTATTTATTTAGTTCTTTTTTTCTCAAGACGGGGTCTCTCTGTGTAGCCTTGGCTGTAATAAATAAATAAATAAATAAATAAATATACCATTTGTTGTAAGGACTTTTTCCTAAGGGGGTGTCAGACAGTACCTGCAGCCTCTACCCAGTATATTTAACAGCTTTCCCACTGCTGCAGAGGTGACCCCATCCTTATTAGTTTGTAGCCTGTGTACCCTAGCTTTCCCAGAAAATCTTGAGGCTTCATGCAGTTTGGGCCTAAGTGCATAAATTAGGAGGATGGAGCGCCTGGACACTCAGGTGAAAGCCCAATGACCTGCTCTATCTCGTCCTTTTTGAAGGAATAGTTACTTTTTTTTTAAAATTTGAGACAGGGTGCCTTTGTGTGGCCCCTGGCTGTTCTGGAACTTGCTCTGTAGACCAGGTTGGCCTTGAACTCACAGAGATCCGCCTGTCTCTGCCTCCTGAGTGCTGGAATTAAAGGCATGCACCACCACCGCTTACCTAAAATTCATTTTCTTTAATTTTAAGATTTATTTATTATTTTATGTCTGAGTGTTTCACCTGCTTGTATGTCTGTGCATCATGTATGTGCCTGGTACCCATGGAGGTCAAAGAGGGCATCGGATCCCCTGGGACTGGAGTTACAGATAGTTTTGAATCACCGTGGGAGTGCTGGGAATTGAACCCAGGTTCTCTGGAAGAGCAGCCAGTGCTCTTAACTGCTGAGCCAACTCTCCAGCCCCATTTATTTTCTTCAAAAGACAGGATAAGGGCTGAACACCTCTAGTCACAAAGGTATTTGTTCATGTTACTTGTCCTCGCCTGCCTGCTTGTTGACATCCCAAGGCTCCCTCCATCGGTGGAGCCAGCGGCCTCTCTGGGCTTGTTTTGACCTTTGACCCCCCTCTGGACTTCTCACTTTGTGCCTGGAGAAGGCTAACAAGGCCATTTGCAGGAGGGACGTCAAGGCCGGGGCAAAGGAGGCCGTGACATGGGGTCTGCTCTCAGCAGCAGGCATGGACACCTCCTTTTCCAACAGTTTGCTGCAGAAACAGCGGCGGTTGCTGAGGCTGGAGGAACAGCTGGTACGATTGCACACGCAGGCCACAGACAAGGAGGAGAACAAGCAGGTGGCCCTGGGCACCGCTAAGCTCAACTATCTGGACCCCAGGATCAGCATTGCCTGGTGGGTAGGCCTGAGGCCACTGTGCCTGTGTGTGACCTGGGGGTTCTAGGAGGCCCCAGTACAGTCCCATAGGTGCCCCATCCTGTACCTAGGCACAACTTCCTGTGGCAGGGACCACCTGACTGGATGTCCCCGATACTGAGTCCTCTTGTCTTTAGGCCTCTTCCTTCTGAGCTTTGAGGTGGCTGGAGCTGGCAGTGCCCTGGGGACACTAAATCACGTGGGTGCTTGTCCTTCCCACTGGGAATGGGAGGCGGGGAGGGGTGGGCTTTGCGCAGTGGCTACCTGGGCCATACCAGGTATGTCTTGCTACCTAGGGAGGAAATGTAATTTTGGTTGTAGTGCCCAGGACAGCAGATCTGGATGGCACAAGGTGTCTTGGTCACCCTGATGTACCGAGGCCACCACCCTCCTTCCACACCTTGGCCTCCAGGGCAGGACTCAACTGATGTTGTTGCCTACAGGTGCAAGAGGTTTGGAGTACCTATAGAGAAGATCTACAGCAAGACCCAGAGAGAGAGGTTCGCCTGGGCCTTCAACCAGGCAGGTGAAGACTTTGAATTCTAAGCATCCCATTGCCATTGAACTTTCTTTCTCACCATGAAGCAATACTGTAGTTTTCTATAATAAATGTTTGGGGGACGGAATCTGTTGCTGTGACCTAGAACAAAGGCCCCAACAACACTGTCCTCGGAAGCACCCTCAGCGTGTCCTGACTCCCCCACCAGTGGCTTGCAGCCCCCCAGGCTGAAGCTTCTGTTTGAGGAGGGAGCAGAAGAGAGAGAGGGTCCCTGGGGGCTGGGACCCCTGGGACCGGTTACCACACACCTTAGTTCTCCACGAGGTTACAGTTGTACCTTTATCACAGTTCCTACCTCAGCCAGGCTCGAGATAGAACCCAGGACTCAAACATGTGGCCAACCACACACTTTACCACTGGGCTGTACCCCTCCCCATCTGTAGCTCTCAGTTGATGTCTTTCTGCCTCAGTTTCCCAACCTTGTCCTGCTCCTTGGGTTTCTGAGCCTTCTGGGGCCACTTATTGCCTGGGTATCCCAGCAGCTATCTGCTCCTTTGCTCCAGTGTCCTCCCTGGAGTCCTGTCCCCTACTCCATGAATGAAAGTGAAGTCCCAGCTTCCCAGGGGACTCCAGAATGGTGTGGTGGTTGTTGGTGACCCTCCAGGTCTAGGATGCTCTCACAATGGCTGCTATGTGCCTGTAGCAGCCACAATCACAGGACTCAGCGAGCAGGGTCCGGCTCTTCCACAGCTGCTCTGTGCCCTGCCCCCACCCTGCCCCACCCCCAAATCCAGGGCTGCCCATTGCTTGTCAGAAGTGCTGCGGCCCTGCCCAGCAACCCCTTGCTCAGTTCCACCCTCTGTCCCTCAGTGGCTGCAGTCTTCCCCGTGGTCCATGCCTGCTATCAAGGGGTGATTATGCTGGTGAGCCCACTACGGCATGTGGGCACTACCCAGGGTCCCTCTGCTTAGCCAGAAGGCTTCATCGCTGGGCAGCGGTAGTCAGGGCCGGTCTAGTCAACTAGATGAAGGGAAAAGGCACACCTATGTGGAAATTATGCACGGCTGCTTGAATGGTGAGAAAAAACTTTGAAGTTTGGTTGGCGTGTTGCAAATAGAACCAGATTATATGCAGCCTCTTCATTGGGGGTCAAGGGGTTGAAATGACAAACACATAAGGGCCGAGCAGGGGGGGAACATGCCATGTTTAGAAAGCACCAGAACCAGTTTTGTGAGGCTCCTACACCAAGGTGGAGGACAGTCTACCTGGCCTTCAAGCATAGCTTGGAGAATGGGCACCTCTGGGCAAGCTGACCCTCATCTGCTCCAGGCACTCGCCCACTCCCCAGGTCTCCATTCCATAGTATTCTGGCTGTGGGCAGACCTGGCCAGTCCTTAGTTTCAGGGTTCAGCCCCAAGGACTCTCAGGCCAGGACCTTGTGTTATGGGGCTCGAGACCTCCAGGAAAAGACCACAGACTCGATCTGGATTATAGTTAGTTAAATTTATTGAAACTGCTAGCGGGACAACGATCTCGAGCCGAACTAGACATTGTCGTTTGAAGCGGGTGAGGGAAGGATTTTTTTTTTGTTTGGTTGGTTTGGTTTTGGTTTTGGTTTTTCGAGACAGGGTTTCTCTGTGTAGTTTTGGTGCCTGTCCTGGATCTTGCTCTGTAGACCAGGCTGTCCTCGAACTCACAGAGATCCGCCTGGCTCTGCCTCCCAAGTGCTGAGATTAAAGGCGAGCACCACCACCACCTGACTGAGTACCCTTTTTGTAACTCTGAGTTTAACAGGTATTTGTAATACTGGAGGATCCTGGAGGCTGGCGTGAGCTTTGGTGTGCTAATAGGCATCATAGACAGTTAGCTGTTTGTCCCTTTTGCCAGGGAAGGGAAGTGACTCCTTTCGGTAGAGGGGAACTGATTTCTTTTGGACCTAACATTCCAGCCTTCTGTTGATGAGGGATGATATACTTTCTTCTGTAACTGCTTTTCAGCTAAAATAGGGAAGGCTAGAAAGCTGGTCAAAGGCTGGGAGGGCGCAGGGTATGTCTGGTCTGTTGCCCAGGTTCTGCTGGACCGTGTGAAGATATCAAAGTGCAGATAGTTTTGGAGCAGTCTGGAATGCTGGCCCAAAGTGGGGCTCAAGCTGGTAGGAAATTTTGTTAGAAACATCTGGTTTACATCAGATTTCAGTAGGTATGGGGCTCTCGGTGGTTTTGGAGCAGATTGCAGTGTGTAGTTGATTGGAAATCTGCTGGGACAGATATAGACTTTAGGAGTGGAAGCTTAGGCTGGTGACTGACAGGAATACTTATCTGGAGTCTGTTTGACAGGTGGATCTGAGTTGAGACTCTGAAGCTCACATGAATTGTTTAAGTTTTAGATATATTAGCATCGCCACTGGTTGTAATCGGAATTGAAATACCCGTTGCAGAAAAAACAGTTAACAATGTCTGTAAACAGCTGAAGTAGACTCATGCCTTTGAGCCGTAGCACCTGGGGACTCTGAAGGCTGGTTCTGGGTTAACAGTGTGAACACTTTCCTCTGTCCACAGGGCTGGGTGTGTATAGACTGGTCAGCAATGTCTGCAGCACAGGGAGAAATGCTAAGTCTACATTGAGAAAACAACAAAAGAACATTTAAGAAATGGAGCTTGTGACTCTGATAATAGTGGTCAGTGCTTCTCCAGAGCTAGATTAATAGCTTATTAGAACTCCATTGATTAATGTTAAAACTCCGGACTTCTGGACTGTTCCCATAACAATAGCACAGCAAGCAAGAAATCTGAAACTTTAAAATTTTTTATGTACTTTAAATTACTTTTTAGACCTTTATAACTTGCATTTATATACCCTAAATCATTTCTCTAGACTCTCATAACTTTTATAGACCCCAAATGCTTTTTTAATCCAGTTATTTCCCATGAAACATAGGTAGCTAATTACTGAGAGCAGTCCTTGAAAAGCAAGTTTTGCTGGGTGGTAGTGGCATACACCTGCAGAGGCAGGCAGATCTCTTGAGTTTGAGGCTAGCCTGGTCTACAGAGTGAGCCAGGGCTCAGGACGCTCTGGACTAAATGAAGGGAAAAGGCACACCTATGCGGAAATTATATACGGCTGCTTCCTGGTTAGAACTTTGAAGTTTGGCAGGGGTGTTGCAAGTTTAGAACCAGGACAGCCAGGCCTACACAGAGAAAGACCCCTGTCTTGAAAACTAAATAAAATAAAATAAAATAATTGTAAAAGTTACACTGAAATCTGTTTTGAGAGTTTATCTCTTTTAGTGTGAAGTTTGCCTTTTTTAGGAGATTTAGTGGCCCTAGAAAAAGCAAGAGCCTGATTTTTACATATTACATGGACTGACTAGGCAGTTGCTGCTGTGTGTGGGGGAGGGGGCTGGGTGCTTGCTCTTGTCAACTGACAAAGCTCAGTTAGCCCCCAGCATCATCAGAGATCTGATAAGGCCAAATCTGAGCAAGAAGTATCAACCAGATGGCCTCTCTGTCAATTAAATCGACAGACTTACCCACTACCTGGATGGTTACCTGAAGCTCCTCCATGATGATCTCGATGGTTTCATTAGGAGCAGAGGTCAGGTGGTTTCAGTCTTTGGTCATCGCACAGGACAGCCCTAACTTTGGCTGCCACACTGGATAGTGTTGCGTAATATTTTAACTAGGCAAAGATATGTTACATTTGTTCATGCTGCAGAATATTACTTTAATTGTGTAGAGGTGTGTTACATTTATTTATGCTGCAGAATATTGTGTAAAGGGGTGTTACATTTGTTTATGCTGCATTTGTTTAATGATGTAAGGATGTATGTTTAATTATGTAAAGATGTGTTGCATTTGTTTCACCTTGCCTGCCTAAGGCACCTGATTGGTCTAATGTAAAGCTAAACGATCAATAGCTAGCCAGAGAGAGGATAGGTGGGGCTGCTGGGCAGAGAGAATATATACAAGGAGAAAGCTAGGCTCGAGTGAGAAGATCTGCAGAAGAGGAAGAGAGGAGATGCTCGGGGCTAGTCAGCTAGACATAGGACAAGAAAGTAAGAAAAAGTAAAAAGCCCTAAGGCAAAAGGTAGATCAAGAGAAACAGGCTGATGTAAGTTAAAAGAACTAGCCAGAAAAGTGCCTAAACTAGGCCAAGCATTCAAAACTAATAAGTCTGTGTCATGATTTGGGAGCTGGTTGGTGGACCCAAAAGAAAAGGTCTGTGCAGGGTAGCATCAGCCTTAAGGTGCCAGGCTCAGAAGTTCTGAGAGACATTCCTGTGGATGAGGAACTTGAGATGTTGGCCTACCTTGGCCAGGCAAAGTGCGGCAGTCAGTTCTCCAGTTTGTCCACAGTTCAGAAAGGGTCCTGGGGGTGGGCACAGCATGGAGCAATTACTTGCTCAGTGGTTAGTGTCACCATAATCCAGATGGAGTCCTCGGTGCCCCATCATATTCCTTGGAGAAGACCTTAGGGCTGTCTCTAGGAGCTGGCATTTTTGTCTATTATGGGAAGTTTTTTCTTTCTTTCTTTCTTTTTTTTTTTTTTTTTTTTTCTTTTCTAGAGCTGAGGACCGAACCCAGGGCCTTGTGCTTGCTAGGCAAGCACTCTGCCACTGAGCTAAATCCCCAACCCAGTTTTTCTTGTTAAACATTTTAAATGCTCTATTTAGCAGCTCTCTGAGGCGTTTGAGGCCATCTTCTAGTCTATTCAATATACCTGATTTTATACAAACTTTACTTATTTTTCAGTTACTTTAGCCTTAACCTTGAAAACATACAGAAGGTTAAAAAAGTGTCTTTGTAAATGAATTACATTTGCATTTAGCATGACTACAAGCATAGTTTGAGCACAAACTATTACTTATAAGGCGACTGACGATTAACTTGAATGTCTTAATTATCTTCAACAGTTTACAAGTTGGCAGTTTTTACAAGATTAGGATTTAATAGTTTTATTCTTATTAAGTTTTAGCCTTAAATTTTTTAATTGAAGATTTAATTGAAAATCTTTTAGAATCAAAATAAAACTTTAAATCATAAATACAGTCCACAGAGAGATTGAGAGCCTTACTTTTTTTTAAACTTTTTATATCACAGTTTTTTGGTATGATTTAGTTTATCCAAGTAGCTAAAGCTTAACAAAGTTAACAAAGACAAGGAGGCTAGACATATATCTAAGTTTCTGTTAACCTGAGTAGACCTGTATAACCTTAGGAATTTGAAAATCTTAATCATTAACTAATTTTTTTGCTTGGAATTTTACATCCCGCCCCCCAAAAGGTCTTTACAGATCCTGAGAGAAAGTTTACATTTTATTAAGAGCTTGAATATCCATGACCTGGAATGGGGGAACGATTTTTTTGGTTACAAGAGCCAAGAAAAGCAGAAGTCAGAACTAGACATCTGTAATTACATTTAGCCACTTTAATTTTTATTATGTCTTTTTTTGATTAAAAATTTAAATAAGTAGCAAATAAATACACATTTGTTGTAAGGACTTTTTCCCAAGGGAGTATCAGTACCTGCAGCCTCTACCCAGTATATTTAACAGCTTTCCCACTGCTGCAGAGGTGACCCCATCCTTGTTAGTTTGTAGCCTGTGTACCCTAGCTTTCCCAGAAAACCTTGAGGCTTCATTCAGTTTGGGCCTAAGTGCATAAATTAGGAGGGAGGAGCTCCTGGACACTCAGGTGAAGGCCCAGTGACCTGGTCTATCTCATCCTTTTTGAAGGAATAGTAACTTTTTTATTTGAGACAGGGCGCCTTTGTGTGGCCCCTGGCTGTCTTAGAACTTGCTCTGTAGACCAGGTTGGCCTTGAACTCACAGAGATCTGCCTGTCTCTGCCTCCTGAGTGCTGGGATTAAAAGCATGCACCATCACACCTTTAATACTAACTTTCAACGAGCCCAACTCATATCTGGAGTTACTAATGAGGGATTTTAGACAGGGGGTTTAATTTTCCTTTATAACCAGTTTGTGTGTGTCTGCAGATGGAGGCAGACAACCTGAAAAGGTTCAGAAGTATCTGTTCATAAAGTCGTCAGGTTGCAGAATAACTTAAGTACCTGTAACCTAGAGGCCATTAGGCAGAAAACTATAAAAACAAGACAACTATGGGAACTCAGGAAATGTTGGCATCAGGTTGCTTTTGTTTTCTTTACAGATGTTTAACCATATCCAATACACTTACAAACCTCAAGGCACAGAAAGTTGATATAATAGTCTTACAAATCTTGAGATGAATTTATATTTTAGCAAAAGTTGGAGAGAGTTAAGTAAAACCAAGAAAAGGGGTGTGAGGCAAACAGCAGCAATTCCTATTGGAATAGTCACTCGAGCTGTTCTGAAGCACTGAGTGTTTTCTCCTGGCTGTTTTTTCTTTCCCTGTCAGAGGCAGGAGACCTGTCTGACCCAAGACAGATATTTTAGAGGAAACTTTTAAACAGGCATGCTTGGGTCAGGAGAGGAGGACCATAACCCAACTCCAGAGCCAGCTTTTAATAAAGTGGAACAGCATAAAATAATACTTCAATATTATCCATACCTCAAAGACACCTGAATTCTTGCAAAATCGAATCCAGTGACCAAGGCAAGCAGAGATCAAAGACGGCTTAGAGATAAGACATTCTGGGTGTGGGCTGCTGGAAAGAGACCCTTCAGAAGCAGAGCGAGGGGAAACGATGGCCAACAGGAGGGCATAGAGAAGTTCCTGATGTACCTGTGCAATTTAAACAGCGGGCTCCAGCGAGCCAGCCAGTGAGAGGGACAGACAGCAGGCAGCTCCTGGGGCGAGATGAGGAAAGGCGCGGTTAGCCATGGTTAGAGGCAGAGGAAGCTGAGCAAGAGACAGCAAGGCCCTGAAGGGAGCTGGGAAACGAAGCTCCAGAAGTGAGAACCTGTGGGGAGAGAGAGCAGCCGCGAGGTTTGGTTTCCCATGTCTGCAGTGAAACTCAAGCACACCAGAAAACACAGAACGTCCAAGCAGTCAGTGGAGACCAGACAAACAGACATGTGGTACCATCTTCACTTATATACTAAAACCAGGGGACAGGAGCATGTGTCCTCCTCCTCTGTACCTGGAGACTGGGTCTTTGATCATGTCTGATCTCTCCTCTATCTCCCCAGATGTCGGGACTTCCAGAACAGAACTAATTGGTCTGGGTTTCAAATGTGCATTGGCCGGCCATTTTTACTTGTTTTGTTTACAAACTTACAGTGGTCACAGCCTGGGTTTAGCCTAGGCCTCCACGTCCACAATGTACTTGCCCCGATCTAGGGCCTGTTCCTCACTAGTGACTCTAATTTGTGGCAGCCATGGTCTCAGGCTCTCCCAGGCCTCGCCCTGCTTAGAGCCTATCCTGAAACCCCTGGCCCTGAGTCTGGGGTCTTCCAGGGATTCTGGACGAGCCCCCAAATGTTATGGAGTTCGAGACCCCCAGGAAAAGACCACAGACTCAATCCGGATTATAATTAGTTGAATTTATTGAAACCGCTAGCGGGACAAAAATCTCTGAGCCAAACTAGAGACTGCTGTGCGAAGAGGGTGAGGGGAGGATTCTAAAAGGCAAAACCCACAAGAAGACCTTAAGTATCTGCACAAGCAAGCCAGGAGCTGTTCTGTTCTGCCAAGATTAGGCAGCCAAGGAGAACTCAAAATAGTCCTTGAATGTCTGCACAAGCAGGTCACAGAAGCCATCTGCATAACAAGTAGATGGTCAGGGCTGTGCACTTCCGGGTGGAGGTCACTGAGTCAGGGTTATTGGGAACTTATCTTCCAGGGACTGGAAGTGGGTATCAAGACGGATGCCTAGCAGAAAACAGAGTTTCTTTAGCTATCATAACTTGGTCACAGGACACGTCCTGCCACCTCACCCAAGAGGAGCAGGCTCGCCCACAGGCTTTACTGGGGTGTGCGCTGCTCGCGGTAGTGCGTCCTCTGGTGCTGGATGAGCTGGGAGCTCTGGCCAAAGGCCTTGCCACAGGTGCCGCAGGCGAAGGGCTTCTCGCCGGTGTGAGTCCGCAGGTGCCGGAAGAAGTGGGAGCGGCCCCGGAAGGCCTTGCCGCAGTCCTCGCACGCGTAGGGCTTCTCGCCGGTGTGGATGCGCTGGTGCTCGATGAGCACCGAGCTCCAGATGAAGGCCTTGCCGCACTGGCTGCAGACGTAGGGCTTCTCGCCCGTGTGCAGCCGCTGGTGGCGCACCAGGTTGGAGCTCTGGCTGAAGGCGTGGCCGCACTCGTGGCACTTGTAGGGCTTCTCGCCGTTGTGGATGCGCCGGTGCTGCGTGAAGTGCGAGCTGTGGCTGAAGGCCTGGCCGCACTGGCCGCACTCGTACGGCTTCTCGCCCGTGTGGATGCGGTGGTGCTGCATGAAGCCCCACCAGCTCCCGAAGCGCTTGCCGCACTCCTGGCAGGCGTACGGCTTCTCCCCCGTGTGGATGCGCTGGTGCTTCAGCAGCAGGGAGTTGTACTTGAAGCTCTTCCCACAGGCCTCGCAGCGGTGAGGCTTGGTGCCCCGCGGCGCGCCACCCAAACTACTGCCCAGCTCAGCAGCCTCCTCGGTGCTGTCCTCAGCCCCTTGGGCTCCCTGTGGTAAGAGTACCCCGCGCCAAGCATCCCGTTTCCGAGGGCAGGGCGTGGTCCCTGGAGGCAGCAGGGCTGCTGGCTGCTCCAAGGTGCATTCCTGGCCAAGGCTGTCCCCACACTCAGACATGCTGGGGAGACTCTTCAAGAGGCCCCTCAGTGCCCTTCCATCTGAGGCCAGCCCATCTCCAGGGCTGTGGGAATTGAGAGAGGCTCGAGTCTTCTTAGGCTCCCACTCAGAGTCTGAAAGGAGAAATGGCAGATGGCTCCCAGCCTCACCCCTACTATGGCTATGGTGGTCTCGGAGCTGAGGCCAGGGGACGCCTGAATGGGGACTATTCAGAGCAGGAGGGAGAGGCTGGATTGGGGAGAGCGGGCTGGAAGACTTATAAAGATGGTGTCAGGAGCAGCTGGGCCCCCCTCAGTTGGAGGCCCTGAGCCTATGCAGGAGCCTCACTGGTGGTTAACTAGACCTGTGATGCCTCTCTTAGCTGGGAGAAGTTAGTTCAGGTTGCTATTAAGGGCTAGCACAGACCTGGAACTTAGCTTACAGAGGCGGAGATGGCTGGGAAGACACTTGCCTAACCAACCCCACAAAAGTCAGGTGACAAGAGTTTCCAAGGCCTGCTCTGCCGAAGGGATGGAGTCTGGATGGTCCTAGGATTCACCGTTCCCTATGGAACTGACTCACAGTTCCATAGGGGCTGGCTATGGCCTCAGCATCACGGACACCGTCAAACCCCGCCCACCCAGCCTCTGCGAGTAGACAAATCTGGTAGCTAGGCTCAATCAGGGTCCCAGGCAGGATGGCCCTGATCATCAGCAGATCCAGGGAAGTGCTGAGTGTTGCATCCACTGGGGGGTCCCTAAGGCTTCCTAGAGTGGGACAGGGGCTGCTCACTCACCATGCCAGGTGTCTCTGCTGACCTCCACTTCCTCGGTGTCTTGGAGGTCCAGGTCTGCTGCCTGGGAAGGCATCTCAGGACTGGAACAGGGGGAGCCTGGAGGCAGGGGACTAAGGCTCATGCCCTACCCTCCAGAGAGAAGCATCCCTGACCCTTCCCTCTTTCCTGAAATTAGAGCAGACTCCAAGGCTCTGGGGCCAAGACCCTGACCCACAGAACACCCTTCACCTACCCAGCATCTCCTTATGCCCCCAAAGAGAAGATTAGCCTGATGTGGGGCCAGTGCCTTGGCCTCCCCGTCCAGGGAGCCCTCCTGAGGCCCAGGCTTTGGGAACTCATTCTCCCTCAGTTCTGTAGGCAGGCACAAGCCGCCCGGACAGCTCCTGTGCTCACCCCATGCTGCCTGATGTCCTGGCTGGCTCTGGTCTGGCTTCCTTCCCACCCATCAGTGCTCACTGCGCTCAGCCCTGCAGCTGCCCCAAGGTCCCATCTTCTCGGTTTTCGGCATCACAAGCCAGTCATGGCTCCTCATCTGTGTCTGCAAGGTCAGAGAGGTCCTATAAGAACTGTTTTATCCCCTACAGCCTAGCCAGGCCTCCTGCTCGGAGATGGTTAGCGGGTGGACAGGGCTGTGGCTTGGAGTCTTTCCTCTAGGACCCTGGGGACCCCTGTGCACTCTTGGGTTACGCTGCCCTGTGCTCACCTCACACTACTCCAAAAGGAAAGGACCCTGAAGTGACTGTGTGCTGTGACGCTGCAGGTCGCTGGGACCTACAGATCCTGGACGGGCCTATGGGGGAGCCCAAGGTTCCCAGAAATCCTGGCAGGAGAACCGCAGGCAGGTTTCAGAACACCGGGGTGTGTGTGTGTGTGTGTGTGTGGGGGGGGTGTCTTAGGAATCTGGAAGAAGCCTGGAGTGGTGTGACAACAGGGTAATCCCAGAGACTCAGGAAGCGGAGGCCGGGGGATTTCAAGTTTAAGGTTAGCCTGGGCAACATTGTGAGAACTCTCTCCCAATAAAAACAAAAGAAGGCCGGGCGGTGGTGGCGCACGCCTTTAATCCCAGCACTCGGGAGGCAGAGCCAGGTGGATCTCTGTGAGTTCAAGGCCAGCCTGGTCTCCAAAGCGAGCTCCAGGAAAGGCGCAAAGCTACACAGAGAAACCCTGTCTCGAAAAACCAAAAAAAAAAAAAAAAAAAAAAAAAAAAAAAAACAAAAGAAGATAAACAAAAATGGAATCCGTGGGCCTTCGGGCACGTCTGAAGCAGCAGCAGAACCGAGCTCGGGCTCTGGGAGGCAGCCCTGCCCTTGCTGGTAGCTAGGAAACAGGCACAGAGACCACCTATCCCCTGTATATCTGTACAAGGGGTGATGGCCAGTCCCTCGTCTACCTCCAGACCCTCGGGGCCTTCCCAAGGGCTCCACTATGACTTGGTAAAATCTCTCCCACCAACAACCACACCTTAGCCCAGAACCCACCTTTGTCCCTTTGTGTTCCTGTCGTTCACAGGCCCACCAGGAACAGCAGGGTGCTGTAAGGCCCTGTCCAAGAATTGTTCTGGGGACAGGCAGAAGGGTCTCCTGGAGCTAGGCAGCAAACAGGACAGGGCTTGGGGCTCCTATCTGGTCTTGGGTTGACCCCTGTGGTTCTCTAGGGACATGAGATCTCTCTGTCCTTATCTGTGAGTGTCCACCTATAAGCTGTGGCTGGACTTTGGCATCGCCTAAGAGAGCCTAGCACAGCTGCCCTCCATAAACCTCAGCTTCACTGTGTCAGCCTCCGGAATTCTAGACCTGCAGGGAGCGCTGGTCCCCATGTGGGATCTTGTCCTCACCGGCACTACCTCCTGAGAGCAGTGATGCTTCCTATGGGTCTCGGGGAGGAAGCCTCTGGACTACATGACTGCTGAGACCTGAGGCGTGTCCAATGGTATGACAGGGTCGGGATCCCTTACACTTCAGCTTTACCAGTTGACTGATGAGGCCACCCCACTGGACAGAAGCAAGGCTGGCAGCTCTGTCCCTGTAAGTCATGAGGCAAGCATACCCAAATTAGCCAGGAAAGCTGTCTTTCTTCCTGGCCTGGGACATGGTGTTGGGGTAGAGGGGGGGGGGGGGGGATCATCTCTTCCTAGCATAGGGTCCATTCTGAGGCCATTTTTCCTTCTAGACCGAGGAAGAAACATACCCAGGGGGCTGTTCCCCAGGAAGTTAGAGCATGGACTCAACTATTGCCGCCTTCCATCGCTCCCTCAGGGCTTTCCCCAGAGGCCCCAGTACTGAAAGCGCTACCCAGTGCCCCCTTCCGTCCTCAGCTGGCCAAGACACAGGTCAGACCAGTCTCGTGGGGTAAAGGTGGGGCAGAGGGCAAATACCGTGAGGATGCCCATGGAGGTGCAGCTGTGCCACATGGGGCTGGTCTCCAGGTATCCCTGGTGACGAGAGACTGCTGGGTGACAAGACAGGAGTGGCCTCCTCAACAGCCTCTGAGGTTGCCATCTTCCCGAGACCTGCTCCAGGAGTGTGCACCTGGGACCTAAGGAAAATGAAAACCAAGGAGAATGCTGTTGAAGAAGAGCATCTTGTCAGCTTCTGAGCAGCCCTAGGTGATGCTTAGCTGTTCTACTTAGCAAGAGAAGGTTGCCAAGAAAAGGCAGAACTCCTGGGGAGTTGCGGGGCCCATGGTACAGGGGTCTGCATGCTTGCCTGTTCAGTGTGAAACCCTCATCAGTTCTGGCAGCATCAGCAGCAAGGCAGAGCGGTCCCAAAGCTCTTCTCCATAAAGTATCCTAAATGTTCTTCCCAACACAGCTTGCAGAGAAAAGCATGCTTACTCGTCCAGAGAATACTCCTGCACCACAGCTGGGGCTTTGGCTATGGGGAGTGTGAGGCATGAGAACTCTAAATCTAATTTTTAATAATGGGGCGACTTCATGAAAATAAGAAGGGGTACATTTCCAGAGGGAAACCTTTTCCTCAGATCCCAAAGACTCTGAGGCTGCCACCCCCAAGCCCAGATTTCTCACAGCACCATCCACAGGTTTATGTGTGTGTGTGTGTGTGTGTGTGTGTGTGTGTGTGTAAGGCGTGTTTCTAGGCTGGAGATGAGGCCGAATGCTTGCTTAGCATGCCTGACGCCTTGAGCCTTATCAACGATCGATTCCCAGCACCACAGAAACTGGGTGTGGCGGAGCATGCCTCTAATCCCAGCATTTGGGAGGCGAAGGCTGCAGAAACAAAAGTTCGAGGGCATCCTTGGTTACATAGTAAGTTTGAGGCCAGCCTGAGCTACACGACCCGAGAAAATTTAAAAAAGGGGAGGACATTTCCCCTTAACTTGGCTTGCCATAAATGTATGGAGCCCAAAGAGAGAGGCTGGTTTTCTTCCTCAGTGACACGGGCAGAAAGGATGACAGGAAGCATACATGGGGCGAGGTGCAGCAGCACCCGCCGCGAGAAGACGGAGGCGCTGGGTGCAGGCGCAGGGCGGACGCTGTGGCGCCACCCTGCTGGGTCCCCTAGGTTGAAACCACTCAAAGGCCGGGGGCCGGGGCTGACCGAAGTCTCGGCAGGGGAAGCAAACGGACATCCGCACGGATGAACCGAAGGGTCCGCATTGAACCCACGGGGAGGGGCGATCACTCACCTTGCGAGCGGCAGAAGACCGCCCGCGCATCGGCCGGAAGTGCTCCGCCTCCGGGAGGCCCCGCCTCCCGATTCTGAGACGCTCTGGACCCCGGAGGACCACGCCTCGGTGGCCTCTGGGCGCTCAAAGCCTTTCTTTATCTAGTGTGGCTTCCCCACGGAGGGTCCCTGCCCTAACGGCCCAACAAAGATCCGTCTGGAGAATCTGTTTTCACACCAGCGGAAAAACCCGGCAGAGACGGAGGCGTCAGAGTCCGGGTGTTGGGCTGCAGAGGATGTCATAGCGTTATTGGAACTGGCCCCCACCAGGACCACACACACGTTGCTACAGATTGCAGCTGACTTTACTCAGTCTTGCAGACTTTGTCGGGGTGCATCCTCGCATGTGGTTGTAACACTTCTCGCTGTGATTTCGTAACCAGCACCAGCATAAAGATGGAGGAGGCTGCTGTCCGCTGTTACTGAGCCACTGCCAGGTGGAGTTCGAGACCACGGGAAAAGACCTCCAGACTTAATTCAAATTATAATTAAGCAAAAAGAAAAAATTTTTTAATATTTTTCAAGACAGGGTTTCTCTGCATAACAAAGGCCTAGCTGTTCTGGAACTCGCTTTGTAGACCAGGCTGGCCTCGAAATCATAGAGATCCGCTTGCCTCTTACCTCCCCAGTGCTGGGATTAAAGGCGTGTTCCACCACCCCTGGCTCCAAGCAACAACAACAACAAAAAATTGGTTTTTTTCGTTTTTGTTTTTGTTTTTTGTTTTTCGAGACAGGGTTTCTCCGTGTACTTTTAGTGCCTGTCCTGGATCTCGCTCTGTAGACCATGTTGGCCTCTGACTCACAGAAATCCACCTGGCTCTGCCTCCTGAGTGCTGGGATTAAAGGCATGCACCACCATGGCCGGTTCCCAGCAAAAAATTTTAAGGCTGCTAGCAGGGCCACAGTGTCTAACCCAAATCAGAGATGTGCCGCCCAGAAACGGGTGCGGGAAGAAGGGCTTTTAAAGGAGAAAACCACAGGAGCTGTTTTGTTCTGCCAAGATTAGATGGTCAAGGTGACCTCAAAATAGCCCTTGAATGTCTGCATAAGCCTGTTACAGAAGCCAAACGAGCGGTTAGTCATATCATAGCAAGCAGATGGGGGTGTGTGTGACAAGGAGTCAGGGTTGGGGAGACCTTAACTTTCAGAATGTGAGTCAAAGACAAACAGCTATGGGGTACCAAATTGGATGCCTAGCACAAAATGGGGTTTCTTTAGCCATCACACCAGGCACTTGTGATCTCTGAGGTTAAAGTTCGAGGGCCCTCATTCCCACTCCCACCCAAGGAGATTCCAAGGAGAGATACTAATCTAGTAGCCTGCCCTGATCATGTCTGTGCTGTACTGAGCAGAGGTTTCAGCCTAGACAGACCCTGGCCTTTGCACTCAGATGTTGATGCAGGACCTCCAGGCTTGGTGCTTGGATTTGCACTCCCAAATGCAAAGTAGTAGAAAAGGCCTCAGCTGGGTTTGTTAGGTTAGAAAATGGGGACACATTCGGTTTGTCCACTCAGCAGAACACTACCCAGCTTAATTTGATTCCAGCTGGTCCTCTAGGGTATGTTTGGGAGTGCAGAGTGGGTTCCATCTCACCCAGTCCTCACATGAACTTCCTAAGCTTCCCCAGGCAGGAGGCCTAGTCAACCCCAGCATCACTTATAAGAGGTTCTGGGAGCCCTTCCCATACACACGGCTGGTCAGTGTGTAGCAGGCCCCCAGACCTTAATACAACTGACTCTATGATGGAAGTACCATTTCAGGACACAAAATTAAGCACAGAGACACCACCCACCTGCCAAAACAAAAGCAAAGACCTCATCCATCAAAGTCCACAGTTCTGGGAAAGTCTCTAAATGTACCAGCCTTGCTTTTTGGCTTCTGGAGTTCTGCTTCTGGCTAACCGTTCTTGTTAACTGAAGTGTGTCAACCCAGAACATGGCTTTTGTGCTTAAAAGCTCACCCTGAGAAAGGCTCATGGCGACACTGAGATCCCGAACACCCAGTGTAGCTGTCAGACCAGCTAACAAAGACTTTCTGTTGGCTTAAACCCATGTCCAAGCCGTCTTTTCTGATGGATATTCTACAACATTTCTGGAGGTCCCACAGAGATCCCCAGAGGCCAGACTGAAACATTGTGGGGTCTCAGATGCCCTTGGACCAGGGAAGAGTGCAGAGGTCAAAGCCCTCCTAGGGGGTGCACAACCTGAGATGTTCCAGGTCCCCAGGACTCCCTTTGATCAATTGCTGTATAATGCTTCAGAGGGGTGTGACACCCCAAAAGGAAACAAATTAGAATGTCACCTGGTCTGTCACCTCTGGAGGTTCTGTTTGGACATATAGGAAAGGTCAGATCTGTCTGTATCCAGGATCCATGTGAGACATCACTGGATTCCTCCTGTCTGTCTAAGCGTATGAATGTGTGGTGGCTACCCCTGGTTGTCTGTACTGTGTGTGTGTGTGTGTGTGTGTGTGTGTGTGTGTGTGTGTGTGTATTTGTCTGTCTTGCTGTTGTTTCTGTGAGTTCTGTTTTCTTGTATTGACCAGTGGCTTTCTCTGGTGTAAAACACACACACACACACACACACACACACACACACACACATACACACCATTTAAGAACTGTGCCTCTTGTCGGAGACCTGAATCCTTTTGGTTCTGCTAGGTTGCCCAGAGAAACCAAAAAACAAAACAAAACAAAACAACAACAACAACACCCCCAAACCCTCTGCCTGTCCCACTCCCTGACGCTCACTGGTTTGTTTCATCCTTGACTCCTGCTCATGATTCCTGTGTGGAGGCAGGAAGGCGCCAGGGCTCTCTTCCAGAACCCCCTGCCATCTAAGCAGAGTGCACACAGGGAGAGAGAAATAGTTTCCCTGAGGTGTATTCCTTCTGTTCTCCAGCCTGTTCTAAGCATCCCCAAGGAAAGGAAAAAAAGGAAGCTCCACTCCTTCCTCTCTCATGATTTTGTCTCCATTTCAACCAAAACTCATCATTCTCTGGGAAAAAAAAAAGTAGAAAAACTGCCCCCAGGCTGGGGGTGGGGTGGGGCAGGCACAGATCACTGCTGGACAACGCAGCCTGGATAGAGTGGATTTTCCCTTCTGTCCAACTCTGACCGAGGAGATTTTAAACAATCCTCACCAGGTCCTTTTTAGAAAGAGTAAAAACAGCTGCTGAAAAGATTTCCTTTGTCACCCAATCAGCCCCAGATATTAGTCAATATATTAGTTAATATAAAAGTTAAAACTTTTAAAGGTATAAATAGGTGCCAGTTGCTGGAGGTAGCTCAAAGATGTTTAGCAACAGAGAACAGATTGAGAGATGAGAACTTTCGCATAAACTGAAAGCCACTGTCACCTTCTCTGATGATGAGACACAGTTAGACTTACACATACCCAGCAAAATGTTGGTGTCCTGCCTCTGTCAGAAGAATATCTCCTAGCTTAAAGTCCTGCCATCCTGCCCCCAACAAAGGATATGCTTGGACTTATCTCTCAGATTGACACAAAGACTCCTGGGGGATGGGAAAAATCAACCCCCCAGGACTGGCCCAACACCAGCTTCCTAAAATCGTTCAGCTAATCAGTTCAGCTGCTCATGCAGATTAAACAACACCCAGTGACCCTGGAAACAAAAAGGGAAGCTGTGGTGTACAATGCTAGGTTTAGAGAAACAGGCATCCTGGTGCCCTGCCAGTCACCCTGGAACACACCTCTCCTGCCTGTGAAGAAACCTGGGACCTCTGGTTCTCATGAGTCTGATTTTTCCAGAGAAACAGGTGTACAGAGTCCTGAACCTGAAGGATGCATTCTTCAGCCTCCCATGGGCAGAGGTGAGTCAACCCATGTTTGCTTTTACATGGACAGACCCAGAGAGAGGTTACAGTGAGCAACTTACCTGGATCAGGTTGTCCCAAGGATTTGAAAATTCTCCAACCCTGTTTGATGAGACATTAAATGCTGACTTCCGGCTCTTCCACCAGAGGTTTCCTGGGACCACACTCTTACAATATATACTCTTACCATACCTCCTCCTGGCCTCTAAAGCTAAAATGAATTATAAAAGGGCCACTGAGGGACTGCTGAGTCACAGATCTTGGGGTACAGAATGTCGGCTAAGAAAGCCCCTGACTTTGTGCATTAGAGAATACCTGTGTACCAGCTGAGGGGAGGCAAAAGGACCCTGTCTCGGATTGCTGCCATCCTTCAGATCCCAGCTCCAAACACTAAGAGGCAGGTTCGAGAGTCCTTAGGCGTGGACAGATATCGCTGCCTCTGGACCCCAGAGTTTGTGGAAATAGCAAGGTCTGTATACACCAGCACAAGGGGTCGGGGGCACTGAGCCCCTAAGCTGGACTGAGACTAAACAAAAGGTATTGGAGGCTTTAAAAGCAGCTCTGACTTTGGCTCCTGCCCTAGCACTTCTAGATGTCTCAAAACCTTTTCATCTGTTTGTCCATGGGACAAAGACATGGCAAGGGGGGGTTTTAACCAAAATTTGGGGCCATGGAAGTGCCCTGTGATATACCTGGCCAAAGGCTTGGACCCTGTAGCCACAGGACGGCCCACCTGTCTAAGAGCTGTGGTGGCTACCTCCTGGTCTAATGAAACAAGTTAACTCTGGGTCAGGATCTTATACTCACAGCACCCCACACTGTGGAGGCTCTCTCAGGAACACCGGAACAGTGGCTGTCTAATGCCTAGTGTTAGTTATTATGTGGCGCTGTTTACCGTGCAAGAAAAGTCACGAGGCACAACAAAACCCACTATAAGAGTTTATTGGGAGGAAGAGGGGACAGAAAAGGTGTGCTTAGGCCTACTGAAAGATTTGTGCAGGAAGAAGAGGGGATGGTGTTAGGATCCTGCCCCTCCAGCTATAGGACTGCACATGCGCAGTTCAGTAGCTAAGTAAGGGGTCTTGGTCATCAGTGCACTGCGTGATTGTGCAAATGCTCGCAGCATGGTCACGCAATCAGTGCATGAGTGGCGTAGCTCCGCAAGCCCACCTGCGCATGTGCAGGGGAATCCTTAAAAAGCCGGACACAGACGCCTCCCTCCTCCTTTGCTCTTTCCTCTCCACTCCATTCTCTCTCTCCTGCATGTATCTCTGCCCCAGGCCTGGCCACACTCTCTTCTGTTCCCCACTTCCTCCTAATAAAGCTCTGACACTGGGTTTTGTTGTGCCTCTGACCTCTCCTCGTACAGTAACCAGCTCCGCTTATTTTTTAAAACCAACAGACGGTACATGGGATCTGCCTTTTATGGACTCCCTCCCTGCCCCCCCACCACACGCCCTGTATGTGCATATGGGTTTTCATAGCTACGCCACACATGCACATAGATTATGTGATCATGATGCACAAATTACGTGACCACGCAGCACACGGAATATGTAGGATGTAAGCCCCCCACCCCCCCACCCCCCCAATGACTAAGCACATGCTCGGTCATGGGGGCGTGGCTAGAAATCTTATTACCCATGTGACTCAGTACCAGGCCCTATTCCTGGTCTGTGGGGCGTTTACCCAACCACCCCCACAGTTCCCCAGAGTTTTCTTGAGTGCGAGCAGCAGGAAATATTAGATAGAAGGATTTATTGCGGAGAATATCGCGGAGAGAAACAGATAGAAAATAAAGGATAGCCTCGAGAGGGCCTGGAACCTATTCCAACGGGCCCCGACTGTCTCTGCCCCAGGGTTTTTATAGAGACGCCAAGGGGTGGAGCAAAAGACCTCCTCCCCCAGCACAGCCAAGTGCAGACCATCCCAGACACCTGCACTCAGGCCCGTGGTCTAATCATCCTCTATGAGGACCTGCTGGGTAAAGCCACGAGGAACCCGAGAACGGGCTCCCACAGGTCCCCCTTTCTTAATATATAAAAAAATAACTATAATGGCTTACAGCAATCTCCATAGCTGTTACACCTCCCAGTATGGGAGTAGAGGATGATATAGATGGCATTTCTCTTTCGAATTAGGTCCAAGGTGACTACAGCAGTCTTAGCTGCCTCAAGCCCTTTCTAAGCCAAAAACTCTTAAGGCAACTACAAACTTAAAGAATCCCTTAGCTTCATCATTACCATTAACAGGTTAACATAAACAGTGCTATACATAGCCACAATTCTGTCTTACAACTCAAAGCAAACTCTTAACAGAACCATTTGAATTAGCATATATGGTGCTATATATAGTTAACAATTTTCTCCGTCTTACAACTTTAACTCAATCATTTGAATTTTCTTGCTAACAGAACATAGGAAAAACTTCAATGTATTCACATCAAACTTAAATATTCCTTAACTCCACAAAACCAGGGTGCATTAATATCAATAGGTTTCTGCAAACATAATTCAATCTCATAACTCCTCCTTTTCTTTATAATTTTTTAAACAAAATCTCAAACCTAGTTAGAGGAACCCAAACTCATACAATTCCTACAAACCCATATTGAAAAGCAATCTTCTCAATCTAACCATTAACACTTTGAAAACTTAGCAAGACATCCAAAAGCAGTTTCTTAATAAAACTCTTTACACACTTTAAAAGTAGTCTCTTAGTATACCCCATTTGCATTTCTTACTAACAAAAACATGACATTAATCCCTCAAACAACTTTTGAAATTAGACTAAGGAATATTAACTGTCCCTTTTCTTTATAATTTAAGCAAAATCTCAAGCCTAGTTAGAAAACCCAAACTTCTGTTTAAACAGTTCCGTTTGTAACACAAACCAGTTCCATAAGTAATTCCATTTTACATAAACAGTTCCACAAAACAATTCATGAATCACCAGTTAATAAAGCATATATGCATACACAAAACTGCATCTTGACTCTAGGTAGAAATAATAAATTTCTTCATTTAAACAGTTCCATTTTTTTTATGAATAAACTCAAAATTGTCCCATTGCAATGAAATCTCTACTGTTCATTTCATTTCTTAAGTCCCAAAATTCACATGATAAATTCTGGTACGAGCCTTCCAAATATGAAGAAATCCATAACCAAAATCTTTGTAGTTTTATCTCATTTTAAGTTCAAAAAGTTCAAACAAGAAATAAATTCTAGTATCAGGCTTTCACTTCCAAATATGAAGAGATGGTTTTCAACCAAAACTTTTTGCCGTTAACAATTTTACTTCAAACAAGCGTCTCTGCAACTTTTCTCACAGAGACCTTTTTAGGTACAGTAGTATTCTAAACCGCACCGTTTTTGATGTTAGCTCAGGTTTTTCTGTGTTGCGTTGATTTTCCATGAATCTCAGCTGCGGATGCCTTGTGCTAGTTCTGGCGTCCGCCATTCTTAGCTTCTTAGCGGCTTCTGGAGCTTTTGAAAAACCGCTCAGACTGCCTGTTCTGCAGTCTGCTAGGACACTAAGTTCTGTATCTCAGGTTCTTTCACCACATACATTAAGAATAGACTCACACTTAACATTTACACCTTTTCACAAACTCACATATAACCTTTTTTTGCCTTGCAAAGCATTTAGACTCACATTCAACATTCTACAAACTCACATATAACATATTAACATGTACTTATTTATACTCCTTAAGGAAACTATAGAACTACTTTAGCAAATATATTTCTTATTACTTATATATTTCTTATATTCATTCCATCTTATTCTTATTTAAACTTACATTTACAGCTAACATCTTTACTTCTTACAAGCTTATCACTACATGTCTTAAGACTACCTTAGATACTTCTTGCAAGCTTATATTCTTAAAGGATCTATAGATCTATTTTACAAACTTATATAGGGCTACCATTAGCATATATTTAACTTAGCAAACATCTAAAGATTTTTTAACACAGATCTAACAAGACAGAATTTTTACAAACTCACATATCTTATTTTCATGTTTTTCTACTTCTTACTCTTAATTATTATCACTATTAGAAAGATTTTCTTAACTAGACAGGAAGTACATACATCATTTCTAAAGTTTAGAGTGTATAGTCAGCTTTGTTATAAAGCACTGGGATTTAGTGAGTGTTGTTATAGAATTGTGATAGTTGTTGCTAGGGGACTATAACCTTCCCAGGATGATGCCACACTCCAAAGTTGCCAGTTCTCTCAGCCGTTCCGGACTGGCAGAGATGCACTGTCAGCAGTAGACGGTTTTTAACTAGAGGCTGTCCCTTCACCCAAATTCATAATAGCTCCCCCTATGTACTTCAATTCAGACAAACGTTTCTATTACAGTACTTTTGGTTTGTTCTACTGAAAAACTTCACTTCACACTGAGGGTGAAATTACCGTATTTAGCTGCTGTAAGGTCTTTGCCAAATACCGCACAGCTATTAGGTGATATAAAGTATTTTTCCAAAGGAGCTAGTAAAGGCAAAAGCAGCACAGCTCCGAACTCTATTTCCTCACTGTTTGCACTAACCAGTGACAAAACCTCAGAAATATTAATCAAGCCACTTTCATTCTGGTTCCTCTATAGGAACATCATTGGAGCTGACCTTCCTTAGTTCCACGCTCCTTACCAAATGCTCCGGTAACCACCGAGCTTCATTCTCCTCTTGTGAAAAAACACAAACATGTCCTCAACCCCATATTAACACAGGATCGGGACCCTTCCATAATCCCGAGCAGGGATCTTTCCATTTCGCATTACCCTCAGCTAAAGGACCAGGAAGATTGGCGTGAGCTCTAATATGGCCCACAAAGCATGGCAGCTTTCTTTTGTGGAATAGCGTCTTGGATTTGTTGAAACATTTTGACTGGATTGTTAGTTCCAGTATTTTTACCAAAACTGTTACTATTCAAAAGAGTTAAGAACATAGATGTTCTTTCATGAAACATATCCTTCATTAGCTTACTCTGAGAAAAAGCATTTTCAGGATTTAGTATTTTCATTTCATTAGCTTTAACTCCTGATGTTATTAGCAGCTGTGATATTTAGCATTGATTTCTTATAAGGAACTTTCAGGTGAAGCAACTCTTGCAAGACAGCTTTTCTGAAGTTTGTTTCCCATCTATAAAGCAGTCATTTTTTTGAATGCCTGTTTCTTATCCCCTTAATTAGATTTGCAAAGGAATCACTCATTGCAGGTTCTTTGTTCAAGAGGTAAATAACTTTTAATTTCACATAAGTTTTTTCATATCTAAGACAACTTTCAGTGTATAAACTGCTCTCCCTTGTTTTAAGGATTTTAAAGTGGCTTGTTTGCTCTTATAGGTAGCTTTCTGTCATCCAACTACCGTAAAAACTTTGCACAGCTATTAGGGTAAATAAGGCACTTTACCAACGCCCAAACCGTGAAGTGCCTAGTTCCATATCCTTTCAATGTTTCATTGGAACTGACACTTAAAACTCTTAGATGATTTTCCTCCTTATTCTTTTAAAAGCTGTATTTTAAAGTTTACCATGAACGTATTTTCGAGCTGACAAAAGTGTTTCAGGACAATGTCGCCATCTTTAGTGGAAAAACTACCTTTCCCAGAATGCATTTCCCTTATATCAGTCCATAATAGTATCAGTCCCTTAAATCAGTCCTTTATATCATTTCCCTTATATCAGTCATTTCCCATAGTTCTTTTTGGGTCTGAGAGTCAACTTTTAAGTTCTTTTTTACCAGACTTGCTTACAAATTCTTGCCCGGGAGGTTTGAACAAAGTTTTTTGCTTTTGCAACGGGAGATTTGAACAGGCATTTTACATTTTCAATTATGGGACATTGGGAGGGTTCTGGTCTCTCAGCTGGCTTTAACAGGTGTCTCTCCTTCATTTGACACGGGCCCCCAAATCAGAACTGCACCTGCCTCGTTAGCGCGCATTGAGGTGGGCAATTTCTGATAGCAACTTTCCTCGGGGCTTGTGTTTGTCTTAGCCAGTCAGTGAAAAACAAGATCATGTACAACAGCTTTTCCACAGCTCTTTCAGAGAGATTTTCTCCCACTGATCTATCCCATTTTGCTTGTTCCTTCCTTCCCCAGATGCAGAGCTTCAGGTATCTATCTGCAGCTCTGTACCTCTGCTAGCTGCCTTTGGAGGTAGGGGCTTTTTTTTCTCCCCCCGAATCTGCCTCAAATTCTAGCAGCTTTTCACAGGTCATGTATTTTCTGGGGAGGAATATGTCCCTTCTGTTTCTTCAGAGTCTTTTTCCCAGAGAGTTCCCAGTTTGGACTCAGTTTATCCCCTCTACCCCAGAAACAGTTTCCGACACTACAGTGGCGGCTTTCCCTGCTACTGAAGGTAGGAGTTTTTTGTCCATTTGTTTTCTGGGTCTATGTGGTTTGCGTACAGACTGAAAATCTAACAAGGGAGGTTTTTGCCATTTCTAAATTCCCATTAGGACAGGTGTTTTGCCTTATCATACCTTCACCTGGCCCAGTCCCCCAGTGGGTTGCATTTGCTTGTCTGGGTGCTCAAGGACAGAGCTTATTCCAGAGGCAATCACCCCTTAGGGCTACACTCCCTCATCTCAGGGGAGTCAGTTGAAACAAAGCTTTTCTCAAAGAGGTGTTCTCTCTGACAGAAAAGAAAGCTTTACTCCTGGATAGTTCTGTTCTGCCCTGGCTGGGCTCTTTCCCCAGACAGCGTTCTGACTCAGCAGCACAACTGCTTCAGACACAGTTCAGCTTTACTGTTTTCTCAGAAAGGTCCTTACTCTAATAGGAAAGCTTTTTCTCAGATTTTTTGCAGCTGTGGACCTATCAACCCGGGACTTGTAGGAAAGTGGACAACTGTGCTGTTCCCACTGGCTTTAGCTTTGGTTGTTCATTAGCAACCTTCCCCTGGGTCCTGCACCTTCCTGCCTCAGCTCTGTGCTCCAGGAAGTTTGCAACTGCAGGAACCCTAGTATCCCTGAAATGCACTCCAACTCAGAGAAGCTGGCCAGTCCCTCTGGGTTTTTGCTCAGAAGAGAGGATACAAAGCTAACAGTTTGCATGCTTCAGGGGATCTTTGCGTTAGGACGATTAGGAGCACCTTTTCATTCTGAAATGCTCAAACAAAACCCTTGATGCCTCAGCTCGGCTGTAACTGAAAAGCTTGGCTTTTTTGCTTTTCTCAGGTAAAGTTTCCTGCCCTTTTGGGCTCTCTGTAGCTCTTTACCCACACTCTCCCAGCGTTTCCCTCAGGGTACTCTGACCCACTGTCTTTTACTAGCTTAAAGAGACACAGCTTAGAAGAGGTTTTTAGGAACTTGTCCCTGCCTCCTGCATTGCAGGGAGGATTTTTAAAGCTTGAAAGAGAACTTAGAGGTTTTGCTGTCTTAAGTTTGTTGTTTTCCCTTTGAGCTAATCACAGGTGGTCCCCATATTAATATCTTCAGGTGATTCTAATTTTTGTCCTTTTGAGAAAGTTAAAGGCTTTAGTTTTCAAGTTTAAGAGCTTTTGAGAAAGATGAAGGCTTTTTAGAGTTTTTTTTCCCAAATTTTCCAAGAAAAGCTTTATAGTTTAAGATTTTTTTCCCAAGAGAAAGACCAACTTTTCCCAAAACTTCCCAACTTTAAACTGACTTCTTACACCCCCATTTTTGCCTCAGGGAGAATTCATTTTCTCCCGCAGCTTGGACTTAGCATTTCAGCTGCCCCAGGTCAAAAGCTTCCATAGGAAACCTATTCTTCCCCATAAGCTCGAAGAAGAGCTTTTTTACTACCCAAATAGCCCAAAGAAAGATTTTTTTCCCCCAGTTTGCATTCAGAGCCCCCAAGTTAGAAAATTGAAGAGTTTTTTTGTCTAGTTGCCTTACTTATTTTTTCCTACACAATCTTACACTTCTAAGTTTTTCCTACACTATTTTACTACCCTATGCCTTATACTTATTTTTCACAGATAGAAATTGAGAAAGGGATAGAAGATAGAAAATTTTGACAGAAGAGAATTTCGCTGCAGCATCGGACATCCTTCCAGTCCGCTTTCCTTTTCTCTCGAGGATAAAACCCCTGCCTCTCAATAATATATATAAAAAATATATATTTTCCATAACACCGGCATGCCTCATCCACTGGCAGGGCTGAACTCAGCACTTTCGCCAAAAACTCTGTAATAAAACTATTATTTTCCTTTGTCTTTAGTCCCTATTACTTTGTCTTTAGTCCCTGTTCATTTGTCTTTAGTCCCCCCTTTTTTTTAGTCCCCCCTTTTTTTTAGTCCCTTTTTTCTTTTTTCTTTAGTCCCTGTTCATGGCGCCATTCTGTGGGGCGTTTACCCAACCACCCCCACAGTTCCCCAGAGTTTTCTTGAGTGCGAGCAGCAGGAAATATTAGATAGAAGGATTTATTGCGGAGAATATCGCGGAGAGAAACAGATAGAAAATAAAGGATAGCCTCGAGAGGGCCTGGAACCTATTCCAACGGGCCCCGACTGTCTCTGCCCCAGGGTTTTTATAGAGACGCCAAGGGGTGGAGCAAAAGACCTCCTCCCCCAGCACAGCCAAGTGCAGACCATCCCAGACACCTGCACTCAGGCCCGTGGTCTAATCATCCTCTATGAGGACCTGCTGGGTAAAGCCACGAGGAACCCGAGAACGGGCTCCCACACTGGTCCACACTTGTTTTAGGGTTTCTATTGTTGTGATCAAGGCAACTTTTATAAAGGAAAACATTTAATTGGGGCTCTTACAGTTTCAGAGATTTATTGTCTTGGTGGGGAAACATGGCAGTATGTAGGCAGACATGGTGCTGGAGATCTACAGGCAGAAGAAGCAACTGTGTGCTACACCAAGCTTACTTGAATATAGGAGACCTCAAAGCCCACCCCCACAGTGACACACTCCCTCCAACAAGGCCATACCTACTCTAACAAAGTCATACCTCCCAATGGCGCCACTCCCTATGGGGGCCATTTTCTTTCAAACCACCGCAGCCATCAAGTCTGGTTTGAGAAACCCACTGCCATCAACCCTGCTAATCCTCTTGCTTGCTAATGACCCACGGGTGTTCCTCCATGATTGTCACAGAAAGGTGAAAGGTGAAACCAGCTACATGAGGGCTGCCATAGTTACTTTAACTGAAGCCATTTTGGCCCAAGCCAGGCACCTCAGCCTAGAGAGCAGAACAGATTGATCAGGCTGGGGAAAAGGAAAGTCCATCACAATATACACAGACAGTCGCTCTGCTTTTACTACCTTGCACGTCCATGGTATGATCTACAGAAGAAGAGGGCTTCTTACCACTGGGGGTGGGGTGGGGAAGGACATTAAAAACAAAGAGAAAATCTGGGCCCTCCTACAGGCGCTTTGGCTTTCCCTATGAATTGCTATCTCCTGAGAACATAAGAAGATGACTCCCTGAGGCAGGAGGTAACCAGGCTGCCTGACAAAAACCAGTGGGGCCTAGTGATACTCCGGTGACATGCCCCGACCCACTGTTGCCTGAGACTCCGTGGTACAAATGGACAGCTCAAAGTCACAGGTGGATGGAGGACACCAGAGGGCAAGATTCTAGGATCACTCTCCCAGAAACAATTGGCAGGACTCTAGGAACTGACCTTCACCTTCGCCTTCATCTGGGGTCCACAAAACTTTCTGAGTTGCTCAGATGAAGGTCTGTTACGCCTCCACTGGACACCCTGGCTCAGGATGTCTCTCAGCCAGATGCCAGGTTTGTGCTCAAGTAAATCCAAAACAGAGAGCTCTCACCCAGGAAAGGGTCCAGATGAAAGTGAACTCTGGGAAACCAACTTCACTGAGATCAGGCCTGCCAGGGGAGTATACAAGTACTTGCTAGTTTTTATAGGTACCTTTTCTGGGTGGGTAGACATGTTCCCCATCCAGACCAAAACTGCTCAAATAGTTTAAAAGCTCCTCCAGGAACTGGTCCCCTGCTTTGTCCCCTGCTCCCCCCACCCCCCAGCAATGGGGCCCAACAATGGCTTGGCTTTCATAGCCAAAACCTCTCAATTACTAGCTAAAGCTTTAGACACAGATTAAAAACCCCATTGTGAGCCAGCCAGTGGGGATGCACACCTTTAATCCCAAGAGGTAGAAGCAAGCAGATCTCTGAGTTTGAGGCCAGCCTGGTCTACAGAGCAAAATCCAGGACAGCCAGGGCTACATACACAGAGAAATCCTGTCTCAAACAAAACAATTCTATTGTGTTTACAGACCTCAGAATTCTGCGCAGGTATAGACAAACAAAAAACCAAACAAACAGGACATTCAAAAACAAAACAAAAAACCAAAAAAAAACCTCATAAAATTCAGTTCAGCAAAGGGTGTGTAGACTTCCTTCCTTTGCTTCTGGCCCACCGCACCCCAAATAGAGAGGAATTTACCCTGTCTGTGATTATGTTTAGAAGACCTCCCTGAATGCTTCCCTGGCTCAGAGACCAGCCGTTGACAGAACTCTAACCATTACTTTTTCAGTTACTTGCTTTAGGCTTAACCTTGAAAACATACATATTAAGCTAAAGCTTGTCATACTGTAAATGAACGACTTAGCATGACTATAAAAATGGTCTAGGCACATTCAAGAATTTGATCATTTATTAGGTGACTGACCATTACCTTGCATATCTTAATTATCTGTAACAGTTTACAACAAGTTAGCAACTTTTACAAGATTAAGATTTTACAGTTTTATCCCTGTTAAGTTTTAACCTTCAAATTTTGAATTGAAGATTTAATTGAAAATCCTCTGGCAGTAAAATAAAACTTTAAACCATAAATACAATCCATAGAAGGACTGGGAAATTTACAAACTCATAAATACAGTCCACAGAGGGACTGGGAAATTTACAAACACATAAATACAGTCCACGGAGGGACTGGGAAATTTACAAACACATAAATACAGTCCACGGAGAGATTGAGAGCCTCACTTTTTTTTTTTTTAAATCTTTTTGTATCACAGTTTTTCCAAATGACTCAGTTTATCCAAATAGCTAAAGCTTAACAAAGTTAGCAAAGTCAGAGACTAGACCTATATCTTTAAGTCAGTTTCTGCTAGCCCAAGCAGGCCTAAAGAGTTTATAAAACTTATTTATCAAATATATCCTACTTATCAAACTTTTTTTTTTTAATCTAAAAATTTTTAGAAGCCTGGTGTTGAACACAGTTAGCAAAGACGTAAGTAGTTAGGCATACTTATCTAAGTCAGTTTCTGTTACCCTGAGCAGACCGCTATAACCATAGGAATTTGGAAATCTTAATTGGTAAGCAATTTTTTGCTTGGAATTTTACAGCCCACCACCCTTCCCCACTGGTCTTACATTTTATCAAGAGCTCTGCATATACATGACCTTGAATGGGGGCACTTTTTTTTTTTTTTTTTTTTTTTTTTAACAAGAACCAACAAAAATGAGGCTGGAGAGATGGCTCCATGGTTAAGAACACTGGCTGCTCTTCTTCCTGAGGGCCTGGGTTCAATTCCCAGCACCCACATGGCAGCTCACAACTGTCTGCAACTCCAGTTCCAGGGGGTCCAACATCCTCACCCAGTCAAATGTGCACATAAAAGAAAAAGATGGAGGTTGGGGATTTAGCTCAGTGGTAGAGTGCTTGCCTAGCAAGCACAAGGCCCCGGGTTCGGTCTTCAGCTCCAGATAATTAAAAAACAAAAAAAAAAAGAAGAAAAAGACAAAAAAGAACCAAGAGAAGGGGAAGTCAGAGCTAGACACCTGTAATTACAGTTGGCCATTTTAATTTTTATTATGTCTTTTTTGATTATTTAAATAGAAACTAAATAAGACACAATAGTAGCAAATAAATATACCATTTGTTGTAAAAAATTTTTCCCAAGGGGGTATCAGACAGTACCTGCAGCCTCTACCCAGTATATTTAACAGCTTTCCCACTGCTGCAGAGGTGACTCTATCCTTGTTAGTTTGTAGTCTGTGTACCCTAGCTTTCCCAGAAAACCTTGAGGCTTCATGCAGTTTGGGCCTAAGTGCATAAATTAGGAGGGAGGAGCGCCTGGACACTCAGGTGAAGGCCCAGTGACCTGGTCTATCTCGTCCTTTTTGAAGGAATAGTAACTTTTTAAATTTGAGACAGGGTTTCTTTGTGTGGCCCCTGGCTGTCCTAGAACTTGCTCTGTAGACCAGGTTGGCCTTGAACTCACAGAGATCTGCCTGCCTCTGCCTCCTGAGTGCTGGGATTAAAAGCATGCGCCATCACACCTTTAATACTAACTTTCAACGAGCCCAACTCCTATCTGGAGTTACTAGTGAGGGATTTTAGACAGAGGGTTTGATTTTCCTTTATAACCAGTTTGTGTGTGTCTGCAGATGGAGGCAGGACAACCTGAAAAGCTTCAGAAGTATCTGTTCATAAAGTCGTCAGGCTGCAGAATAACTTAAGTACCTGTAACCTAGAGGCCATTAGGCAGAAAACTATAAAAACAAGACAACTATGGAAACTCAGGAAATGTTGGCATCAGGTTGCTTTTGTTTTCTTTACAGATGTTTAACCATATCCAATACACTTACAAACCTCAAGGCACAGAAAGTTGATATAATAGTCTTACAAATCTTGAGATGAATTTATATTTTAGCAAAAGTTGGAGAGAGTTAAGTAAAACCAAGAAAAGGGGTGTGAGATAAACAGCAGCAATTCCTATTGGAATAGTCACTCCAGCTGTTTTGAAGCACTGTGTGTCTTCTCCTGTGCTGTTTTTCCTTTCCCTGTCAGAGGCAGGAGACTTGTCTGACCCAAGACAGAGATTTTAGAGGAAACTTTTAAACAGGCATGCTTGGGTCAGGAGAGGAGGGCCATAACCCAACTCCAGAGCCAGCTTTTAATAAAGTGGAACAGCATAAAATAATACTTCAATATCATCCATACCCCAAAGACATCTGTGTTGCGAGATACTTGTTTACAACTGTCTGAAGATGTGTATTGTGATTGGTTTAACAAAGAACTGCATGGCCAACAGCTAGACAGGAGAGAATAGGCAGGACTTCTGGGAAAGAGAGGAACTCAGGAAGAATCTAGGTGCATGAGAGATGCCAGGGAGACACCGAGAGAGTCAGACACAAAGAATGGAAGAGAGGTAAAAGGCCATGTGGCAGAATGTAGATTAATAGAGAAATTAATGTAGGTTAATTTAAGTTATAAGAGCTCGTTGGGGGTGGGCAGGCGGGCTGGAGAGATGGTTCAGCGGTTAAGAGCATTGGCTGTTCTTCCAGAGGTCCTGAGTTCAATTCCCAGCAACCACATGGTGGCTCACAACCATCCATAATGAGATCTGGTGCCCTCTTCTGGCCTGCAAGCATGTATGTAGGCAGAACACTATATACATAATAAATAAATAAATCTTAAAAAAAAAAAAAAAAAAAAAGAGCTCATTGGGAATCAGCCTAAGCTAAAGGCCAAGCTTTCATTAATTAAAGACTTAATTAAAAGTCTCCATGTCATTATTTGGGAGCTGGCAGCCTGACAAAGTCCAATTGCACACCTGAATCCCTGCAAAACTGAATCCACTGACCAGAGCAAGCAGAAAAGAAATCTCCGAGATAACAATCTGTGAGAAACCCACAGGACTTAAACAGCGGGCTCATTGAACCAATGAGAGAGACAGAACAAGATGATGGTGGTGTAGTGTGGAGGTAGCCAGGAGCAGTCAGTCAGCCTTGTGGAAATCCTGAAAAAAATGATGCGGCATGCAACCTCTTGGGGTCTTAGCCATGCTCGGTCCAGCTCCCATGTCTGAAACAAAACTTAGGAGCACATCAGAAAACATAAATCCACAGACAAAAGCAAATCAGAATGTCACACGGTCAGAGACGAGATAAACACAGACATGTGGAAGCTCCCTTCACTGGTATACCAGAACCAGGGGGCAGGAGGATGTCTCCTATTCTGTATCTGGAGACTCGGTCTATGATCACGTCTGATTTCTCCTCTGTCACCCCAGATGTCAGGACTTTCAGAACAGAACTCACTAATTGGTGTGGGTTTCAAATGCACATTAGCCAGCAACTTTTTACCTTTTTTTGTTTGGTTGGTTTTTGTTTGTTTTTGAGACAGGGTTTTTCTTTATAGCCCTTGGCTGTCCTGGAACTCACTCTGTAGACCATGCTGGCCTCAAACTCACAAAGATTTACCTGCCTCTGCCTCCAGAATGTTGAGACTTTGCAAATTTGCAGTAGTCACAGTGTTGGGGTCCTGTGGGCTTCCAAGTCCACAATATGCTTGCCCTCATCTAGGGCCTATTCACCTCTAGGGTCTCCAAGTTGTGGTTCTTGCCCATTTGGGGTGTGTCCCCAATTAGTGACTCCTTAATTTGTGGCAGCCATGGTCTCGGGCTCCCCCGAGTTTCCAAGTCCACCTCAGACTCGCCCCAACTTAGGGCCTATCCCAAGACCCCCATCTGTAGTCTGGGGTCTACCAGAGATCCTGGATGAGCCCCCAAATGTTATGGAGTTCGAGACCCCCAGGAAAAGACCACAGACTCAATCCGGATTATAATTAGTTGAATTTATTGAAACCGCTAGCGGGACAAAAATCTCTGAGCCAAACTAGAGACTGCTGTGCGAAGGGGGTGAGGGGAGGATTCTGAAAGGAAAAACCCACAAGAAGACCTTAAGTATCTGCACAAGCAAGCCAGGAGCTGTTCTGCTCTGCCAAGATTAGGCAGCCAAGGAGAACTCAAAATAGTCCTTGAATTCTCCATAAGCAGGTTACAGAAGCCAACAAAATCATAGCATAACAAGTAGATGGTCAGGGCTGTACATTTCTGGGTGGAGTCGCTGAGTTAGGGTTATTGGGAACTTATCTTCCAGGGACTGGAGTCAAATGGCTAGTGGGTACTAAGATGGATGTCTAGCAGAAAACAGTTTCTTAAGCCATCACACTATCAGCACCACCTGGGCCCTTAATTCTCACTCTGATTGGATTAATGGTGGGCCCCTGCACCTTAAACTATTTGGCCAATTATGTAACAATTTGGTAAAATTAATGATCCTTAGGACCAACTCTACCTCTTTAGAGTGGGATGAGTCCACGATCTGACTCATTCACTGAGACCAGTGAGGAATGTAACAGGCCCCCAAACTTTAGCACAGTTGGCTCAGGATGGAAGTACCATTCAGGCCATAAAACTCAGCACGTAGACAGCACCACTTGACAAAACAAAAACAAAGACCTCATCCATCAAAGTTCATAGTTCTGGGAAAGTCTCTAAATGACTAACCTTGCTTTTTGGCTTCTGTAATTCCGCTTCTGGCTAATTGGTCTTGTTAACTTAAGTATCTCCACTCAGAACATGGTTTCTGTGCTGAAAAGCTCAACCTGAGGAAGGCTCGGTGCTTAACTGGGATCCCGAACACAGTGTAGGTGCCGGCTAGCTAATAAAGAGTTTCTATTGGCTTAAACCCATGTCCTAGTCTTCTCTGGTGTATACCCCACAAGTGGAGGCCTGATGCCCAATATAACCTAGGGAGGTGCTATCAAAGGAGGGAGAGAAGGTGATAGGGAGAGGCAAGAGGATTCAAAAGAAATAATGTGTGCAAATGTCCTGAGGTATGGGAAGAGTATCACCAGTCATCTGGACCTGAGACAGCAGGCAGGCTGGAATATGGTAAGCAAGGGAGAATAGAACAGGATGGGTAAGATTAGACAAAACAACAGTCCTAAAGCCATTTCAGAACTAGGATTTTATTCTAAGTGTACTGGGAGGCACTGCAACCCTCCAAGGGGAGGGATATGTATTTTTTAAGTTTTGTCATATGTATATGGCTGTTTTGCCTGTTTGTATGTCTGTGTACCATTTGCATGCCTAGGCCTATGGAGAGCAGGAAAGGGAGATAGAGCCTCTGGAACTAGAGTTAAGATGGCTGCGAGCTGCCATGTGGGTGCTGAGAATCAAACATGGTCCTCTCGAAGAGCAACTGGTAAACCGGCATCTCAAGTACGCTGTGTGTTTCAACACTGGGATAAACCTCCAGCTTCACCCCATCCCATTTTTGAGATAGGGATCTCACTATTGTTATCTCAGATCTAGAAAGTTCAAGTGACCCTTCTACTTCACTTTAAGGTTAGTCTTGGGGCTGCAGGAGAATGGATCAGAAAAGAAAAGGGTTCTTCTTGTGTTTCTGTTGACTGGGAGCCCAACTCGGTCCCTAGCTTCCTGAGTAACAACATGGCACCAGCACTCCCCATTGTGGTGGGGTGACCTTTATACTATGAAGTTTGGCCAAATCTTTGCCTCTACCCATCAGATCCTCTAAACAAAACTGTCCCTAGGCCCTGTTAAGTGTCTCTTGCAAGATCACCCCTTGTTGAGAACACCTGCCCTAAATGGAGAATGAATGGATGATTCCCAGGTTTCCCTCAGGGTCCCTACTACAGGCACTGAACCACTAACCAAACACTAACCTAGAGTTCTAGTATCTGGGGTCAAAAAGGCAGGAGGATATCTTGCTGCTGTAGAGCCTCCACCCTCACCCCAATGTACAGCAGTGACGACTTTTCTGAATTAAACATTATACTCTCATGAGCTTGGTCACTGGAGCATCCTAGATACTCCTGAGAAGCAGTGACCAGCTGGGACCCTGGTCTTGCAGCTCAGGGTCCCCAGTGGAGAAAGCTGGTGGCTTCTTTGAGGGCATCCCTCCACAATGCAGGGCACCTGACAGAGCACAGAAAGCAGGTTGAAAACACATTTACTTTTATGAGAAAATAGACATCCAGTAGCAGTAGCAGCAGCAGCAGCAACAGTATTTGCTCACAAAACCATGGCAACAACTGGAAGGCAATGAGGAGATCAGTGTGGCTGTCCATGGAGCAGAGGGGTCACATACGAAGGAAGCCACCGAGTGCACAGCAAACAGACTGGCTAGTCCAATGTGCATAGCACTGACACAGCACCAAGGATGTTTCACATCAAAGTAAGAGTTCACGACTGTGACACAGAAACACCAGGTTGGGAACAGCATCTGCTCCAACACAACAGGCTATAGCTGCTTACCACTCACTGCAATTTAGCACAGGAGGGCAGGAGACACCCTGCAGGGAATGTACAGGGCATTAGGACACACAGGTGTCTCTGCACCAGCCAGATACAAGAAAGATGAGGTGCCACCAGATTGCTGATGTGGCCGAGGTGAGGCATGGACAGGCCAGCTGGGTGCTACCAGTTCACAGGTGCCAAGAATCCCCTTCAGGTCCAGAGCCAAATGCCTGCAGGCCCAGCTACAGAGCAATGCCTCACCTGGGTGTTGGCTGGGAGTTGCCACAGCAAAGCATCAGTCCCAGGGGATCTGAGTCAGGAGAGGGTAATCTACTTGTCTTTCTTCAGAAGGAACCAGGAGAAAGCAAACACCCAACTCCACAGGTGCAAAGTTCTGGAAGGGGTAGGCTGACAGTGGGAGCCATCTCTTGGCCTAAGGGTACATGTGGCACATAGGCTAGTCTCCTTGTCTGCACTATACCTGAGGTCCACACCAGAGGTGACCCCATTCCCCCAAATCTTCCCTTGAAGCCACTGTCCTTTGAGTTAGGGTACACAGCCTTTCTTCCTAGGGCCCCAGTCCTGCCTTACTCTTCAAGGCATCTTGGCATCCGAACTCATTGGCACAGGAAATGATCGTGTCTTGATGTCAAACTGGGATGGATCCAAGATCAAGGAGGAATGGTGCCCAGGTGTGCCCTGGAGCTACAGACTTCCAGGAACTGAAGTTGCCAGCTAGAATCAAGTCTAAACCAGTGGTCTCCTCAACAGAAGAGTTCTGGGCCTAGTCCAGGGCTACTTCTGACTCTCCCTAGAGGTGGCTGGGAGGGGACCGAGGGAACAGATGCTAATGCAGCTCAGAGCTGTCTTTCACTTGCTTGTCGTCAGGCCCCGGCAGTGCTCTCTGCTCTAAGTGAGGCTGGGCTGTGCTGGTCAGAGCCCTTCCTGCACAAGGCCCGCCAGAGGTAGCAGCTGAGGCGCTGCCAGGTGGAGCTGCCTCATACCTCTCAGAAATGTCTAGCTGCAGTTGAGTATGCTTCTGTAATTAGAATCCCAATACATTGCTGGAGTGCTCTTCATTGCCCCAGGACACATCTCAAGACATCTAGAAGGTTCTGAGCATTTAGTTTGTTCCCGGGTGGCTGTTCAGTGTGTCTCACCGAAGTAAAGAGCTGGTGCTGGGGACTCTCTGGTAGGCGGACAGTGAGCCAGAACTAATGGTCGCTGGTGAATGATGTGATGTAGCCACCTTAACTTCAGGGTAGGGACAAGTCAAAGTGCCCTGTAGTTACCACACGGCGTCCAGAAGGCCTCCCTGAGCTCATCCACCTACAGCTTTCCTGTTGCCAATGGATTCTGTGATGAGAGCCTCCCTGGTGCATGACCCAGTGCATCTCAGTGCCCTGTGATGGAGGTAGACACTGATTCTCTTGACTTCTCTGAGCTTCTTGCTAGAAGATCTGCACTAGCAGCCTGGAAAAAACAAAGAACAGTCTGGGTAAATGAGAAGAGGGTAGGAGATAGCTGACTGAAGGAAATGGGTGGGTTAAGTGCAAGGTGCTTCTGCCAGCTACCCAAAGAAAGTGAAGGATGCAGAGGGACGTGGGGCTCCAGCTGAGGACGGATACCTAGGGGCACACGTGTGCACTTAGCACAAGCAGCAGGTCTGACACCCTCCCACTTCTGCTGGGGCTGCACCATGACCTCTTCCTGCTGCTTTGGTTGGGCGACTTCTCATAATCATGAGCTGCATTTGGAACAAAAAGAAAAGTCCAATAAGGGCTGGAGGACGGCTCAGCAGTTAAGGGCACTGGCTGCTCTTCCGAGGACCAGGGTTTGGTTGCCAGCACCCACAAGGTGGCTGACTGCAACTCCAGTTCCAGAGGATCCAACACCCTCTTCTGGCCTCTAAAAACACAGAAAATCACAGAGCAATGTGAACACGCGCGCTCTTTCTCTCCTCTCTCTCTCTCTCTCTCTCTCTCTCTCTCTCTCTCTCTCTCTCTCCTCCTCTCCTCTCCTCTCCTCCCCTCCATTTTCTTCTTCTTCTTCTTCTTCTTCTTCTTCTTCTTCTTCTTCTTCTTCTCCCTCCTCCTCCTCCTCCTCCTCCTCCTCCTCCTCCTCCTCCTCCTCCTCCTCCTCCTTCTTCTCTCTCTTTCTCTGAGACAGGGTCTCTCTGTAGCCCTGGCTGTTTGCTGTTCTGGAACTCACTCTGTAGACCAGGCTGGCCTCAAACTCACAGAGATCCACCTGGCTCTGCCTCCTGAGTGCTGGGATTAAAGGCATGTGTTGCCATACCCTGCCACACCTCAAGTCACTGAATTCTAGCTGATTCTTTAGAGTTGAACACTGTCATCCCCATTGCAAGGGAGGAAACTGAGGCACAAGGTTCAGCAATGCACCTAACACTGCAACATCCAGGCAAGGAGGAGACTTCAGCTTTAGGGCTCCCGTTCTCACCACCTGCTTCCTTCTCGGAGATCAAACAGTGGCTTTTAACATGGCTCTTTGGCTACGTTTGGCACACCTTTAACCCTAGCGCTGCAGAGGCAGAGGCAGGTGGGTCTCTGTGAGCTGAGGCCAGCCCAGTCTACTCAAAACCAAACCAAACCAAAAAGCACACAAACAACTTAATTCTTCTTTTCCAAGAACCCTGGGCTGGGGCACAGCTAAGTGGTAGAGCATTGGCCTAGTGCTCACGAGACCCTGGGTTCCATCCCCAGGACCACAAAAGCAGAACAATGACCGTGAACACACCTGTTCACTGGAGGGCTGACTGGACTCTGCCGCCCAGGCACTGCTGCACGTGTCTTCCAGGGCCAGCCTGAGGCGGGCGAGTATTTGACTACATGGCATTCTGTGTCTGGGCTCTGTCCTGTGCATCCTAAAATGTGGAAAAGACATCAAAGGATTATTTGTAACCTAATCCAGAAACAGTCCACCTGGCCAGGTTAGGGAGCAGCTCAGGCCGAGTCAGGTCAGCTCTGTTTCTCTAAGTCAATGGCTCCTTATGCATCCACCCAAAGCGACACTTCTCACTACCAATGACAGGTGTTATCAGAGTGCTCCACAAATCAAATCAGACCATGCAGGCACCCCTTGGGTTGTGTTTGACTGATTTGGGCTGTTGTAGATTCTGTGTCCACACTGTCATCCTCCTGGAACATCCAACTGCAGAAGGCACATTGTGCAGCTCCTGCATCTGGGGACCCCAGCATCCTTAGCTGGCTTTTCTGACCACCATCTAGCTTTGAAGGACTAAGCCTATGGAAATCTCGAAGTAACAGCCTGCAAGCTCTCTGTGCCTCAAACTCTTTCATTTTCCTCATTAAGAATATGGATCAGAAACCAGGTGTGGGGTGCATGACTCTGAATCCCAGAACTCTGAAGGCTGAAGCAGGAGGTTTATGGTGAGTTCAAGGCCAACTATATAACTGGGCTGTATAGTTAGTTCTCAGCCTGAGCTATATACCAAGACACTGTCACAAACAAAGTAGAAACAAACCACAAGGGAGCACTTTGGCATCTATTTTAACCATGTCTGATGGATTATGCCTGTACTCCAGAGGCTTAGGCAGGAGCACTGTGAGTTTGAGGCCAGTCCAGGCTACATAGGGGGATCCAAGACAACCTGGGCTAGAGTTGAGACCCTGTCTCAATAAACAAACTGAAAGGTTGGCAAACAAACCATGGCAGCACCTCTCTCTGACAAGTCTGCTTAGCACATGGCCAGACTACTCATGCTGTGCCATCTGTAAGGGCTGTGACAATATGTGGTACAGGTGAGTGGCTATGTAGCTGCAAAGACAAGAACAAATCTGGCCCTTTACATAAAATGTTGCTAATCTCTGACCTGGACCCACGAGGAATGGCACCAGGTCACCCTGCCTGGTGGCCCTAGTGAACACACACTATCTTTGGTTTCCTCTCAACACAGAGGAAATCCTGACTCTGTACCTTGAAACCTTCCCACACATCCTTAAGGATGGGGTTAGAGGCTGTGCCTTCCCACCTGCTAACACCCTTGGTTTCCAATGTCCCAGCCGTGTGCAACTCCTCGAACCCAGGACAAGGTGCCTGAGTGTGGTTTTTCCTCTACACCAGCTGATGCCCATTTTCTCCCCAACTTCACCTACTGGATTTCATATTAGATTAAGCCATGCTCTCCCTCGGGGATCAAGTCTGGTACAATACTCCTGGGGTTGCCTGTACAAGGAGAGTGGTGTGGGATACTCCTGGGGTTGCCTGCACAAGGAGAGTGGTGTGGGAAGACTTCCACGTGAAATGTTCTGCCCCTGGTCCAACTGCAGCCTCAGCTTGCACTTCCTGAGAGTGTATCAGCAAACCTGGCTAGGCCAGTGCCCAGACGGTACCAGAGACACTCGGTGCTCACTTCAGCTTTTAGAAAAAGGACGACTAACCTGGTATATTTGTTATTTTTCTCATTATTGTAGCAACTGTCTGGAAAAGAGCAACCTGAGGGTTTCCTTGGCTCCTGGTTTGAAGGGATACAGGCTATGATGGTGGGGAGTGTGTCATGGTTGGTCACACTGCCTGTAACTGGGAAGCAGAGAGATGAACGCTCAAGTTTTTCTTTCACGTCTCTTAGTTTCTTAAGGCTCTGTGTGTCTACTGCTGCTGTGTGCAGGTGGGGGTCAGAGGAATCCTGAGGAGCTGGCTCTCTGTTGCCACTTTTACATGGGTTCCAGGACTGAACTCAACTGCCAGGCTTCTGAAGCAAGTGCCTTCACCTGCTGAGCCGTCTCTTCAGTTAAGTCTCCCTGGCAACACCCTCACAGACACACCTGCATGTCTCCTAGCTGATCCTCTACCCAGTCAGGTTGACATGAAGATTAACTACCACACCTGGTAAAACATTCCTACCAGGGAGCATAGCTACCTCGCATCATTTATTTCTCATGGTTTCTTTATATATTGACAAACCCACCTCTAGTTCTGGCTGGGGACTCTTCTTTCAGGGCAGAGTCCTCAAAGACTAAAGCTATTACTAGGTTTTTTTGTTTTGTTCTGTTTTTTTTTTTTAAAGTCCAAATCTCTGCCAACTTACCCTTCTGGTCAGCAGTCACTTTGCTGTCCTTAGAACACAGACCTCATAGAGCACCTGGGACAGAGGGCGGGCACAACCACATTGTCTTGTCCTGGTGACAGGCAGGAAGTGGAGCTGATCTGAATGGTGGGCTGCCACGGGGCAGGGCCACAGTTGTTTCTGAAGGTACAGTGGGTGGAAGCTGCTGCTGACACCCTGGAGCTACAAGGCCTAGCCTAAACAATCTACCACTATGGCAGGGTGCAAGGGTCCACTGAGGCCACTTTGAGTCCAGGCTACTTGTCTACGATGGTGGCTGGGACAAGGGTACACAGTGCAGTCCAGTTTCAGGCACTGGGGCTGAGCTCAGAGACTGTTGGTTCAGCAAGAGAGAAATTTCAAGATCACCAAAGTTAGCTGCAGAGATGAGCAAGCTCTGGTGCTGTCCAAGGGGAGCTGGGTCCTCAGAGCTGCTCAGAGTGCTGCCCGCCATCCACCTCAGGGGTCCTTGCCCCTAGCAGACTTCATGGGGCCAGGCATCCAGAGCCAGAAGCCTTCAAAAGAACTGACCAACACACAGTGGATGATGCAGGCAGAGGCAGCAGAGGGAGGCAGTGGCCCTCGCCAACAGGGGTGTCTCTTTAGCTGTAAGTTCTCGGTGACCCAAAGCTGTTCCAAAGATGGTCCTGAGTAGAATGAAGTAGTCTGGAAAACGGCTGGAGCTGCAGGAAGCCCCGGGGAGCACCGTGTTACCACCAAGTGAGGACTCACAGGGCAGAAGGCCTCTGTGGGTTCTTAGGTCTAATGGGTGGGTTTTCCTTTCGATGACAGGGAGAGGCAGCCACATGAGCCATCAGTAGCATACTGCATCGGAAACCTAGACCAACATCTGATGTTTGAAAAAGATCTACAGTTGTCGGCTGCCCTGCTCAGTGCTTCTTCCTCGGATGACGCTTCCGATGCCGGATGAGGCAGGAGCTGTAGGCGAAGGATTTTCCACACTCCTCACAGCCATAAGGCTTCTCTCCAGTGTGCGTTTTCTGGTGTTTCAGAAGATTGGAGCCACAGTTGAAGGCCTTTCCACACTCACCACATTTAAAGGGTTTCTCACCAGTGTGGATTCTCAGATGTTTGGTGACATCTGAGCTGTGCCTGAAGGTCTTCCCACACTGGTCACACTTAAAGGGCTTCTCTCCAGTGTGAACTCTCTGGTGGCGAATGTGATCTGTCTTGTGTTTAAAGATTCGTCCGCATTCACCGCACTCATAGGGCTTCTTCCTCTGAAAAGGAATAAACACGGGGACACCCTCAAAGTCATCTTTAAACGAGGCATCGAAGGCATCAAAGATATGCGCCTCGTCTTCGGGACTCAGGACAGTCTGTTTGCGGGGCTTCCGGGGCCTCCTCTTGGTTGGCTTTTTCCCCCTTGGTGCTTTCTCCCCTTTGGCAGTGGCCTTTTGAGCACCTGCTTCCTCTTTTGGGGCCTGGGTCTTCTTTTTCCTGCCTGCAGGCTTTTCCATTGCTGCTCCTAGGAAGTGGGAAACACCCTGGAAGCCAGGGAAGGCTGAGGGTTCCCAGCTAGTGGCTGCCTGGCTTCTTTGTGACTTCACTCTGTCGGGGACAGCTCATCACATCCTGCTTATGAAGCTGCATTTTGGCACCAAGCAGATAGAACCACTGTCCTTTTGTTTCTGGAGACAAAAGCATTAACAACAGGTCAAAGGCTGCAGTCCCACCACTGTCCTTTGATGAGTATTTCAGACTAATGTGGACTCCCCAGAACTCCAGCCCACTTCACTGGTCCAGAGAGCATGCTCATCTCTTTGAGTGGCGCTCTCACTAACTCAGCCACTGACCAGGAGACACTCCTTGGCCTGAGAACAAGGTTTTCACTCACCCCACAGAACTCCCTATCATGGCCATTTCCCACCTCCCCAAGTGGAAACTTCCCTGCCCATCCTTATCCTCTCCACCTGCCCACATTGGGACTGTGCATGAACCCTGCAGCAAGAGGTAATTCCATTACATATTGCCTGGAAAACTCAGGGTTGTCCTCATAATCCACAGCAACCAGCAAACCCCATCACACCCCCAAAGGCTGTCCCTTGTGCCAATGAGCCTTTCTCTATGTGAGCTCTCTAAACCTGCACCATCCCTTCACCCCTGGAGGCCTAAAGGGGTGGGCTATGTTGGCACTCCCATCTAGAGCTCCCATACCTGTCCAAAAAACACAACTGTCACTTTGGGAGCACACGGTGTTTTGTTCTAAGCATTACACGGATGCCTGCATACCTAACCCAGCAGATCAAGTTCTTATCTGGATTCGGAGCCTGAACGTCACCATCCGAAAGTGTTTGTCTTCTGTGGGACAGCTCAGGAGGAGACGTCTGAGAGAGTCCTTATCTGACAGCATCCAAGCTCAGTACCAATTCAAACACCATCACTCTGGTGAGAGGCGTAACAAGCAGGCCTCAGGTGTCTGGCGTTTGCTCACCAAGGCTCATCCTCACTGAAAACTGAAAACAGTCATTAACACCACAGCGACCATCTCATTTGCCCCCCTCCCCTCTCAGGCCCGTGCACAAAGTGGGTGCGAGTGAATCGGGCAACTTAGTTCAATTCAGCGGGCCTAACGGCTCAGGTCCATCCAAGTGCTGCTGGACCCGGCGGGACTCGGAGCTCAAGGCACCCCGCAGCAAGGGGCTTTGATAGGAAGCCCGCCCCACCTTTCCCGCCTCCGGGACCTCCGCAATACCGCCGAGTGGCTGGCGCCCCACGGAGAGAAGACCCAGAAGCCGACTTTCGCTAGGCCGGGGACACGGAGCGCGCAGGCAGAAGGTACCTGGTGGGTGTCGGGCGCAGATGCCGGCTGAACTTGGCCGTGGGCAGGCGGGCGGGCAGACAACGGTTACAATCCCCACTTGAGCCGCCACTCCCGCCTCTCCCGCGCCTCAAGGCGCCCGCCCCTCTGGTGCCGCTCTACCTTCCCCGGCCTCTCGGTGGTGCTGCCGCGCGCCCCATAGCCCCGCCCACCGTTCTAAGCCGTCTCCGGTACCTCTCTAGGAGCCTTGCGGGGCTCTCGGTGGTAGCACCGCGTGCTCGGTAGCCCCGCCCTTTCATTCACGCCCTTCTGGCGCCGCTCTAGGAGCCGTCGCCAGGCCTCTCTGTGGTGCTGCGCTCGGCTCCGTAGACCCGCCCACCTCTCCCGTGCCCTTCGGGGCCGCTCTAGGAGGCGCGGCCCGACCTCTCTGTGGTGGTGCTGCAGCTGCGGCCTTGCGCATAGCTTGAGGGGATGCCAAGGAGGTGTCTGCGGCTGTGCAGACTTCTGGACAGCTGGCGGCGCTTTTCTCCCGGCGTTCACGGCGCAGAGACGCCTCCTCTTCTCAGGGTTCCAAGCAGTCTGCAGTCCTCGGGTCGTTTCTTAGTCTTTGGGCTTGTCACTTGTTCTGCCCATCAGCTCCGGGACGGCAGATGCCCAGTGTGCACGGCATGTGGCCGCCCTGGACCCGACTGATTCCCCAGTCAAAGCCTGGTTCAGACCTCCTCCGCTCTGTTCTTGATCCCTGGCTCCTGGCTTTTATCTTAGAACTAGCAATCTCCTGCTTCAACCCTTTTCGAGCCCTAGGATTGTAGGTGTGCCCCACCGCGCTTTGAGATCGTTGCAATTCAATCAGCTAGGGAGAAATAATGGAGAACTGCTTTGTGTTTGGCTGAGTCTCCCTGGGGACGCCATTTTGCGTGACTAGTATACAACGTTAGGGCCTCCGATGCTGGAGAAGCCGGCGTCTCAGATCTCAAGCAAACCACTGATCTGTCGTCTCCCCTCCCCCCTTTAGACTCAGCTGTCAACATGTTCGACAAATGTAATTGTCCAGTGTGCAACTTGCGGAGCTTGCCTATTATCACTCGGGAATGCAGTTGCTACGTCCTAAGCTGCATGTTTCCTTTTGTAAGGATCAGCCAGGCTGATGGGGTTTCGCGCCTCGCCAGCATTTGGTGTAGGGAGATAGGCATCTCCTTGTTTGCATTTCCCAGGGGGCTAGTGGTCTGTGTGCCTCTTGCCATCTGCCTATAGCCCCCAGTGACAAGTCTCTCGTGTATCTTCTAATGAGGTGGGTTGAGCTGGATGTGGGTGGACTGTAGATAGGTCCTTGTTCATCTGGTTCTCAGGCAGACTCTCGGACTCCCCCTACTCCCGCTGGTTTACTTGTGGAACAGTTTCTTTTGGAGTGGCCGCCCTCTGGAGAATCATACTCTTCTCTTTTTGGTGGGACTCAGCCGCTGGTACCCTGGCCTGGGCTTGCTCACGTGGTCCAAGCTTTTCTCTAAGAAGACAATGAGGTGTCTGCTGCTGCTGAGAAGCCCTGGGGTCTGGCCACTGCCTTTGAGCCATCTGCATACATGTCCCCTTTGTCTGGTGGGCTGGAGTAGTTAGTGTGCACAGTCTAGGGTCAGCCCGCGGAGGGACCACCCTCAGCGATGTAGAATGGGTCTGTCTGTGTTCTGGAGGAGTTCTGATTGTGACCATTTACATGGGAACCTGGATACAGATGATTGGGGTAACACTGGACCTCCCCAGTGGCAATGGATTGTCCCTGTGTCACTGGTTTCTACAGACCACAGGGTCCTTGGAAGGGCAATGGTGATGAGTCTCCTTCCTTAGACTCATCTGCCTTGAGGACAACTCCCCCCACCCCCAGGGTTTTACAACCCAGTAAAGAGCAGTAAGGTCAGCTTAAATGACCACTTCCTGTCCTGGGAGGGCAAGAAGGCTCCAGGGAGCCCAGAGGGATCAAGTCCCTGGGCTCTGTCCCTGTCAGGAGAGCTTAACTCTTGTCTTGGACCAGGCAAGATCAGGAGCAAGTGACCCCAGAGTGGGTATTTGTCACGAGTACAGAATGTCAGAGCCGGGCGGTGGTGGCGCACGCCTTTAATCCCAGCACTCGGGAGGCAGAGCCAGGCGGATCTCTGTGAGTTCGAGGCCAGCCTGGGCTACCAAGTGAGTTCCAGGAAAGGCGCAAAGCTACACAGAGAAACCCTGTCTCAAAAAACCCAAAAAAACAAAAACAAAAACAAAAACAGAATGTCGGAAACACAGGTGAACACATCTGTGTCTTTTCACAATGTCAGAATGTATCGAATAACAAACTGACAAGTTACATATGTCTAGGGGTCCTGATTTGCCTTGATAGTGACTCCAGCAGGCGCGGCTTCTTTTATCCCCACTGTAACTACTCATGTTAATTCTCTGTGATTGTACCTCAAATGGAACACAGTAGTTATGTCTGGAACTGTGGCCGTCATCTCTCTATCAACCTGTCGTCTATCTACAGGGCAGGTTTCCCGAATGGCTGTAACAGGATTAAAGAGGCCGCCGCCGAATTCAAAGAGGCCTCAGTGGAGGTAGAGGCAGGCAGCTGACAGAGATGCAGAGTCGCTGGTGGGTGAGATAACAAGACCTGTTGGGGAGGGAGCTGGAGAGATGGCTCAGTGGTAAAGAGTACTGGTTGCTCTTCCAGAGGACCTGGGTTCAGTTCTCAGCACTCATATGGCAGTTCACAGCTGTCTGTAACTCCAGTTCCAGGGGAATCTGACACCTTCACACCAAACAAACAAAAAACAAAAACAAAAAACAAGACCTGTTGAGGGAGCTGCTGCTAGAGACACAGGCAGAGCCAGGTCCCTGAGTTAGAGTCCAGGGGAGCTGCAGGGTGTAGTGGAGCTAAGGAAGTGAGAGGAGGAGACCCAAGACTGTGGAGGCAGAAGAGGCAAAGGGCAGAACTGTGTCCAGATGGGCAAATAGATGGATAGATGGAGTTGACAGTCTCAGCAGTGAGGACCAAGCTGAGCCAAAGTCCTTGGGGCGCTTGGGAGTTCTTGGCTTGTTGGTTTCTCAACAAGTGCATATACAGGGCAGTCAGCTGGCAGGTTTTGGGGGCTGTCCCCATCCTACTACTGGGGATCCTTTTTCTTTGTGTTTTTTCTTTCTTTCTTCGTGTTTGTGTGAGGATGAGCACACGTGTACCTTGGCATACATGTGGAAGTCAAAGGATCACTTTGGGTGTCGGGCTTCCCCTTCTATCTTGTATGAGACAGGCTTTTTTTGTTGTTTGTTGCTACATATGTGAGGCTAGGTGGCCCATAAGCCTTTGGGAAGTCTCCTGTCACCCCCTCCCATCTTGCCAAAGGAACACTGAGATCGTAGACATGTGCTACCATATCTGGCTTTTCCTTGTGTTCTATGAGTCACAGCTCAGGTCCTCATGTTTATGCAATAAAGGCTTTACCCACTAAACCATTTCCCCAGCCCAACTTTTTTATTTTATTTTATTTTTTCATTTTTTGAGATAGGGTTTCTCTGTGTAGCCCCGGCTGTCCTGGAACTCACTCTGTAATCCAGGCTGGCCTCGAACTCACAGATATCCACCTGCCTCTGCCTCCTGAGTGCTGGATTAAAGGCATGTGCCACCACCATGCCCAGCTTTGTTTTTTAACTTAAAAAGAAAAGGTGTGTGTGTGTGTGCATGTGTGTGTTATATGAGCGTGTGTGTGTGCACGTGTGTGCCCTGTGCACATGTGTAGGTCAGAGGAAGATGACATCAGGCATCCTATCCTGTCATGCTCTACCTTATTCCCTTGAGACAGGGTTTCTCACTGAACCTGGAGCTAGGTTGGCAGGAAGCCCCAATGATCCTCTTGTCCCCATCCTCCCACAGCTCTGAGGTTATGTGCAAGCTCGCCCAGCTTTTTACTTGTGTTCTGTGGATTTGAACTCAGATCCTTGTGTTTGCATAGCAAGCAGCACTTGAACCCTGGACTATCTCCCTAGTTCCAAGAGTGGCTATTTTTATATAATTATTTACATATTTTTTATTTCATTCTTTTACACCTGGGTTATTAACATGATTTTTGGTCAAAAGAATAGAAGATCTGGATCATTTATTCTGCCTTAGGTGAAGATGTGATCATTTATTCTGTACTGCTCCAAAGATCATAACATTGCTACCTAGCAGAGCCTTTGTGGTAAAAAGCCATTATCCCCTCCCTTCAGAGTTAATCCAAATGGCTCTGTCACTCACCTGGGCCGGAAAATGCTCTCTCTCAAGAAAGCCAACTGTTCCAGAAATGTTACAAAAATAGTCTAGGGGCTGGAGAGATGGCTCAGAGGTTAAGAGCGCTGGCTGCTTTTCCAGAGGTCCTGAGTTCAATTCCCAGCATCCACATGGTAGCTCACAATCATCTGTAATGAGATCTGGCGCCCTCTTCTGGTGTCCAAGCAGAAGACTGTATACATAATAAATAAATACAGATTTATTTAAAAAGAAAGAAAGAAAGAAAATTGTCTAGACCCAGCAAGAGGGCTCAGCAAGTAAAGGTGCTTGCCACAAAGCCTGGTGATGTGAATCCGGTCATAGAATCCACATGGTGACAAGTTTTATTGCAAGGAGACCTGCGGAGAGCAGATCTAGTGTAGGAAAGCAGAGGGCCCAGATGCTTCCAAGCTGAGGGCAGAAAAGGGAAAGGAGGAAGAGAAGTGAAATGTCCCTTTTTAGGCCCACCATTGGCTGTTGATAGGGGTAGCTGAGGAAATCAGGCACGTGGTGGGTAAAAGATCAGCAGGTGGTTAATAAGCATCATGGCCACTGTTACCTGGGTTGGTGGCTGGAGAGCACCAAGAATCAAGAAAAGCAAGTCACTGGGAACTAAATTACTTTAATTTCAGGAATTGTTGTTTAACTGAGAGAGCTAGGGAGCCAGACAAGCTCCTACTAGCCCTGCCAGAGACCAGGCCTTAGTTTTGGTTTACTGGAGCTGGCTGGAGCTGAGCAAGCAGTTCTTGGGAAAACCGTAACTCAGGGGCAACCGATCCACAGGCGCCTCACAGCCTTCTCCTAGTTCAGCAGGCACCCCTCAACCTTCTGCTAGCTAAAGTTAGCTTTTCCTACCCTGCCACTGAGAAGTCCCTAACCACTAGAGCCTCCCACCAATTCTGTAACAACCCATAAAAACCTGCCAATCAGCCCCCAGACTCATCTCTCCTCCCTGGAATTCCCCTAACCCTGCTTAAAAGGAGCCGGTGAACTTCTCTCAGGGTCATCATTTGCTACCCCAACATGTTGGCAGTTTTTAATAAACTGTCTTGCTGATTGCATACATAACTGGTGGTCTTTTATGGGACTTCTTGAGGACCCTAACATAACCAAAATGAAGGAGCTTTATCAAGTGACGTGGCCATGGCTGATAGGTCCCACCATATTCTCTGCTGAAATCTCCAGGGTGGAAACCACCGCAGGGCTCTGAGGCGGTGACTAAGAGTTCCTACAAGTGAGGCCATTCAGGGTGATTGGAGGCTCTGTGCTGAATCCTGATGTGCAGAACATTTGAGCTTTGATGGGTGCTAGACCTGAATGTGCTTTGATTCATGAGAACCTCCCCAAATGTGGAGAGGCAATGGCAGTAGTGATTGGATATGGAGGTAGGACAGTACACATGAAAAACACTAAGCTTGTCCTAAGGTTAGGCAATCAACCCCTCAAGAGTGTATTTTTGGGGCTGGAGAGATGGCTCAGAGGTTAAGAGCACTGATTGCTCTTTCAGAGGTCCTGAGTTCAATTCCCAGCAACCACATGGTGGCTCACAGCCATCTGTAATGAGATCTGGTGCCCTCTTCTGGCCTGCAGTCATACATGCTGTATACATAATAAATAAATAAATCTTAAAAAAAAAAAAAAGAGTGTATTTTTGTATTTCTCCTTAGCAAGAAAATATACGAGGAGCCGGCATGCTGCTGGAGGGCACCTGCATAGCCCCATTTGCTGTGTGTAGCGGTTTCCTCTGAATTGGAACATTCCTTCCTAAAAAGGGGAGGAAGACTGGCCGGGCAGTGGTGGCACACACCTTTAATCCCAGCACTCGGGAGGCAGAGCCAGGCAGATCTCTGTGAGTTCGAGGCCAGCCTGGACTACAGAGTGAGTTTCAGGAAAGGCACCAAAGCTGCACAGAGAAACCCTGTGGGGGGGGGGGGAGGCTCTTAAGACTCAGGTAGTAAACAAAATGTGTAAGATTCACAAGGTCCTGCTCAAGGCTGCAGAAGCATTAAACAAGTGAGAGGAGACTTTCCATTGGGCCAAGCTACCTGTAAGTTGTGCAGAGAGCTCTAGGGATGAACGTTAGTGAGCTGTCTCTTGTGTTGGGGGTGGGATTTTTAATGATGTAACTCCTTGTGAATCATCCCTGCTTCTGTAAGTAACCGCGGACAGCTCACTGGTTCACTAAATTAGATGTGGAGGGTTTCTTTCTTTTCTTTTTTTCTTTCTTTTTTTTTTTTTTACTTTTTTGGTATTTTTTTAAAATTTTATTTTATAATTAATTCAATTTTACATATCAGCCATGGATTCCCCTGTCCTCCCTTCTCCCACCCCCCAGCTTTCCCCCCCAATCCATCCCCCAATTCCCACCTCCTCCAAGGCAAGGTCTCCCCTGGGGATTCAGCTCAGCCTGGTAGATTCAGTTGAGGCAGGTCCAGTCCCCTTCTCCCTACACCAAGGCTGAGCAAAATGTCTCAGCATAGGCCCTAGGTTCCAAAAAGCCAGCTCATGCACTAAGGACAGGTCCCGGTCCCACTGCCTGGGGGCCTCCTAAATAGTTCAAGGTAATCAACTGTCTCACTTATCTAGAGGGCCTGATCCAGTTCCATGGGGGCTGATGGGATGGCTGAACACCCTAACTGTCGTGGTAGAACTCTCATCCAGTGACTGATGGAGGCAGATGCAGAGATCTATGGCTAGGCCCCAGGTGGAGCTCCAGAAGCCCAATTGGCGAGAGAGAGGAGGAATTATATGAGCAAGAGATATTGAGACCATGACTAGAAAAAGCACAGGGACAAATAGCCAAACTAGCGGAAACACATGAACTGTGAACCAATAGCTGAGGAGCCCCCATGGAACTGGACCAGGCCCTCTGAATAAGTGAGGGTTTATTTCTTTGGTCTGTCATTGAAGTCCTGTCTGGAGTGAGTAGATGTGTATCCACCTCTCCCCAGGAAGAGTCACACAACACTGTGGGGCGGAGGGCAGTTCTCCTGGTAGTGTGAACTGCAAAGGCGACGTGGGAGCCTTGGTCGCAGCTACGATCAGGGAACTAGGAAAGGCAGTTATTTGCTCAGTGCAAAGTCTTTTCAAAACCAGGCAGGGCCCTGGAGAGATGGTTAAGAGCCTTGGCTGCTCTCTCAGGGGACTTGTGTTCAGTTTCCAGCACCCACATGACAGCTTACAATCGGCTAACTCCAGTTTCAGGGGATCTGACATCCCCTTCCAGTTCTGCAGGCACCAAGGGTGTATGTGGTGCATGTACAGGCAAATATTCATACACATAAAATAAAACTAAGGAAGCGAGTAAGTAAGTAGAAGTCAGAGAGTTGATGGAGAAGACTGTGGGTTACGGAGATTCAATCCCACATCCATACCACTGTACTTAACATTGCTCTTTGACAGGACAACTTGATCCAAATGACCGGATCTTTCTCTGCTGTGCTGGACCTTGCTAACACTTTTTATTTGTTTGTTTGTTTGTTTGTTTGGTTTTTTTGAGACAGAGTTTCTCTGTGCAGCCCTGGCTTCCTGGAACTTTCTCTGTTGACCAGGCTGGCCAGCCTCTGCCTTCTCAGTGCTAGGATTAAAGGCATGTGCACCACTGCCGCCCAACCCTTGCTAAGACTTTTAAAGGTACCCTTGTAGGGTCTGGAGATGACTCAAAAAGGGAGTACTGCTCTTGTAGAGGATCTCAGTTTGCTTCCTAACATCCATGTTGGGTGGCTCACAACCTCCTGTAGCTCCAGCTCTAGGGGAGCTGAGGTCCTTTTCCGGCGTCTCTGGGCACCAGCCATGTAAATGGTGTGCAGACATGCATACAGACAGATGAGACACCCATACACATTACATTAAGAATAGGCATTTAAAAAATCTTCAAAAGAAGCTTTCACTACATTGATGATAGGATGCAGATCTGAGTGTCTTCCAGATTTAGAAAAGCACCTGGACGTCGTAAATACATTCAAATTTAGGACCAAGGCTGGGAAACCAATCCACTCCAGGTGCCAGGCCCAGGCACAGGTGTGAGATTTTGGGGGCATCTTATGGTAGGGTGATATGTGGATGATACTTAACATGGTTATTCAGAACATCCCAGAGCAGCTTGTACCTGCAGGTATATAGGTATACACAGCTTCAGATGTTCCTGGGGTTTCTGGAACATTGAAATGTTTTCATGCTGCATCTTGCCTGAGTTGATCATCCTTGGTTTAACTTGATGAAAAGGTGCCATGTGGGATTGGGACAGAAAGGCCCAGGAAGGCTTTAAGATTTTTTTTTTTTTTTAATCAGGGTTTCTCTGTGTAGCTTTGGAGCCTTTCCTGGAACTCACTCTGTAGCCCAGGCTGGCCTTGAACTCACAGAGATCCGCCTGGCTCTGCCTCCCGAGTGCTGGGATTAAAGGTGTGCGCCACTGCCCCCCAGCAAGATTTTGATAGGACAAAACTAAACAACTGTGTGTCTCAGGCCTCCAGTGTTCCTTCATGTTAGAAGTCACCAGCAGCTCAGAGGGCTACATGGGAAATAGCTGGAGTGAAATGGTCCCAATAGAGTGCTGGTCTCAGTCTTGAGAAAGATAGGGGCTCGGCATGTAGCGCTGGGACAGTGATTGCTGGCGGTGTACAAAGCATCGTGACAGATGGAATCATTGCTGGTTCCATCTCAGTGACAGTGAGGGCGGCATATCAGATAAAAGCCCAGGATGAAGGAAGGCCTTCTGAAAGGTCAAACCTCTTTCCAGGGTGGCACAGAATGCAACCCTGCAAAGGTGGCACACGTTTCCAGTAACATGGCATGGTGCTTGCAAGCCCTCTCACCAATACCAACCAGGCTGCCCTGGGTTCAGTGCCTTTTCAAGCCACTGAGCTCTGCCCAGTGATTGAACCAACAGCCCCGGGAGTCAAGGTGCTGACGGCACTTCTCGTCCTTGTCAATGCCTGCACGTGGATGATAGAAACAAGGTCACCGGGAGGGAATGGGTGTTTGCAGCCATGTGAAGAAATGTTTTCACTGTGTGGCTGGAGAGAAGAGAGGGGAGGGGTAGCTCACAACTGAGTTAGGAGCGATGGGAAGGGTGCCAGCTTTGAGACCCGACCGGTGACGTCACCTGCTGACAGTGGGGCTGTACTCAATGGCCAGTGGGGAAGAGAGAACTGGCAGGCTCCGGGTTGGCAACCGTGAGGACAGCGAATGTGAAAGGGATAGATGACAGAACCTTAGTGGTTCCTCACGTGGCAGTACGCAGCCCCCTTGAGCCTTCCTGGAAACTAGAGATCAGATGTCTGTACAAAAACTGCAAAACTCAGGTCGTCTGCCTCGGGTACCACAAGAAGCTGTTCACTGGATTCACAGGAAGTCTGATCACCGGAGAGCCAACAAAGGCTGGAGAAGAGCCAGCAGCTCCCATTAGAACCTTGGCAAATATGCACTATGATGGAACAAATACACAATCTACCTGTCCCCTATGGGACTGGCAAGGAGACATCACAGGGTTTATGCCTGTTAGAGGGGCAAGCAAATGTCCGCTCGTCTGCACAACCGCCATGGGCCTCTTCCAAGCGTCACCATGTAAACAGACAGCGGTGATGTCACTAGCAAGGGTCTTACCCAACTCTGCTACATATGGACGCCTCGGAAAACCAGCAGTCATGAACGCTGATGTGCACAACTAGCCTGAGAAAGTCCAGTGGTACATCTACCTGTCCTGTAATACTACAGAGGCTGGGTGTTTGAAATAATGGGTTACTATAATTGCGGTTAAAGACTTAAATGAAGAACGCACCCTAGAGGTCTGGGGAGAAGTAGCCTCATAATAAAAAGGTTATTGAGCCGGGCGGTGGTGGCGCACACCTTTAATCCCAGCACTTGGGAGGCAGAGCCAGGCGGATCTCTGTGAGTTCGAGGCCAGCCTGGACTACCAAGTGAGTTCCAGGAAAAGCGCAAAGCTACACAGAGAAACCCTGTCTCGAAAAACCAAAAAAAAAAAAAAAAAAAAAAAAGTTATTGAATTCAAACCCCAGTGGCAGGGTTGATCACTCCCCTATGTTGTTGGCCTGGGAGGCTCTTGGGGTCCTCCCTACCATATGGGGTATTGCTATTACGACTGGTCATACACTAGAACTAGAGGCGCCGCTAGGTTGTAGGACCTAGAAGTTAGCCTATGACTGAGCAGGAAGCTTCCTCCCTATTGGCTTGCTTTCCTAGCATCAGAAAGTGCTGTGCGGGCTGCTAGAGAACTGTCTCCAAGAGTCCTGCATGGCTGCAGACCCGACCTGCTGCAATCCCAGCATTCCAGGCAAATGTGCTCTCTGACACAAAGTGGCAGGACTGTCAGAGGTGCAAACACCTGCTTTCAGATTGAACGTAAGGCCCACGCCACAGTATGTTTGGTACTGTAAGCCAGGACAAAAACCTGTGGCTAGCGATGCCATAGGCCCCAGAATGAAGGCCCTTGCTCTTGTGGGTTGGAAGGATGTGATGTACCCATCAGATTACCCTCTAAACATGTGTGATTGCACCCATAGACAACTGCTGCTATCAGACTGTCCAGTGAAAATGCTTTTTATAGTCATGGAGGTCATAAGTGGTTGGACTGCTGGATCTGTGGACAACTGGCCCTCCCAAGTCAAGCATACATACCTCGGACTGTGTCTTCTCTGTCTCCACAAATTAGACTGACTTCTTGGAATCCCTTGAAATACAGTAGCTTTTGTCTGTGCGACTTTGCTCACTGGCTTGGATTACTCCATCATTGTTCTAGGAATGAGGATGTGGTGACTTGAATAAAAATGGCCCCCGTAGGCCCATAGAGAGTGGCGCTATTAAGAGATGTGGTCTTGTTGGAGTAAGTGTGGCCTGGCGTTGGGCTTTGGTGTTTCAGAAGCTCAAGCCAGGCCCAGTGGTTCACTGTCTCTTCCTACTGCCTGCCAATCCAGATGTAGAACTCTCAGCTCCTTCTCCAGCACCACGTCTGCCTGTGTGCCACCATGCTTCCTGCTATGATGACAATGGACGACACCTGTGAACTGTAAGCAAATGCTTTCTTTTAGAAGAGTTGACATGATTATGGTATCTCTTTATAGAAATAGAAACCCTAAATAAGACAGTCTGTTGCTGTTATGTACAGTAGTGCCATGCCATACAGTGCCCAGCCTAAGTAGAAGAGAATGTACAATTCCTCTCCTTCTAAGATTCAGAGAGCTAGCTGATGGAAGAGGTGGAGGAAGGATGGAGCACAGCTATTTGTTTATTTATTTGTTTGTTTGTTTGTTATGTATACAGTATTCTGCCTGCATGTGTTCCCGTAGGCCAGAAGAGGGCACCAGATCTCTTTACAGATGGTTGCAAGCCACCATGTGGTTGCTAGGAATTGAACTCAGGACCTCTGGAAGAGCAGTCGGTGCTCTTAACCCCTGAGCCATCTCTCCAGCCCCGAGCACAGCTATTTCTTTTGAACTTGCTGTGTCCTGTACCATCATGGAGTTGAATAGCTGTGTGACCTGCAGGGGATCTTGGGCCAAAGTCATACGTGTTGGTTGGTTTGTGTCAACTTCCCACAAACTAGTCACTCAACAAGAGAGAAATTCAACTGGGAAGATGCTTCCATCAGATTGATCTATAGGGAGGTCTATGGGGCATTTTCCCCATTAATGATTGATGTGGGAGGACCCAGCTTCTGATGATGGGCAGTGCCACCCTTGGGCAGGTGGTCCTGAGAAAGCTGCGGAGAGCAAGCCGGTAAAAACACAATTCCTATCCTAAATTCCTAGCTCCTGGTTCCTATCTTGAGTTCATGCCATGACTTCCCTTCATGGTGGACTGTGATGGGGTCACATAAGCCAAATAAATCCTCCCCTCACCAGGCTGGTTTTGGTTGTGGTGTTTTACCACAGCACACGAGGATGACAAAGGAGGCTGAACTGTACAGCAGACAGCCAGATCTACAACACTGGGTTGTTACCGCTCCCTCTTCGGTTGAGGGAGGGTCACAAGGTACCTCTCCAGAGAGTCCAACTGCCCAAGCTGCAGGTCATCTTAGAAATGCTAAAGTGTAGAAGAGGTTAAAAAAAATTAGGGGTTTCTACTTTTTAGGGGTGCAGCTGCCTGTGAGTCACTCAGGTCCTTGTGCAACCCCAACAGACTCATTTGTAAATTTTGCCAAGCTAAACTTGGCAGGACCTTTCCTTGGTCTCTCAGCTCCCTCCCTATTTGAAGTGAACAGTTATTTTTTTTTTAATGTGAAGAGTCACAAGACAGGGTACAAACACACTGAACACAATCTGAGGGGATGTCCTCAGGATCTACATGGAGGGGAGACCCTCTGAATCTGCCAGTGGACCCCAAGGAAGTTCTGTAATACTGGGCTAATCTAGGCCTGGACCTAGGCCAAAGACATCCTCCACCCTGCCCCAGCTGGCAGGTTACCGTGGGCCCACACACGTAAGGAATTAAGGGACTTGGGCTCCGGTACCTTCTGGAGACCACTCAGAGACTGTTCTGCAGCCTTGGGCTTGCTTCTCCTGGGTACAACTGGCCAGGGAACTAATATCTTCCTCTTTGTTACAACATCTCCAGCAGACTGAGTTCTACCACAGCCAGGCCACATCCATCTCTCAGCTTAGGAACCCAGGGATGAGATTGGAAGTGTCATGTGAGAGCAGAGGTAGCTCAAGGAAGCTCACAGCCCCCCGCCCAGCCCCTTAGGCCAAGGGTGTACCTTTCCCCAGCCTGGACTGTGCATCTGCACCAGCCTATTGAGATTCAAGACTCCTAGAGCACCAACCATCTTTACGGTCACCCAGCCAGACAGGTGTGCTTGGGTTTGGGCATGTGTGTGATGGCCGAGTGTGATCTGCGGCCTCAATACTTAGGAGTTCCCAGAAACCAGTCCCTCTACCTGACAATGCATCTATCTCCCTGGTTTCCCTGTTGCTGACAGACCAGGCCTTTGACCAAACACCAAGAGTTCTGTCATGTTCTGAATGGCATCCTCGAAAGTCACAATGAACTCCTACCTATCTCATCCCATCTCGTCCCGTCCCGTCCCATCTCATAGTGTGGCTGTGTTTGGAGAAAGGCTCTTTACAGAGGCAATTAAGGTAAGACCTGGTCATTAGGGCTGTTCCTGACCCAATACAACTAAATGAGAAGAGATGGGGCACAGGCTACCCACCGAATGAGAAGAGATTGGGACACAGGCTACCCACTGAATGAGAAGAGATCGAGACACAGGCTACCCAGAGTGACAACCGCACTCAGGCGGGTTATTAGGCCACAGTGTCAGCTAGCAGACACCCAGGATGCTTGTTTGGAAGCACAACGAAGCTTCCATTTTGTTTATTTATTGTTTGTTCGTTTGAGATGAAGTCTCACTATGTTGCCCATTTCAGCCTCCCAAGTTGGGAGTATAGACAAAAGCCACTGTGACCAACTGGCCAAAGTATCCATTTAAAAAAAAAAAAATTGGTTACATTTTCTGTTCCTGGCATCTGAAAGCAAATCGATGTTCTGGGCTCAAGCTAAGTGAACTGAGGCCTCATCTCAGTGGAGCAGAGCATCTTTGCTGAGTGCTCCAAGTCTTCCCAGGAGCCCAGCACCTAGGAAGGGCCCACAGCGGACTCAGCGTATGATGGGCTCTGGCAGATGTTCTGCTTCTTAGGCAGATCAGGAGCCAGCTGTCATCAGCCCTCTTCACCTGGGGTAGAGTTCTCATCACCCTAAAGCTATGGCTGTCAGCCAGGCGGAGAAACTTAGAAGCTGGGGGAGAAGAGAGGCCTGAGGGAGGGTTGCCTGAAGGAGGGGCGTCCGCTGAGGGGGCTCCCAGCCCGGTGTTACCAAGAGGTGAGCATGGTGCCCAAGGTCTGAGGCAGATAATGCTCTGAGGGAACAAGGACTCCCGCTTGGCTGAGAGAGCTACCTGGCTCATTTCAGGATCCTCTGGAGATGGAACAGAGGTAAGGACAGTTTGACAACTCGAAGGCTACCTGCTAATTTGCTCACACAGGCAAAGACATCACTGAGAAACCTGAAACATGATAGAAATGAGTCTGGAGTCCCAAGAAAATGACCACACAAGGCAAAAAGGTTTACTTCTGGGGCTTGGAAAGACGGCTCAGCCATTTAGAACTGTTTTTCCAGAGGACCCGGGTTTGAGTCCCAGCACCACACCATGGCTATCAACCTCCTGTTATTCCCTGCCTGTAACTTCTGGCCTCTTAGGGTGCCAGGCACTCATGTGATACATACATAGATGCATATATATATATATATATATATATATATATATATATATATATATGCAGACAAGACATGCATACACATATAATAACAAAATTAAGAATGTTTTTCATCTGCAGAAGGGTGTGTGTCCATGTCAAATCCAGCAGGCAAGCACACCCAGCAGAGGTCCCTCTAGGATTTTTTTTCTAATGCAAAGTGGTCCCATGCTTCACTCTGAGTGGTCAGAGCCTGGCCTTGAACTCTTATGCTATTGACTGACTTAGAACAGTGCAGCTGATAGCAAAGTGCAATTTTTGAAAAGAGAACACATCCTTGGGCACATATTTGATTCAAGAAATGACCCTGGGGAGGGGATTTGAATTTCTGCCAATGGCTCCTTCATAATTTTTTAAAAATGGAATTTTGTCTTATTTAACCCTTTGCTAGAAAAGATGGTACGTTTTCTTTACATTTCCCACAGAATTAAGAGACAAAAAGCTAGGCACAACCGGGCAGTGGGTGGCGCACACCTTTAATTTAATCCCAGCACTCAGGAGGCAGAGGCAAAGTGATCTCTGTGAGTTTGAGGCCAGCCTGGTCTACGGAAGCCACCCAAGGAAGCACTAGCCAGGTACACCACTACAAAGAACAATTACGTGGTGGAGAGGTGAGAAATATAGAAAAGTGGAGCTGTGTGTGTGCTATGGAGAAAGGCAGAACTGGAGACATGATGGCCATGACGAGTGAGAAAGAGGGCTGAGATCCACATGCTGTCGTCGTCGTTGTCCAGTAGGATCAGTGGGATGGTGTACAATAGCTTGGAGCTTATGCAGAGGCAGACTCAGCCCCCAAACCTGCTGCCTGGCGGCAGGATCCCTCTGGCTGTGGAATCCTCCCGACTGTGGGATCTCCCTGGCTATGGGCAATGATGGAGGCCTGAGATGAGGAAAGGTTCACTTTCTGGATTGAACCCCCTGGAAGGACCACTGTGGTCTGAGATACCACAGGAGGCCATGCTGGTGTCGGTGGTCCATGTGGCTGCCCCAGACTTCGATGAAGCCTGAGATCCATGTGGACATAGGTAGTATGTGCCGCTGCCGGATGCCCTGGTGATGTCCTCAGGCTTTGCTGCCTTGAGGGGGGGGGGGCGGGCATCCTGATGTGAGTGGCAGGCGGAAGCACCTGAGACCACCATGTTGAGGCTTGTGGTCTGTGCAGCCGCTGAGGGACATGAGTGGGACAATGGTTCTGATATGGCCAAGGGCTGTATTGATGCCTGTGGCCAGTGTTACCATTGAAGCCCATGTGGATGTTCAGTGGTTGGGGCTGACTCCTGAAGCCATGTTAATGTCCATGGGTGCGGGAGAGCTGGTCTTGCTCTTGCCTCTCGTGGGAGACCTGGCCCCACCCCTCACCTGACCACAGCATTGCAGTTCTGGTGGTAGTGTGGGCATGGAAGAGAGCTAGTCTCAACCCATTCTGACCTCTGCTTAGCTTTCCTCCGCTGATGTCTTCTGGCTTGGACACAGGCAGAGAAAGTCTTCTCCTCCCTTGGGATGGCCACTAGGAATTTGACCATGCTCCAGCGAATATATAGACAACACGAAATGGACTTGTCTTTTCTTTTGGTGGTGGGGAGGGAGGTAATGGGGGAAGGAGGGTAGACATGAGAAGACTGGGAGGTGAGCACGATTGGGGTGTGTGATGTGAGATTCCCAAATATCAATAAAAAAATAATTAAAAAAAAAAAGCTAGGTACACTAAGGAAGAAACCTTTTAACGCCAGGATGCCTGTTCATTTCCCAGGGCAACCTTGGCCCCCCGCTTAGAGTGGGTATGGAGCCATCCCTCAGTGGGAGGGGCCATCCCTAAGTGGGAGGAGCCATCCCTAAGTGGGTGCTGGGCTGAGTCCTGCTTACTGTTGGTGTCTTTTGTACCTCCAGTCCGTCTGCACTCAGGTCCTCCCTCCAGTCTTGGGATCTTTACTTCCTGTGCCTGTGGCTGTGGGCACAGGCTGAGACCGTGTATGGGTATTAGATGCCCATTGCCCCTATTGCTATCCTGTCATGGCTGATAGGCCAAGGAGCTGCAGTGGGAGATTGTTTAAAAGCAAAATGGTCCCCACAGGCTCATATGTTTGAATGCTTGGTCCCCAGTTGGTGGAACTGTTTAGGAAGGATTAGGAGGTGTGGCCTTGTTGGAGGAGGCGTGTCACTGGGGGCTAGCTTTGAGGTTTTAAAAGCCCACATCATTCCCAAACTACCTTTCTGTGTGTCATGCTTGTGGATCAGATATAAACCCCAGGTACTGCTTTAGTGCCTGGCTTGCCTGCCTGTTGACGTGCTCCCTGCCATGAATTCACCCTCGGAACAGTAAGCCCTAATAAATAGTTTTGTAAATTGTCTTGGTCATGGTGTCCCTAATTGAACTGAAAAATAACTAAGACAAACAGTCAGATACACATACAGACACACGTACTCCCCTTAAAAGTTCCACCCCTTCTCATAGTGCCACAGGTTCAAGCCTTCAACACCAGCACCTAGAGGACATTTAAGATCCAAGTCATGCTTTGGAGACCCGCATGCAGGAGTACAGTGGGTTGAAGCTGGTCTGGGCCACACCCTCCCCCAGCTCTGCAGCATAAGCTTGGGTTTGTGGGGAAGTTACTGAGTCCGTGACCTTCTGCCTTAGGAAACCGACCCAGATGGGAACATTGTCAGGACCCAGCAATCCCCACCCCAGCTGGCTGGAAGATTAGGCATGGCCCTTTCCTCACATCCTATTGTTCTTTCTTGGGATGACGTCCTGCACTGGGCTCTGAGACAGGGTCTAGGATGTTTGGACTGTGGCTGGCACCTCTGACCCACATGGAACCATAGGAAGTTGCTGCACAATTTGGCTCCCCTAGCCTCTGGGGCAGCAGCCTCTTGTTGACTTCACCTCCCTTGACAGCTTGTGACGTCATTGTAGTCGTCATTCAGATAGCAAAAATTCCCGGGAATGGGTCTTGGTTCCGCAGTCACCACCATGTGACCTTGAAGCAGATTCCCTTGTCCGAGTTTCTAGTCTCCTTTGTCAGGGGTCCTGACCACACCTATCTTCACCAGCACACCACTCTGCCTTAAAGCTCCAGTGGCTCATGACAATGCTGTATGTGTGTGTGTGTGTGTGTGTGTGTGTGTGTGTATGTGGGGGGGCAGGAGGGCTGACTGTGGTAGCGATGGGTGCTGCTGGAAGATAGGCTTCTCTGTTCCCAAGTTGTTCCTTGCTCCTTTCGAAGCCACTAGAGGTGCTTAGTGCCACCTGCATAGTCCCCAGCTTGAACTCAGCTGTGTTTCCTGCTTCCCCCGGGAGCAAGGACCCAGGGGACCCTGGAAGAAGACAGTGAGGCTGGAGCCCCAGGCAGGGGAGGCCCTACAGCAGTGACTTCAGACTGAAATAGTGTGTCCAGCGTTTCTAGATTGGGAGTGGTTAATGAGGGTTCTTTTGGTCTGGAGAGACCGGAGCTGGCACAGTTGGGGCATTTGCAATAAACACATACCCTGCTGGGTCTGCTGGAGCTGCTGGAGCTGATGATGAAGCTGATGGAGCTGATGATGGAGCTGCTGGAGCTGATGATGGAGCTGCTGGAGCTGCTGGAGCTGCTAGAGCATGAGTCCTAAGTGTGCTATGGATAGTCAGGCTTGGGGCACCTCAGTGAGTCTACACTGCAGTCCCACTTCACAGAGGAGATGAGTCGCATGTGGGTCCCAGGGATCATGGAGCTGGTAGGGTGGATTGAAGATTTTAACTCAGGCAGTCTGAGTCCTCAGCTGTGTACCAGTCAAGCCTGTGTCTGTGTGAGTAATGAAGTAATGAGTGCAAGCCTATGTGTATGAACATGCGTGAAAATGGGAGCAAAGGAAAATCAAGACAGATACCTTCAACAAGGGAATTGACTTCCCTCCTAGGAAAGGGTATCTTGAGGTAGGTGCCTTGAGGTGCAAAGTTGGTGTAATGCCTTCTGTTTATTGTTCCAGAACCTTCTTTCATGTTGACCTGCCATTCTCATGGTGCTTCCTTGTGGTAGGAAGGGCTGCTGAGTTCCAGTCAGCAGGAAAGAGGGAGGGGGAGAGCGAGAGGTGCCCCTTCCATCCAAGAGCTCTATCCTTGGATGGCCCAGCTAGCCACTGACACTTTATCAGTAAGGGAAAGGAGACATGCTGGGTAGTGGAGGTTTCTTTCTTTCCTTCTTTCTTTTGAGACAGAGTTTCTCTATGTAGCTTTGGAGCCTGTCCAGGAACTCACTCTGTAGACCAGGCTGGCCTCAAATTCACAGAAATCCACCTGCCTCTGCCTCCCAAGTGCTGGGATTAAGGGCGTGCATCACCACTGCCTGGCCAATAGAGGTTTCTTTTCTTTTCTTTTCTTTTTTTTTTTTTTGGTTTTTCAAGACAGGGTTTCTCTGTGTAGCTTTGCGCCTGTCCTGGAACTCACTCTGTAGACCAGGCTGGCCTCGAACTCACAGAGACCCACCGCCTGCCTCTGCCTCCCAAGTGCTGAGATTAAAGGCGTGCACCACCACCGCCCGGCCAGTAGAGGTTTCTTATTGCATGCCAATGAACAAACTTGACTTTTAGGAAAGGACTCTAGACTTCTAGTTCTTATAACATTGAGCTACAGGGACCTAAGAGTCCCTTAAGGCTCACTCTTTGCTGCACAAGTGGGGAGACTGAGGTACAAGTCAGCACTGGCCCAGGTGTACCCTTCTCTCTCATCCCAGACATCGGCCCTGGCACCAACTGCTAGTGAAAGAATAGCTTGGTGCTGTCAGGGAAGCCAAGAGCTCAGCTGATAGGGGCCATACCCAGTCAAGGATTGCCCACCTGCCAAGCAGCCAGGCTCCCTATCAAGGAGATGCTCACCTGCCCAAGAGCTAGGTGCCTCTCCCCAGCCAGAAAAGGTACCCACCCGCCCAGGCAGGAATGGATGTGCTATCCATTTCTCTGCCTCTGGAGCCCATGGGGCTTTTTATTCCCAGACCTGCTGCCCATCTTGGGCTCCTGGAGGCCTGGGCTAGGAGAGAGGACCTGGAATCCAGAAGAGGATGGATTTCTTGGCCAGGTTGCAGCTGGGAAATCCCCCACTCAGCAGCTGGACCTTCCTCCTGCTTTCTCTCTCCTTCCTTCTCCTTCGCTCTACCTCAGTCTCACAACTTTCCTGGTCTCCCTTCAAGACCCCCTCTCCCCCAGGTCGCTGGAGGCTCACCCTGCATCTCACACCTATGAAAGGACTGAGTTTATCTAGGTGGTGGCTCCGGGGAAGAATTTCATGCTGGCAAATTCAGGAAGAGAACGAGCCTTACAGGCTTGTTATGAGCTCTGTGCAGCTGGGCGGGCGGGGCCCCTGTAGGCTGAACATCCCTAGAGCACGGGCAACAGACACCTGGACCGGAGGCTGAGGTGGTCCCCACACTGCTGCCCGTGGGCAGAGGACAGAAGAAGGCAAGGAGGCCTGAGGGGTGAAACTGAGGGCAGAGAATGGCCAGAGGAGCTACAACTGGCTGGATTGCAAAAGAAATTCAAGTTTATTCTCTGAAGCTGGTTGTGGGGGGTGGGGGGAGGCCAGGGTATCCTGCTAGGAAGAGGGCAGGTCTTCAGGCCCCTGATGCCCATAGACTAGTGAGGAGGCTGAGCAGGAGGGCTGTATCACCAAATTTGGGCCAGCCTGGAGGGCATCCTGACCTACTGCCCTGGGGCTGGTTATTCCTGCCACCCTTGGGCAAGCTAGCCCCACCACTCTGAGGATTGGCAGACTTGACCTGGGGCGGGTGGCCAACCCTGTCACCTTGAGGATATCTGACTCCGACATCCAGGGGTCTACCTGCAATGCCATCTTGAGGATTTTTGACCCCACCCTCCATGGGGCTGCCTGCCCCGCCAGCCGGAGAGTCCTGGACTTGGGGGCTCTGCCAGGGTGGAATATTGCACAGGGTGGACTGGCAACAAGTCTGTGTCATCTGGGTGCCAGATATCGTCTTGGTGATGGGTTGGCAGGTATCGGTACACCACATGGAGTAGGTAGTCAGGAGACCTTGGTCTAGGGGGTTTGGAGAAGAGGTGGTGAGGGCGGGGCACGAGTGTCAGTGGGGGCTCCTTCTCTGACCCCCCACTCCACGCCATACGCTCACCAGTGTTGCCATGAGAGATGAATGTGGTGCAGAAGGTCTTGTGGTAGCAGCTCTGTATCTGGTTGCAGCTCTCCCCGCTGTGTATTGCCTGGCAGGTGTAACACTGCAGGTGTTCTGTGGACAGCAGGGCAGCTTAGGCTGAGAGTGGTCCTCCAGGGCCATCCCCGAGTACCTGCCCTCACCACCAGTCACTCATCAGCCCTCCTGCAGGAGCCTGTGCCTCGAGCTATTAAGAAGAGCTACAGAATGTGGGGGTCAGATAAGGTGGAGTCCAAGGCTAAGGAAGCAGGAAGGGAGGGGAAGCAGAGGAGCAGAGAGGGCTGAGAGAAGCAGACCCGAGTGTCAGCTCAGGGTGGAGAACGCTGAAGCCTGAGGGGAGAGCCTGTGTGTGGTGTGGGCATGCTGGGCTCCCGGCCTGAATGCCAGCAGCTTGCTCTGCTTTACCCTTGGGACAGGAGGCAAGTGTTGAAGGAATGCTCTGTGCAGAGCAGGAAGCTGGGCCCTCAGCTGGGGTGGGTACCTCTGTCCCTGCTTCCAGGGATCATGTTGGTCTCCTCTTCTTCCTCTTCATAGTCATCATCGTAGCCGTAGCTCTCTGGCCCCAAGTCCACATCTCCATCTTCTTCTTGGGCCCACCCTGGTGGTGCAGGGACATCTGTGAGCCTTGGATATCCAGATGCAGAGGACACACCCGGGGTTGAGCGCTAAGTCCTGAACCTAACATGGCCTCTTTTCCATATCCTTTTTATTTTACACAAGGAGACAGAATTCTCCCCACCCCCACCCCTGCAGTGCCAAAGCAGCCAAGCCTGCAGCTGGCAAAAGAAAGGAGCCCCAGGCCCCCCATCTTCCTCCCCATGCCTATTCCTCGTCCCTAGGATAAGGGGTTCATGGACTAGGCAACCCCTTCTTGAGGTGATCCGCACCTGACTGTCCATTTAGCAGCAAGACCAGGAGGACGACCCTGAGTGCCTTCATCCTGGCGCAGGCTGATCTGTCTACTGGCGCTGTCCTTGTCCACTGGCGCTGTCCTCACTCGGGGTTCTGGGTCTGCAGTAAGTGGGACACAGGGCATTACTGGGGGCTTCCCGTGGTCCCTGCCAGCTCTAATCTCAAACAATGGGCCTCGTATCAGTCTTCAGCTACAGGTGGCGCCAGGCCAGGAACATCACTTCCCTCAAGGACCTCCGGGGACAGAGAGGAAGGGGAAGTTACTATATTGGCCTTGGGTGTCCTGCCCACCTCAGCTGTTCCTATTGCCTGGTGGGGACTACAAAAGGTGAGTGCTGGCCTCAGGAACCACCTGGTCCTGTCCTGGCCCCTGGGCCTCCAGGCCTCAGCATTGTCGGAGCCATGATTCCCGGCTCCATCTTTACTCACGTGTCTTTTCCACAGGCCTGTGCACATCTGTCTCTCTCCCTCATCTTAATAAAACTCTTGTTAGTGGATTTTGTCGTGTTTCGTGATGTTTCCTCGCAGGGTAAGAGCGCCACAAATGACCAACAGGTGGTCCCTTCTGGGCCGCTGAAGACACCTCTGATGACTCAGCCATGCACATGCTGTGCCTCTCAGCCTCCCCTTGAACTGTCTTCCTTCCCCGCATTTGGGAACTTACCCAGCCTTCTGTTGACCTGCACTTCTATCCCCATACCTGTTCCTAAGTTCTCACAGGCATGGTTTCTTCCCAAGCCAGGGTCAACATCTCCTCTGGTTTTCCTTCTGGTCCCACCCTCTGCAGGCCATGTGCTTACCTCCATGTGCCAGCTGCTTCCTCCAGGGGCCCTCTGACCTGGTGAGGGCCAGGGCCTTCCAGGACTCTGCAGGGAGAAGTAGGCTTGTTACTACAGCCTCCTCCCATGGGCCTAGGCTCTGTCAAGCAGTCTCCCTGTGAGCCTAGTTCCTCCTCTTCCGGGGCCACATACACCCAGGTCTGAGCTGGTGAGAATTTCCAAAGAGTGACAGCAACCTTTAGGAAAATGTAGGGGTGGTGGTGGTGTGGCCACCCTGGCTGCCTTTGACAGCATCAATACTGGAGATACACAGTGTTCCCAGGGCTATATACACCCCTCTCAGGCCCAGCACATACTGTTCCCAGCCCTACAGGAAAGATTACTTGAGTCTGGTCCAGCTAAGCCAGGGTTGATGGTCCTGGGGTGGAGATGAGGTTGTTTACCTGATGCCCTGATGGCAGATACCTGCTTCCCTCAGCTCTGATCCCAGTATGGGTGGGAATCACTGTGTTTAGTATGCATGGATCCTCATCCCCTCCCTATTACCCACCCCACCCCCATTGGAATTTTCCCAGGGGCCTGCTCTGAGAAAATCCTTCCCAGGGTCCTGGGGAAAATGCTATGTTTGATATGGGGTTGTCGGAGGGAAAGGACTCTATATATACCATGCTCTTTTGTCCATTAACTTTATTTCTCTAAGACAAAATTCTGTCTATACAGCTTCAGTTCTGTCCTGACTCTCAGTTCCTCTGTGTCCCTTCTTTTTCTGTCCTCTCATAGCCCTAGTAATAATTAAGCAATTACACTTTTGATCTCATCCTCACCCCTTGTTCCTTTATCCTCCATCTTTCCTCCCTCTTCTCCTCTCCTGACCTGATTCACCTACAATCTACAAAAAAAACTTTCCTTTGCTCCTCACTCCTCAGCCTGAGCCACATGCTACAAAAGATCTGCCTCATTCCTTTCTCTCCGGCCACTTGACTCTGCTCTACCCAGGAACTCTGCTCCAGTCTTTACTGCACCTGGTTATGCAAAAAGCCCTATTGTTCTCAGTCAATAGCTCTGCAATGCCCTGAAGGCAAGGGATGGCATGAGCTTCATTTGCACAAGAAACAAAGCTATGCATCTATAGTCTCCTTGGCTCTGTAGGGGTGCTACCTAGTAGATCAGCAGGGGGTCTGAGCTGCTTATGCTGTTTGCCATATGGCCTAGTAGTGTATGAGCACACAAGGATTTCATAGCAGAAGACAGCTGATACATATTAAAAGCTGGATAACATGAAATATTCCTTGATAAATGGCTTCCCTCTTGAAGGACTCCTTGGTCGATCAAGGTATAGCTTATTATATACAGCTATATCTCTATAATATATTCTTGTGGCTCACTGCACACACCCCCACACACACTGCATGGCCTCTTAAGCAGACCCAAGGGAGCTCATACCTCCTCCAGAGTGAGGACATGTCCCCTGAGAGCCCAAGATTCCAGTCTAGTGGTCCTGAAATGCCCAGAGCCATCTTGGAGCCTGGGTCCAGGAAATCTGCTCCTGGACTGCATCTTCCTTCTAGCAGAGGCTTCCTCCCTAACTTGAGTGCCCCTGAAAGCAGCTAGTCACCTGGCTTCTGGCTTGCAGACTTTTCTGTCTGGGGACTCTGGTTTTGCTTTTGTTATCTGACTCCTTGGGCTCTGAGGACGCTACTGGACTCTGGGTCCCTCCCCACTTTGTTCTTCTTTGACAGCAGCAGTCTTGGACTCAAGACCTCAGTGCTGGCTGTGGACAGGGAATTCCTGGCTACTCCTGCTCCCTCTAGTGAGGCGATCAGGTAACTGGTAAGGCTGAGCAGGCAGGGGCGATATTGAGGGCTGCAAGCTACTGTCTTTGGAGGTGTGTATGGCACCATCCTGGCCTCTGGGGACACCATGGTGTCAGATCTAGAGCCGTGCCATCCCCAAGGGTACTACTGAGAATTAGAAACACACCCAGGAGATGGGCACGTTGGAGCTGCAACAATTGACAGAGGCAGCTTTTGGGGTGAGCGTCCACTGTCTGGGTTGAGACCAGGCCTTTGGGGTAGACATGGTCTGTAGATGTGCCAGCCTTCATGCTCATCGCCCTGCTGGGTTCCTTCCATTCTCTGTAGCTAACCCTCTCCCTGTTCTGGCTAGGACTCCCGGAAGCAGAGCCCAGATCCTCGTCCCCTGGGGGTAGGTGGGGAAATGAGGTGATGTATAGGTTCTCCTGGGTCAGGCAGGCACCTTCTTCTTCTTGAGAACTTGCACTTAGAGGCAGCCATGGTGGGTGGGTCATGGGCTCACCTCTTCTTTTCTATGAGCCCATGAGGGATACCCACCACAGCCTCAGAAACCCCTTTGTGGAACACTTCCGCCCAGCTGACCCACATCCCAGGAACATGCTGTATCCCTTCTCTGGTCCCTAGGTCCCCTCAGCCACACAAATGAACCTGGAGAGTCAGTCCCCTTTCCTTGGGCCCTGTAGGGGACAGCAGAGGATGGTGAGGCCTCACCCTGTACCCTTGGTCTTCCAGCCTCCACGGGGCTCTCCAAGGCTGGATACACAGCTGCTCCTCTCTCAGCAGCGAGTTCAGTCCCTGCTTCTCTGCAGAGGCCAGTGAAGGCCCAACTCTAATGTCCCTCACCACTGCGCAGGCTACTGGCATTCCCCTTGGAAAATATACAGGCAAGGGACACTCTGTCATTTATGGCATCTGGTCAGGCAGCCATCTCCCTCCCCTGATGTGGTAAGATTCTAAAAATGGAGAGCAAGGACAAAGACACTCTTCACCAAATAGGAAGCCGATAATGAGGCTGCTTCCTGCTTAAGAGGAAGGCTTGAGTTCTGCGGTGTGGCTTCACAAGAGGCTTCATGTTCCTGAGTTGTCCCCTTGTCTTCTCTCACTGTCTCAGGTCTACAGGCAGCATTTTCTTCCCACGTCTGTACCACACGCCTGTCCCCCAAAGCAGGGACAGTGGGAGCCTGCAAAGGAGTGGCCTGGCCCACAGGCCCAGGAAGGCAAGATTGCCTGTGGAGGGGGACAGGTAACTGAGCTGAGACAGGGCTCTATGGTGAGGGTACCTTATGCACAGGAGGCTGTGGGCTGTGGCGATTGGGACAACAGCTGTTGGAGAAGCCGCAGCAGCCAGCCCCAGGCACACAGGGCCTCGTGGCAGAGTGGGCAGCTTGCAGGAGACAGGAGGCAGAGCCGTGGGGCATCTCACGTGGACTCTGCCAGATGTGATGATGTAATCTCAGGTAAGACGCTTTGGGTCCCAGTCCCACTAGAGGGAGTGAAGGGGTCCTATTGGGACCCAGCACCTCCTACCCAAGCCCCCTACTGTTGGCAGCTCTGATCGCCTCTGGGAGGGCAGGCCCTGCTGGACTGGGGAAAGAGTCACCTTGGTGGCTTATCCTTGTTCCTCCTTTGGGATCCTCTGTGAGAAGTGGGAGAGAAAAGTCAAGACCTGCTCATGCCTCAAGCTGTGAACCAGGACAGAGCGGGATGACTCCTGAGATCAGGAAGGCCATCTCACAGAGAGCTCAGAGCAGGACAGCAGTAGGGGCTTCTCTGTACCTCACGCAGCAGCATGACCCCTGATGACCCCAGCTGCGGCAGAGACACCCCCCCCTCGTGTTCCTGCATGCACCACGCCCCCCGCCAGCTGCCTCAGCTTCAGCTGGGGCTCTAAGGACCCAGAGGTCTACCTTTCAGACATTGGCTGCTATACACTGAGGCTCAAACTCCCTCAAGCACATTTTAGGAGGAGAAACAAAGAGTCAGGCTGTCTGAGATGGCCTTGGGGTGTGGGCTAGGAGGCAGACCCCAGCTCCTGTTCTGCTCTCCTCCTGGGAGCAGCAATGGGCACTGGTAGCTTCCTGTTCCTCCCCATGTCTTGGGAGTCCAACTAAACCACGCTGGCTTTTTCTCTGTATGACAGCAAGTTATCTTGGCCAGGGCCCATGCCTTTCTGGAAGCAGCCTCAGCTCTTAGCCTGGTGGGTTCTGCATGCGGCTGCAAGCCATGTTCTTTTAAGGGAAGCGTTTTATAAGAATGGTTATTCCTTACAGCAGGATTTACCTACTTCTAAAAGGAAAACCCTTGGGTAAGTTAAAGCTAGCAGCTACAGGCACAAATAATGATTCAAAACTGGGTGGTCCTCACAGTGGGAGTGAGCCCAAAACTTGACTGGTGCAACCTGGGGTGGTGTCCCCGATGTGATGCGCTAGAAGCCTGTTCTTGAGTTAGGCTTCAATTGGGCTCTGAGTCAATGCAACCTGAGGACTTGAATGTTGGGGACATCTTAAGGCCACATTCAGTTTGGTTCAACCTCACAGCTAGGGAACAGGTTCAGCGAGATGCCCAGTCCAGGTGCCCTTCAATGGGGACCATACAGTGGGGACTGTGCCTCCAATCAGGGCTATGCCTTCCATAAGGGCTGTGCTTCCTAACTTTGCTCTCTTGCCCACAGACTACACTTGAGAGAATCTTCCTCATGGAATTTGAGGGCATTTCAGGAAAGATTACATTATGGAAGGCTTGGGTTCCGTCTTAGGTAGGGTTTCTATTGCTGTGATGAAACACCATGACCAAAAAGCAAGTTGGGGAGGAAAGAGTTTATTTGGCTTAAGCTTCCACATTGCTGTTCATCGCTGAAGGAAGTCAGGACAGGAACTCAAACAGGGAAGGATCCTGGAGGAAGAAGCTGATGCAGAGGCCATGGAGGGGAGCTACTTACAGGCTTGCTTCCCCTGGCTTGCTCAACCTGCTTTCTTATAGAACCCAGGACCACCAGCCAAGGGATGGCACCACCCACAATGGGCTGGGTCCTCCCTGCCACCAGCAATCACTAATTAAGAAAATGCCTTATGGCAGGATCTTAATGGAGGCATTTTCTCAACTGAGGTTCCCTCCTTTCAGATAACTCTAGTTTGTGTGTCAAGTTGACACAGACCAGCCAGCACAGGCCCATAGCAATCAGACACAGTATGAAGGAGAAGTTTCAAATAGGATGCCTGAGTGTCCTCTGAGGTGGTGGCTCCGAGGTTCCTGTGGGGTTCCCATTCTACCTGGGAGAGCAAGACGAGTGCTTGGGCATCGGCCGCGTTTGCAGAATCTTCAAGTGGGTCAGCTGAGCAGGGCCATGGGAAACTGCCAAGGGCCTTCAGTCTAAAGAGCGATTCAGAGCTGGCAGGAAAACTCTGGCGTAGAAGATAAGGGGGCTGATGCAATTGCTACTTCCTGCTGCTGAGAACACATTTCCAGATGCCTGGCCACGTGTGCCAGGAGCAACACTGCCGTCCGAACAGAGAGCTCAAGTTGAAATCACTCCAACCATCTGACAGTCACCCCGTGCCTGCCTGTCTATCTGCCTGCCTTCCTTAACTTGCTTTTATTTTTTTCATTTTCTGCTTTTTTTTTTGAGACAGCATCTCTCTACATAGCCTCGACTTTCTTGGAACTCACTATGTAGACTAGGCTGGCCTCGAACTCACAGAGATCCATTTGTCTCTACCTCCTGAGTGCTGGGATTAAATTCAAGGTAGGTACTGTCATTCCCTGCTCACCCTTGCCTTTCAATTGCCTGGTGGTGTGCTGAGTAAAGAGGGAGGCAAATATCCCCGAGTGGCATGTGCCTCTGGCCATGGTGCTGACTGCCAAGACCTTGGGGGTGCAAGCTGGTTGGGGTCATGTCCTGTCTACCCTTACCTTGAGGACCAGAGGACTTGGGAGGGGTCCTGGAAATTGTGGGTACATTTATTCACCCCCAAGAATGGGGCACACGCTAAAGGATTAAAGAGTAGAATTAGGTCACTTCTCTGTCACCTCCCTCTCGTCTGTTCCACTCTTACAGGGATGCTGTGGGCAACCAGAAACACAAAGCCAAGCAGTGATGGCCTGGAGCCTGTCCCAAACTCCCCAAGGAAGGTAGGCATCTTTTTGTCCATATTGCTTGGTTTCTCTGACAGATGGCAACGTGTTCCGAGCAAGATTGCTAACAGCGAGCACAGGCAGGTTTGTTATGTGATCTTTCCTGGAAAGATATGAAGAAATGTCCATTCACCTCACTTAGGGCACTGATAACAGACCATAGACACCATTCCATTCAAGTCTAGCTTAGCAAACCCATGAGTTTATTGGGGTTACTTACAGGAACAGGAGTGACTCAAAGGCAATTGTGTCACCCCGATCCCCACTCCAGCATGCGTGACCACTCATGAAAGCGTATATTTTGAGCTCCCAGACTGCCCAGCGGCCAGCTCAGCTGGTTGGAGAGTCTCCTCTCCCCTGCAATGGTTTCTATTTTAGAAACTTGGGGAGGTGTCTCATGATTTTCAAGAGGACCCGGAGACTGGTAAGTTTTGTTTATTTCCTACATCCTTCCTGCCAAGTCCATGAACTGATCCGCTGGAGGGGAGGTAGATGGGCCCTGTCCCTAACTGCAGGCCTTGGTCAAGTGTTTCTCTCCTTCAGAGGTTCTTTATTAGCTGAATGTTTTGGGGTTTTCAGCTGCTTGTGTCCACTGTCAATTTTAGGTTCCCATTGGTGGAGCAGTGAGTGTCCTGCCACTCTGGAGCTCTCCTTTCGAACATAGAACCTCCGTGGAGAGACCTCAATGCAGCAAGCACATCCAGCTCAACCTCCAATGGAGTCCTCCCTATTCCTGAATGTGCTCACCAGGCTTTTGCTAATGTAAAATTACACCGTATGACTCTTTCCTGTATAGTTTCACTTCCAGCTTGAATACCCCACGACCGGGCAGGAGTCCAAAGTTAGTCAGAGGCATCTAGTGGTAGAGAAAGTCAGTGGTGCTCCTGGCTGCTTACTTTCTGGGAGGAGAATCTTCTGGAGAGGAAGGGCCCTGAGCAGGGAGGAAGACGGAGTGCTCAAGAAACTGCCCTGCCACCTGCTGGCCTACTGGGCCCTGGCCTGTTTGCTAACACTTGCTGAGGGTGGAAGCGCTTGCCGCAGACCTACACCCCTGCAGGTGGACTCAGCCAGGACTATGGTGCCTGGACATAGCCATAGCAAGAACAAGATCCTTTAGGTTGGTGGGGGAAAATCCTGGGCCACTCCTTCCAGTACCTTGCTCTAACCCCCAAGACCGTGCCTTCCGGGGCATTTTACGACAACTGACCCAAGAGACCTTTTGTACTGTTCCTTTAGTACTGTGTGAAACGTGGGCTGTCACAAGCTCTTTCATCTCTGTGGGTTGTGTTTTGTCTGCCTGGCATCCCTCCACTCCTCATTACGGTGCTTTGTCTGTCTGCCAGGGCTCCTAGATACCCACAGCAGGGATGGTCCCTGCTTCCTCGAGTAGAAATGGGATTTACTGGAAGGCTACTGAGCAGCTGTGGCTTCTTCAGGGAGGCAGGATGATGGGCAGCCAGGAATGACCCCCCACAAATTCAGGAGCTAGAGTCTGGCTGCTCTCTGCCATGTCCCTGCCTTCAGTTCTACAGGACAGGTGCACTGATTCGCTTCGCAAGGGAGGCTGTGGCTATGGGGGCATGGAGCCCCTTCTGCCCTGGCACCTCTGATGATTCTGTGGTGGGCACCCCACCCACACCATCTCCCTTTTACAGGTTGTTGTGATGTGTGCCATGGATTGGGCAGTTTAAGTAACTGGAGATTTATTCTGCATTCCGGAGTCTGGAGTCCAAGATAAAGGTGTTAGCCAGGCTGTGTCTGTCTGTGTGTCCTTCCATCCATTCTGATCTCTTCTTACTGAATTAAGACCTACCCTGATGACCTGTCTTAACCATCACCACCTCTTTGAAGGGTTCGTATCTTTACAATGTGGCTACTCCCCTGAATGCCATCTACCTGGTTGGGCCAGGAGAACAGGCATGAAACACGTGGGGTGTCTGTCATTCAGAGAACTATGCAGTCTTAATAGAAATGGCTTCAGCTTTTGTCCAGTGTCTGCCATAGAAATATAAAAAGCCCCAGACAAACAGTTCTATGGGTTTCCTCCTCTCTAGGGCCCCTCTGGAGCTGTGCTTGCTTTCCAGAACGTATTAAAAAAGAAGGCTGACATTCATCAGCTGTGCATTTGGCTTGGGAAATTAGAGAAAGAGCAACGTCACCCCAAGCAGGAGGAAAGATGGAGACAACTGCAGAACTTAACAAAGTGGGAGGCAGCTGTGTGTGGGGAGAGCCGGAAACTGGTTCTTTATACTAGGCAGGGCCCCTGGTTAGAGGCCTAGGAGCTCAGGGCTTGGGAGAGAGTTTGGTCATGTGGATCAGCTGGGCACCAGGGACCTGGCATCTTCCCATTTCTCTGCTCCACATCCGATCATGTTGTCTCCATCTGGAATTGAGTTTTGTGGGCTGCCACTAAGCTGTCAAGGATGGAAATGCTTCTTTGTGTGTGTTTGGGGGAGGGGGAGGAGGGGCACATACTTTCCAAAGATTCCAGAAGGTTCCACATGAGGGCTCCTCAGACTTCAGTGGGTCAATACAATCAGGAACCTACTGAATCCCTAGCTGAGGCCAGAGAAGTGCCCTTGATGGTTCTAGCCAGATCCCTCCCTCTGCCAGGGCCTGGGCTCCATATTTAAGGGGCACCGAGAGGGTCACACAAGTTCACTGGATATGGTTGTTGCTCAATAAGAAAGCCTATGTCAACCAGCTTCTTTTGTGCTGGGTGGCAAATTTAACCTCGGGCAATTCCCAGGGTTCTTGTTGATCTCTGAGAGGCTCAGGTGGCACTAGGCACCAGAAGGTTCTTTGAGGTCTGAGGAGGCACTGTCACATTAGCCCAGGTCCCAGGGAGGTTAAGCGGCTCTGCCTGTGGGTCGCATCTCCTGTGATCACAGCCACGAGACCTTCCGTCCTGGGAAAGGGCTGCAGTCGAGCTGGGACTGTTCTCCAAGGTCATGACAGTGGCGCTGTGGCAGCTGCCTGGGTAGAGAGAAGGAAGCTGCAGTGGCTGGGGGGGGGACGGATAGAGTTAGCACTTCCTGCACAGCCAAGTGTAACCCCCTTCGCATGCCACTCTCCTCAGTACGGCTCTAGGGCCCAGCATCTCCCACTTTCCTGGAGCTCTGCCCTGAATCTGTGGCTCCGAGATAAGGACAGGGACCCTTAGCCTTGGGGTGCATTTTCTCAGGCTGTGCTGGAGAACTAAGGCCTGAGCAGTGTCTTCCTCCCATGGTGCAGGGTACAGGGCTTGCTCTAGCAGAGAAATAACGGCTCTTTTGCAGACACACAGAGGTGAGGTAGACAAGGTCCAGAATGGGGATGGGAGCACAGAGGTGTTCTCCTTCAGTATGCCTATCTGGTCCCATTTTAGGGGGAGCTGTTAGAGCTCCCTAAGGCCTGAAGGTGACCCAAGCTCTGTTCTCTGGATCCAGACCCTCTAGGGACAGCCCATGTGTGCTGTTAAATGCTTATGCTTGGGTTCTGCCTGGGTGTCAGCTCAGTAGGAACACTTCCTGTTCCCTGGGAAGTCCTGATGTCCTGTTTTATCACCCAGCTTGTGCCAAGCCCCAGCATAAGGAGACACAGAGTCTCAGTGTGTGTAGCCAGTGAGGGTTAGGGTGCTACCAGCCTTGATATAGCTACATGAAAGCTACGACAGAAACACTGGACCCTTAAACACCTGCTGAAGTTCTCCTGGAGTATCCCTGTCTGTCCACCATCCCCTGCCCTCTTGATGGAGGTATCCTGATGCTCAGGAATGCACCTCAGCTGGTGGTACTATGTTTAGGTCATTGCTCCAGGACACTGAGTGTGGAGATCAGGCTACTCCATATTGTATAAACAATGGTTTTTATTAGGCTGTGCCTTCCTGAGAGATGAACTCTGACCCTAAGGCTTGCCTTCAAGGCCTCCAGCAGGGTTTGTTATCTAATTCATGCAGAGTTTACCTTTGCATCTAGTCTCTGCTTTCTGCTCACCTCTGCTAGCCTCCTGTTAGGCCTCTTTAGAACCTGCTGAACTGGCTGCAGCCTCATTAATCCTTTATGACCGCTTTGTAACTGACATTCCTACATGTGTGAAGGTGTGTTTACTGTGTGACGTATAACGTGTGGTCTGAGAGCTATTGTTAGTAATTAAGACCGAAACACATGAGCCTGTGTTCATCTCAGCCAGCTATTGAGAGAAATCAAGACTGCTTGGTAAACTGAAGCCAAGACATGACTCAGCAGACGACCTGGGTTCGGTTCCCAGCACCCACATCAGGCAGCTCACAATTGCTTGTAGCTCCAGTTCCAGGGGATCTGATGTCCATTTCTGGCCTATGAAGGCTCCTGCACACACATAGTGCACCATAAACTCATGCAGATCCACGCACACACACACACACACACACACACACACACACACAGAGTAAATAAATAATTGAAAAGCTGATAGAGCTTGTGAAATTGTTTTTATTCCGTGTATTCTGACACGAGCATCATCAGATAAAGTTCCTAGAAAGGAAGTGGAGATGAAATTACACTTCAGAGGAATTCAATAGGAAACACCACAACCTGAAGGAGGAGAATGAGCCCACAGGTCTAGGGTGGAGCTCCTCTTGGAAAGAGAACAGGGGCACGAAGGCAGTCCCGAAGGGAAAGAGCCTCAGCTCCCTTTGGTTCCTAGCACCCATGGAGAGTTAGTATCAAACACGAGGCAGCATGGCAGGCCCTGAAGGGAGTGAGAAACCCTCCAGTTCCCTCAACTCCCTTCAGATCCAGGAAACAAAAGGGGGTTTCTTCCTTTTATAGCTTCCCAGGGAAATGGGGTGCTCCACACCACGTGACCCAGCCTATGCGCTGGAAGCCGCCGGGAGGCTAGTGATAAAAGTCTAGCTATAACTCAAGGCTGTCTTGGGTCTAAGGAGTGGGGAGGAGTACTTTCTGAGAGCTGCAAGGTCACATTCACCCAGCATCACACTTGCTTATCAACTCCGCAGAGGGAGGGCCTGCAGCGGGGTAGCGGCTAGAGGGTCTGTGACCTAACATGTCTGTCTATGTTTCTGATAGTGCTTTCCTGACACTGAGGTCCTAGCTCTTCCTAGGCATTACCAAGAACTCAGGTGTGTGGAATTGGCTGGACAGGCTGAAGGGGCCCAAGGATGTAAGTACAATGGCAAGAGAAATAGTGTGGAGATCCAGGCAACCTGGAAAGAAATTGTAGGTTCGGCTCGAGGCCAAGGCCACCCAGGCTTCCAGGCTCCCAGGCTCCCAAGAAGCTAGGGAGAAATGGGGAGGAGGAGGCACAGAAACTTGTGAATCCCAGGGCAGCCTCTGGTAGCAAGCCAGCCAGCCTTACTCACAGCAAAGGAACCTCTGGCTGGGGGGTCTGCAGACCACAGGCCCCATCGTGTCAGCAGGAGCCCTAAGAAGCCACACAGGGAAGCCTTTCTGACAGCATCTCCCACCTCCTTGCGGGGGTGGGGGATTGGGGGATGAGGGGTAGGGGGACACAGACAACCCTGCCTTACAGAAAAAGGAGCCCTTTGCCCTGGAGTGTGGGAGGGCAAACAGGATTAATAAGAACAATAGGGGGATGTCAACAGTTTGAGAAAGAGGTGAGAGGGGAACAGAGAAAGAACATAAAAGGACAAAATGATGTGTGTGTGTGTAACTTATATGCTAAGGTTAACTTTCCTGAGTGATGAGGAGCTCCTAGATGTCTAGGAGGGGAAGATAGGAAAAAAAAAAAATCAGAAATCACTAGGCAGTGGTGGCATACGCCTTTAATCCCAGCACTCAGGAGGCAGAGGTAGATCTCTGTGAGTTCGAGGCCAGCCTGGTCTACAGAGCAAGATTCAGGACAGGCACCAAAACTACATGGAGAAACCCTGTCCGGAAAAACAAAACAAAACAAAAATCAGAAATCACGAATGGACAGTTTCCAGAAAGCACCATTCGTGTATCTCCTGATTCCGCGAACTGAAGCTCAGGATCTTCTTGTTCAGGAAAAACCATCTCCCCGAGACAGACAGCTCTAGGTGATCAGAAGGTACACTTTGGATTCAGAGGACTCACAGCCTGCAGGGAGAGATTCCTGTCAGTGACACAGATACTTGCAGACGGAACACCTTTCTGCCCACTTCAGGAACCCATTCTAAAGGTTACACATGCGCACGGAATGGCACACACCAAGCTCTCACTTGTAGTGATAGTTGTACCAGCTAAGGTGGGGAACCTCCCAAGGGCCACTGCTACTTGGCTGTCTGGGTGCACTGGTGCGTGCATGACCCCTCCCCCACCATCCCATGGCCCGAGAAAAGAGCCCACGGGTCCTTCTTCAGGCTGTGCCGATACATAAAAATGTCGGTGTGCTGCTGATGGCCGCACTTGGCCTAAGGAGGGGAATGCCAACACAAGCAACTGTTTCTAGTGTTGGCAAAAAAGAAATAAGACACATAACCCAGGTGAAGGGGTGGAGGCACAGGGATGATGCATCTGTCAGTGCACCTTGCCTTGGACTTCTGGCTTTGTAATAATGTGGACATTCTTTTTTTTTTTTTTTTTTTTTTTTTTTCGAGACAGGGTTTCTCTGTGTAGCTTTGCGCCTTTCCTGGAACTCACTTGGTAGCCCAGGCTGGCCTCGAACTCACAGAGATGCGCCTGGCTCTGCCTCCCGAGTGCTGGGATTAAAGGCGTGCGCCACCACCGCCCGGCAATGTGGACATTCTTACACACACAGTAAAAATGGTAGGTTAAAAAAAAAATCCCTTGAGCTTGGCAGATGCAAGAGTGGTGCACACCTGTAATCCGGTTCTCAGGAGGTGATGACAAGGAATCAGGAGTTTAAAGTTGTAAAGGATTTCTGAGCCTGTCCATGGACCAGGTCTCTTTCTGTCTCTCTCTGTCTCTCTCTTACACACACCTACCTCTCAAAACAGCCGCAGTAACAAAACCCTAAGAAATGGAAAACAAGATAAAAACGCCTGGCTGTGTGTCACGTTGGCAGGAGCCTCACAGAAAGGATACGTAGAAAAAGGCAGCCGCCTCCTCCGAATGCTGTTCTCTGAAGGCCCAGCTCGTGTGACACCGTCAGGACGAGATGACCTGCAAAGGGACGCAGGAGTTCAGTCGCAGCCTTCTTGTCCATGGTGACAGCAGTGTAATTTTGAAGCATCACAAAGCAAGCAAACATGGGAATGTTAACAATGATGTCTTCCTCCGCCCCAGCATTTTATGGAAAGAGACACAGGTTAAAAAGATGATAAATAAAAACTTTGAAACCTTGAATTTGAAGTGACGAACGAGTGAATGTTTCTGGGAACAGTCTGTTCACATTTTCTGGCCATTTCTCCTTTAGGAGAGGGTGCCTGTTCCCTTGTGCTATAGTTCTGGTATGGGTTGTCCTCCAAAGGTTCATATATATGCTCAGAGCTTTATCCAAATCTGGCGGTTTGAGGGGTGGGACCTTTAAGAGGTGGGGCCTCATGAAAGCTCTTGGGGCTCACCCTGGAGGGGAGTGGATTAATGCTATCTGGAGAGTGGGTGGATTCTCCTGGGATAGGATTAGTTCACAGCAGTGGGGGATCTGAAAGAAAATTCAGCTTTCTTGGCTGACTGCCTTGTTTCCTCTCTTACCATGCAACCTCCATGGTGTGTGTGTGTGTGTATGCACACATGTGCCACAACATATAGAGGTCAAATGTCTGGGGAGGTCGAGGGTCTGTCCCTGCCTTCCACCTTGTTTGGAATAGGGCCTCTTGTTCACCACCACACATGCCAGGGATTTCTCCATCTCCACTTCCCAGTTCCCATGAGAGCACTGAGAATACAGCCCTACTGTGCCCAGCTGTATGTGGGCTCTGGGAATCCAAACTCAGGTCCTCACTCTTGTGTGACACTTTACCCACTGAGCGCTTTACCCTGTCTTTTCTTTGTATGTGACCCAGTGTCAGGGCATATGGCACCGAGCACCCTCAGTGTGGGCTTCAGATATTCTTGTAAGAGGCAAGAACTGCAGGAAAAGGTAAGACTCTAGGAAGCAGAGGGACCATGTGGGAGTTCCCAGAGCTGATCAATATCACAGAAAGTGTTGGTGTCCTGTGCAGCACTGCATACACCCATGTGGTTGCAGTATAGAGCACACACACACACACACACACACACACACACACACACACACACACTGCAAGCCCAGCAATTGCTTAGAATGTCACCTGACTTCAGAGTTGACAATCCACACCCAGCTATTGACTGGAGAGCCTGGGAAGTTCTTGTCCACACCAAGGCCTGGGGTGTAAGAACCACTGTAGTGGTATTTGCTCTGCCCATGACCTTGGGCTATAGGGCCGGAAGGAGGCAGTGCTTTCTGCTGTTGTTTGTGACCTTTGTTAAGGGGAGGGAGAAGGGTCACATGCCCCTTCTTCCTACTCCTGCCTGCAAGGTGGATTTGCTCCAGGTCATATCAGAGGACGACTTCTGATCTGTCTACTCTGTTCTGTATTTGTGAGTGTATTTCTTCAATTTATATCTTAATAAATCCCTGTTACCCATTTAATAGACTCACATGGATTGATTGTAATAAACCACTGCTGGTGTCCAACACCTAACGACAAGCCTACTCACAGATATTCATCTGAGCAAGTGCTCCTCAGCGAGGCAAAGGACGAATTGCTAGGTTGTACACATGACAGGGAATGACACAAAAGAACATACCATGTGTGTTGGCTAGGCTTCTTTCTTTTCTATTCTTTTCTTTTTTTGTTAACTAAACAAACACAAGCTAGGGCCATCTGGGAAGAAGAAATTTCAACTGAGAAAATGCCTCCATCAAATTGGCCCTTAGGCATGTCTGTGGGGACATTTTTCTTGGTTAATGATTGATTTGAGAGGATCCAGTCCACTGGGGATGGTGCTATCCTTGAGACAGAGTGTCCTGATTTATGTAAGAAAGCAGGCTGAGCAAGTGATGAGAGCAAGCCAGTAAGCAGCACCCCTCCATGGCCTCTGTTTCAGTTCCTGCCTCCAGGTTCCTGCCTTAAGCTCCGGCCCTGGCTTCGCTCCATGTTGAACTGTGACCTAAAAGTTGTACGCTAAAACAAAGCAGAAACAAATCCTTTCCTCCCCAAGTTGGTTCTGCTCAGTGTTTTACCACAGCAAAAGAAAGCAAACCAAGACAACGTGGATTTCCCCTCTGGCCAGGGCCAGGGCAGACAGCACTTAGCTACAACCCTTTTGGTTGTGAGCCTAGACTCTAATGGCTGAGGCATCTCTCTCCAGTCCAAATAAAGACTTTTCAAATTTCCTAATGGTTGCCTTAGGAAAGGAGGAAAACTGTGAGTGAGCAGGAGGGAATTTGGGGTGTGTGTGTGTGCGTGTGCGTATGTGCGTGTGTGCGTGTGTGCGTGTGTGTGTGTGTGTGTGTGTGTGTGTGTGTGTGTGTGATGGCAATGTCTGATTTGCAGAGGGCCTTGAGTGTCGTGTAGCTGACAGAGCTTGCTGTGGAATGTCTCACTCATTTTACTAAATGAGATTTTTACCTCTGATATCACAGAGCACTGCTGAATGGCCAATGACACACATGCTGAGGTCTCAGGGGAACTATGCAGATGTTCACAGCTTCTTTTGAAGCCTTTCAAGAAGGCAAGATGGGAGGGAGGGTTGGAGGGACAGGGAGACACCTTGCAAGCTAACAGAGCATGTGCTGTTGGGCATGTGGGTGCTGGTTGTTCAATTCTTCCAACTTTTTCTGGCCACAAAGCTTTCCATAATGAAACATCTATGTTGGAGGATGGACCGTTCAACCTGAAGAGGCGCCACTGGTCATGGGCACACTTCTAATCCCAGCACAGGGGAGGTGGAGACAGGAGGATCCCTGAAGCCTATTGGCTACCAGGCCAGCCTATTTGGAAAGCTGAAGAGGCAGCATGGCAGCTTGAAGTAACCATTGTGAGAGAGCACCACATGTTAGATGCTTAATTCAGGAGAGGTTTATTCTCATTATCTCATACAGTTCAAAGCTAAAGGTAGGTTTTGTTGTCCTGTACTGAAGCCAGGGTCTTGTGAATAGCAAGCAAGAATGATACTCCCAAGCCACGTGCTGAGGCTAGAAGGTTTCTGGGTTTGTTTGTTTTTGAGCTAAGCTCTTTCTCATTCTGTAACCCAGGCTGGCCTAGAACTCATGATGTAGCCCAGACTAGTCTTAACCTTATGGCAATCCTCCTGCTTTAGCCTTCCAAGTACTGGAATTACAGATGTGTGACACCATACTCAACCAAGGCTAGAAGTTTTTAAGTCAAGGTGTCAGCAGGACCACACACTCTCTGAGGGTCTTGAGAGTCTTCCTCACCCTTCCAAGCCTAGCTGCAGGCTTGGCTCATGGCCACATGACATCCTCACCATGTATCTCTTCTTCTGGCTCCTGGTGGGGCATGTCACCAGGAAGGTTTAGGAAACAATGGTTTCTTTATGCTGTGGGTGTTAGCCACTGCAATAGGGCCATCTTATGTGACTCCTCCAAGCTCGGTCTCTAACTGGTCGAAGGGATCCTGGCAGCACTGACTAAAGCAGCAAGCCTCAGCTGACCCTTCACCCCTCATCCCTGCCATCTGCTCTCCTCTGTCTAGCTCTGGGGTTCCTGGGCCCTGGGCAGCTAATGGCACCCAGAATGGGACCCTGGTGCTGTCCCTGGTTCTGACATGAGTGTTGGGAGGCAGCTCCAATTTACCAGTCCTTTGCATAAAAAAAGAGGCATGGGGAGCTGGACAGTTGGTTCAACAGTTGAAAGCTGATTTTGTAGGGAACCGGGGTTTGATTCCCTCACCCACATGGTGACTCACAATCATCTGTAACTCCAATCTCAGGGAATCTGATGTCCTCTTCTAATCTCTGTGGGTACATTTGTAATCCCAGCACAGGGGAGATGGAGACACGGCCCACTGGCTACCAGACCAGGCTATTTGGTGAGCTGAAGCGAGGGAAAGACCTTGCCTCAAAAATCAGTGTACTTTCTCTCCCTCCCTCTCTCTCTTTCCTTGGCTGGCTTAGAACTCGATATGCAGACCCAGCTGGCCTGGAGCTTACAGAGATCTGCCTGCCTCTTCCTTCTGAGTGCTGGGACTAAAGGTATGTCCCACCATGCCCAGTCCAAGATGGACAGTTTCTGATGAACCACACCCACGTTGACTGCTGACCTCCACAAACATGTACACACATGTGTACCCCCTCCACATGAACATACACACACAGCTGCAGATACACACCAAAAATAAATAAGTAAATAAACAAACACACAGTCTTTTGCATAGTACTCAGCAGAGTGTCTCAGGTAGGGTCAAGCCCACTGTCCTTGCTAACCCATGGCCCTAGGAACAGCAGTATGGGCCAGGGTAGGTTGGAAGAGGGTAGTCAAAGCCCCCTTCCTGAGGGAGGCTGCCCAGGCTACAGGAGCCGGGCCACACTTTGGCCATTCATTTTCCATTTTTTTTAAAAAGCCCTTTCTTCTGCTAATCATGGCTACCATTGTTCTTGCCTGCAAAAATCCTGATAGGGAAAACCAACAGACCGCAAGCATCAGGAGGAAGTCAGAGTAGCCTGGAAACCAGGTTGGGAATCTCGTCTCCCTGGCAACCAAGTCCAGCCTGGGGAGAGCAGGTCTCAGGCTCTCCATTTTCCGTGCTCCCGAGGGGCCAGCCCTCCCCTCCTCACACATTATTTTCTCTCCAGTCTAGCTTCCTCCTGTACCCTGCCCCCACCCCAGCTCACGCATAAGCTAGGCCTTACCCACCTGTGTTTTTCAGTGTGGCAGGCAGAATTGCTTTCAAATGTAGGGGCTTAAAACAGCACATTCATTTTTTCTTGGTGCCTCTGGCAGGAATTCAGGTGCTTTGCTGGGGGCTCTGGACTGTGATCTCACTTGAAGCTGGGCTTCTGGCCCATCTGAAAGGTTGACTGGGTGGAGTCCACTCCCAGACTCATTCGTGGGGTATTGGCAGGCTCAACCCTTGGCACCTGAGCTACTTCACGGTGTGGCAGGTGGCTATTCCAGGATTGGAACCATGGAAGTGCTGAGGGGAACCGAGACGAGCCATACATAGTCTTTGTGGTTCACTCTTGCAGGTGCTGTCTTTGTGAAAAGCAAGTTCATTTAGCTTGGGCTGAGGGAGTGGGGGAGCGAGATCACAGGCCAAGGATGCCTGAGGGTGGTGTCTGGGGGAGCTACCCCGAAATCTCATTTCACCACTTTTCCTTCATACAAGATTTGGGGCCACAGGGACCTCCTACATCTCCAAACAGAAGTTTGTCAGAGGTTTTCATCTTGGGAATGGGCTGGCTGTGCTCCAGAAAGTCTCCCATGCCATCATGGACCCCTCACAGCCACACCATGCCTGTATGGAATACCAGAGTCAACTGAAAAAGGGAGCAGAAACCAGCTTTATGCTAGGACACCCAGAAATACTGTCCTGTCCCCTGCCTCATGAGGGGTAGCATGGAATAAGAAATGGATGAGCCAAATATGGTTAAAGATGGCGAGATCTGGACGCTATGCCCTGCCTCAACTTATCCTATGGCCCCTGTGGCTGTCTACAGTGCACAGCCTGAGCTGCTCTCTGATTCTCCCCATCTCTTTGTTTCCTGTCCAGGAAATCTGCATCCTAGGTGTCCTCTACCATGCACGCCACAGCCCAGGGCTACCTTCCTGTTGGCCTGGCTACCCCAGTCTGCCTTTTTTCCCCCAGCACAGGAGCCCCGCAGACATGACATCAGTCTTCTGTTGCTGTCACAGGACAGCATCGTGCTGGCGTAGAGGTCCTGAGTGAGGACCAGTTGATGGAAGGTGGTGAGGGCAAGGCTATACTTACTGGATGCTCCCATACCTTAAAACAACCCTTAGCAATCCCATCCCCGCCAGTTGCTTTTTGCGACCAGGCAAGGCCAGAATGGACGACAGGGATCTCTGATCACCATCCATCACCAGTGTCCTACACTGCTCAGGGTTCTCCAGAGATCAAATGGATGTGTAATTATCTAGGGTTATTTTAAGGAGGGGTGCCCATGATAGTGGGGATTGACACTTCTAACCCCTGCAGGTAGGCCAACAGGCAAGAACCTACAGGCAACCATGCCCAAAGCTAGGGCTGGCAGGATTCCCTCTTGCTCAGGCACCCTCCAGTTTCCCTTCTATTCAGGCCTTCAGGTGATTAGAAGTGACTCACCACACTATGGAGCACAGTTTACTTCATCAAGACTTACCCATTTAAATGTTAATCTGTGCTCTAGCGAGATGGGCCTGTGAGTAAAGGTTCTTGCTGCTAAGCCTTAATTCAATCTCTAAGCCCCACATGATGGAAGGGGAGAATTGACTCCTATATGCTACCCTTGACCTCTGACCCCTGCCCTGCTGAGTAGCAATTTTCTCCTAGATAAACCTCCATCATGGATTAAAGCTAGTTAAGACACAGGACTCAGGATGCTGTGAAGGGAGGGGAAACGGTCTATCCTGTAGGGAAGCTCTTTAAATTCAGGAAATAAACAACACAAAAGCTTCAGTAAGTCCCTGAAACCAACTAAACTCACTAGGACCCTTACTTAGCAAATGTGTATAAGCAGTGAGGACTACGGAGACCCACTCTCAGACCAACCAAGCCACCTGAAAGAGACAGAGAGCAGCTGAGCTGCCTGAAAGAGACATTCTCCAACCTGTGGATCTGCATGCAGGCTGTGCAGTGTGCTCTCGGTTCCCAGCTTTCCTGAGCTTATTGTCTATGTTAGAATGAGCTTTTGGCGATCCAGCTGTCTTTGAGTCATTTCTGTCCTGTAAGGGATGCCCGTATTTCTCTAAGGAACCCTGAAATGAGTAAAACTCATTTGCTCAACAAGTTGGACTTCGGTGGTATCTTTCCTTTGGTCTGTTGTGGTTTCCTATCTGGGGTGAGTACATATTTGTTTATGTCTCTCCTGTAATAATGTTACACAATGCACCCACAGCCATGGCACACCCCTAAATAAATAAATAAATAAATGTAATAAATGTTAATCTGTCTGGGTCAGGAGGCACTCATCTAGGCTATATAGTGACTTGAGACTAGCCTGGGCTGCATAGTGAGACTCTAAGGAATAAATGAAAGAAGAGGAAAGAAAAATGCTGGCTAAATGTTAATCTCATCCAAAAACATCCTCACAGACACACCTAGAATAATGTTTGACTCCCCATCTGAGTACCACGGGCCAGCCAGATGTCACATAAAATTAGTTACATACTCTCCAACAGGAATTTTCTGACTTACAATCCATGCCCCCTATACTGTGGACCGAGAACCATGAAGGTTCTGGTATCTGGTCTCCCACCTCACCTCCCTGTAGATTCCCAGGCTCTCTGTCTGCCCACCCCACCCCACCTCATCCTGCCTTCCTTCCAGCCCTGCATCCTTGGTGTCTTTCCACTTCCAGCCTTTGCACGTGTTGCCTGCCCCACGTGTGGTCCCTTCATTGAGAACTGCCTGTGGTTTCCCTGGAAACCTTCCTCTGCATCCTTAGCATCTAAAGGAGTCTAAAGTTCATCGCTCATTTAGCTTCTTCTTAACAATGCAGGGTCTTGGATCCCCCACTCCGGAGCTCCCTTCTACCTGGCATGTACTGATGCCCAGGTCTCCAGCTCTCTAGAAGGCTCATGGCAGATGTCTTTGTTTTTATAAGATGACTTAGATTTCTCTTCTTTTTTTTTTTCTTAAAGTTTTACTTATTTATTTATTACGTACAGTTATCCTGCCTGTATGTCTGCCTGCAGGCCAGAAGAGACCACAGGATCTCATTACAGATGGTTGTGAACCACCATATGGTTGCTGGGAATTGAACCTGGGTCCTCTGGAAGAGCAGCCAGTGCTCTTAACCGCTGAGCCATCTCTCCAGTCCCAGATTTCTCTTCTTATAAGTCAATTCTCAGCTCACTCTTATATCTGGGCTTCCCTTCATCATCATGCTCCTTCTTGAAGTAACTTCTTTACATGCTTATTTAATGAAGGGTGGTTAGTGGTAAAACTCTCTGAATTTTATCTGAAAAATATATTTATTTAAACTACAAAATAATATTCTAATTGTGGGGGAGCATGATTATAATTCCAGCCCTTGGAAAAGACAGAGGTAGAGGGATCAGAAGTTCAAGGCCAGTCAGGGCTATATAGCAAGTTCAAAGCCAGACTGAATTACATGAGAGCCTATCTTTAAAAAAAACACCTCCAAATCCCCCAAAACAAACACAGAATAATCAACCAAAAACTTGAAGTCAGTGTACTAGCTTTCTTGTTGCTGTGACAGAAAGATCTACATAAGCAACTTAAATAAGGGAAGATATATTATGGCTCCCTGTCTCAGAGGTATCTGTCTACATTGCTTGGCATCAGGCTTTGGGCAAGAAGGACATTATGGCAGGAACATTTGCTAGAGAGGATGTTCTAACTTCTTGGAAGACAAGAAGAAAAGGGACAGGAAGGGCCAGAGGCAACTCCACAGAACCTGCCACCAGTCCCCATATCTCCATCCCCATCCTCCAAAATTTCTAGAAAGGCTCCCTATAGTTCCACCAGCTGGGGACTGGCACTTGGGGGGAGGAAACCTTTATAACCAAACAACAGTGTAGTGGTACCCACCTGGAACCTCAGAACTTCATAGTGAGTTAGAGGTCAACTTGAGCTACCAAGCGTGACCCTGCCACAAGAAAGTAAAACCAAAAGAAGTATTACATTTGATTAATAATAGTTGTGTGTATTTTAGGGGTGCCAGGGAACCTTTAGACACACAGTACACTGTAGAATAATTAAACAAAGCCAATCAACTTTTTGTTCTCTCAAGTTTTCAGTGAAGACATTTAAAACACTTTATCTTACTAATAAAAAACCACATTGTATTAACTATGGCCCTGGACTGTGTAACAGATCTTAATGACCTACCCTCCTGTCTAAGGGAAACTATGTCTCTTGGTGCCCAGCTCCTGGTCTTCCCATTCTGTCTCTGCTCCTCAAATGAGATCATGCACACATTCCCTTCCCCAACATCCTGCCCAGCACTTCAGTCTTGTAATCATCATCCTAATTAATGTCAGGCCACATTTCATTATGGCCTGAATTAGCGTTTCCCTGGTAACCAGTGATACTCAGTGTTTTTCTACAAACCTGTATGCCTTCTTGAGAAGTGTCTAGTTAGAGTCTTTGTTGATTTTAAGTCAGGCTATTTGTTTTCTTGCTACTAAACTGTTTTCTAAACTTTTGGTTATCTGAAAAACTTGTTTTGCACTTAATTTTCAAAAACTGTACATAAAATTCAGAGTTAGGCCGGGGTGGTGGTGGCGGCGGCGGCGGCGGCGGCGGTGCACGCCTTTAATCCCAGCACTCAGAAGGCAGAGGCAGGCAGATCTCTGTGAGTTTGAGGCCAGTCTGGTCTACAAAGCGAATTCCAGGACAGACTCCAAAGCTACACAGAGAAACCCTGTCTCAAAAAAAAAAAAAAAAAAAAAATCTGATACTCTTTCACTTTCTTTGATTCTGATTGTTCTGCCACCCAATTCATTAGCATTATCTCCTTCATGTTTTAGATTTTCCTGTCTTTAGTGGTCTGCAATTTTGCTATGCCATGCTTAGGTAAACTGTCATTTGTTATTTTACTTATTATACATTAGAATCTTTACCAACACTTACCTTTCACCAGTTCTGACTTATTTTAAGTAGACTGTCTCCAAACACTGACTTAGAGATTTCACTTAGACTCTACTTGGCTCTCTGCAAACAGCCTTTTGTAGTTCTTTCTGCTTCTCAATATCTTATCTCTTGTTACATTCCTGATCACTTCTGGGCAGGAGCTTTACCACTGAGCTGTAGTCTCAGCCTCTCCTGATGATTTCTTCAGATTTGTCTTCCAGTTCATAAACTCCCTCTTCATCTGTGTCTAATTTGCTGGCTAACTCTGTTGAGTTTTTTTTTTTTTTTAAACAATAGCGTTATTGAGATGTAACACATTATATAACATAAAATTCACTTTTTTTTTTTTTTTCGAGACAGGGTTTCTCTGTGTAGCTTTGTGCCTTTCCTGGAACTCACTCTGGAAACCAGGCTGAACTCGAACTCACAGAGATCTGCCTGGCTCTGCCTCCCGAGTGCTGGGATTAAAGGCATGCGCCGCCACTGTCCAGCTAAAATTCTTTTTATTGGATACATTTCAGTGACTTTTAGTTTATTAACAAGTTGTGTATCCATCACCATGATCTAGTTGTAGGGCATTTTATCACTACAAAATGAAGTTTAATCACTTATTAATAGTGTCCTAAACTAGTCACTCTCCCTCCCTCCCTCCCCCATACTTGGCTAATCTTTCTGTCTTTGTTGGATTTTTAAATTTGGGGCATGTAATGTAAATAAAATGGTTTTTGTTTTTGATTTTTTGTTTGTTTGTTTGCTTGGTTTGTTGTTATTGTTCCTTCTTTCTTGGTGATTGGCTTCTTTTACTGAGAATTCTTCCAAGGTTTCCGTTGATCTTTTATCCTTGAAGTCAAGTTTCAAGTTTTTCTGTCTTTCAGATAAACTTGCTGTTCAGCTTGTGGTTACATGTTCCTTCTTTTAGTATGCCTTAATAAGTACATTATCTTTGTGTTCTAGGACGTATGTTTGCTGTTGGCGCTTATCTCCGTGTGATTCTTTGGTTGGCCATCGGCTTTTGCAAGCAGTGGTCATGATGAGAAGAGGGTTCATGGACCATTCACTGGCCTGCTGGCAGCCAGCTCCCTGCATTTCCATAGGCAACACTTACCTAGAAGGCTCACCTGGCCTCTACTCTGCAAGAATCCATAAGAAGGCTCATCCTCTGAGCCTGCGTGCAGGCTCAGGCTCCGCCCACTCCTGTCTCTGTCCAGCAAGTTGGCTCTGGGCTCCACTATGGTATTGACTGGTTTGAAGGGAAGAGAACTGTGTATGAACTAATTCTTACCCTCTGCACTCTCTACATCTAGATCCTGTCTTCAAAGTGTCTAGTCCCTCTCTTCCTTTGTGAACCACTCAAGTGCTCAGGCTGTTTGATCCCACTATTGGCCGAGTCACCTAGTGATTGGCGTGGCACCGGGCAGGAGGCTCGATCGTTGTGTGTTTTCCTCACCTGTAACTCAACACTCAGACAGCGAGGAGATGTGCACCTATACTGAAGTAATGTATGTGCTGTTTAGAATAAGGAGAACAGACACTATGCTCTCAAACTGACAGCCCAGGTTGCCATATCTAATAAGGATCTGATATTAATGACAGTCGTTTGTCTGGTGTGAGGTTCATGGGCAGAGGGGGCAGAAACTAAGGTCTGCCTAGGGCTTTGAACTCGAAACACCTTTACTCCTGGATGAAAGGGAGCGATGGTAGCTGTGGCTTACTCAGAGCCCAGGAGAGATGGAAAGACAGGTGGAACGGAGTGCAAGGTGTGAATCTGGCTAACCCTCCCTGTACTCGGATGAGGATTGTCACCTTCTGGGTGTGGGTGTGGTTGGTGACAAAAGTCCCTGGGGCTGGTTTGCCGGTGGGCATCATGGGCGCTCTTAGGAGTAGACCTGGCTGGAACAATCGGAAGCGAGGTGGAGGTTGGGGAGGGAGGAGCCCCAAGGCTGGTCTTCTGAACTCCACGACCGCTACCTCCCTCCTTCGCTGCGTCTTTGTGCATTTCGCTTCCTTTAGCAGCCAAAGCTCTTCCGAGAATCTGCAAGGGGACCACGGCCAAGTGGAGGGGGAGGATCCTCCCACGCCGGGTAGGGAGGTGGATAGGGGTGGGGGGCAGCTGCGGCGGGAGCGGGAGGCCTAGAGGGGGCGTTGCGCGCGAGCGAAGGGCGCAGAGGCCGGGTAGGGCGACCTGCTGCGTGGCCTCCAGCCCCGGGCGCCCCCCGCCCCGCGCGTCTCCCAGCCGCGCGAGGCCCCCGCCCCAGCTCCGCCCCGCCCCTCGCGCAGGGTCCGCGTCTGCGGCTGCGTTCCCCGAAAGACGAAGCTGCGCCCCGGTTCCGGTCCGCAGGGAGACCGAAGGGCATCGCTCCCCGCGCCGCGCCCGCTGCTGAGCCCGGAGTGCGGACACCCCAGGGATGTGAGTGCGCCCCCGACCCTGAGGCCCGCACTTCACGCCCCGATTCGCGGTGAGCGCCGAGGCGCGCGCGCGGGGACCAGGGGAGGGGACTCGGCGCGGGGTTCCCGGCCCCCCAGCCCAGGGGTGGGGACGAGGACGGGGACGCGGCGTGCACCCCTCCCCCGCCGGCAGGTAAGGTGCGCTCCCTCCTCCCGCCTTTCCTGTCCGGACGCACCTACAGCTCCCTGGGGAGAGAAGACACCCTCCTCACGCAGGTGCAGGGTGAAGGCTTCGGGGACCTCGGGCGGCCACCTCATTGGAGAGGGCAGATTTCTCTTCCCTGGAGGGGAGGCGGTGATGGTGGATGCTCCGGGTGATGGGTTGGGGGTGGGGCATCTCAGGCTCCTGGAAGGACCCCCCTTCTCCCCCGCGCGCGCTTTTGATTTCTGGGGAATGGTCGCGTCCTCAGGCCGGAAAAGGGAAGGGTCCTTGGCGTTGGGTCCTTTAACCGAGGCTACTCCCCTCCAGGCCTGCGCCCCAGAGGACCCCTGCCTGCAGCCCCCGCGCCTCTCTCAGGCCCTCTCAGAGCATGCTGCCTGCAGCCATGAAGAGCCTCGGCCTGGCACTGCTGGCCTTGCTGCTGTGCCCCTCGCCGGGTGAGTCGGGGGCCCGCGGGGAGGGGTCATGTCGCGGGGACCACCACTCTTACATCTCAGCTCCAGCCCCCGGGGCTCTACCCGCACCCGAGGGCATCAAGCGCCTTTTCAACGGGCTTCTGGTACTGCGTAGAGGTCCCTCGTTCTCAGAGGTCCACTGGGCTTCCTATTAAGTAGGGTGGGCCTTTCCTATCTTGGAAACCACCCATCTTTGGGGGTGCTGTGTGCAGAAGGAAGAGGATGGGGGAGGGAGGATGTGCAGGTACAGCCACAGGGTCAGCCTGGAGGCCCACTCGGGTCTTGTAGGAGTGGAACTCATCTATGGGCATGGTTCTACTATGGTAGCTGCAGCAGGTTGGGGAAGAGGGGGTGCAGGGCCTGGCTGTCCTGGCCTGGGTTCCTCTGGTCATCCCCCTCCCCGTGCCCTGCCTAGCCCATGGCCTGTGGTGCCAGGACTGCACCCTGGCCAATTCCAGCCATTGCGCCCCGAAGCAGTGCCAGCCGACCGACACCGTTTGTGCCAGCGTGCGGATCACCGACCCCAGCAGCAGTAAGTCTGGACCTGGTAAGGGCACTAGGCTACTGAAAGGTAGCTCTGGGGAGAGGTCAGAGATATCCTCTGAGTTCCTCTTGCCTGGAACAAGAGCGTGAGTTTGAGGCAAGACAACACTGGCTTGTTCCTCCCTGGCTCCAAGTCAGAAACTGATCTAAGAGGATCCTGGGTTCGGCGGGTGGGGTGGGGGAGGAACGGGAGGAACAGAGCTCAGGTGGAGATGGACCTTAGCCTCATGCCTTCTTCTTTCCCCTAGGCAGGAAGGATCATTCTGTGAACAAGATGTGTGCTTCCTCCTGCGACTTCGTTAAGCGGCACTTTTTCTCAGACTATCTGATGGGGTTCATTAACTCTGGGATCTTAAAAGTCGACGTGGACTGCTGCGAGAAAGATTTGTGCAACGGGGCAGCAGCAGTGGGACGCAGCCCCTGGGCCCTGGCTGGGGGGCTCCTGCTGAGCCTGGGGCCCGCTCTCCTCTGGGCTGGGCCCTGAGGCCCCTCCCTCCCTCCCTCCCTCCTGCAGGGCTTTGGAGCTTGTCCCCTGAGCCTCTTGCTGCCCCTCCCCAGCCTGGCCTGGCTAGGGCTGAGACAGCAAGGGCTTGGTATCAAGGTCTGTGGCTCTCCACCTCCCTAGATGTGAGCCTTCTCCATTTCTCCACCAGCTCCATATCCCAGGCAGCTGGACATCTCCAGGAGACCAGACATCCTGGCAGGAAGCTGGGGTGGGGGGGAGGGTGAGGGCAGGGGACTGGGACCCTCCAGGTCCCCAAGGGGAGGGAGGCTAAGCCAGGGGCAGCCCAACAGCCTGGCCTGAGGGGCATTAACTACAGAGAAATAAAGTCACTTCTGAGTCTTGTGCCCGGGTCTGAGCCTGGGTGTTGGATGTGGGGCAGGGTCTGGGTAGGGGGCAAGGGCCAGCCCAGGCCCTGAGACACCTGATAGGTGGGATATGGTCAGGGGTTCAGGGTGGTGGGTGTATATGCTGGGATACCTGGAGATGCCCTGAGTAGGGCTGCTTGGGGCTGAGAGCTTGGGAGGGGACACTTAAGGAAGGTGAGGTGAGAGCTGAAATGGACAGGATCACAATGTGGGGCTGCGGGGGAGGTGTGAGAATTTTGCGAACTCACCATGGGTGTGAGAGGTGCTTTTAGATGCATTCCACAGTGCACATGGCCAGCCTGCGTGTGTGCCTCCCTGCCAGTGCCAACAGACCACAGTCAGTGTCTGTTCCGCTTACAGTCACATGCTCGCACTCACAGGTGCCTGCACACACAGGCACTGAAATATCCTCACCAGCGTCCCCATCACCTCATGTGTGTCCAGATGAATGTTCACACCCTGCCTCAGATGCACATTTGCCCAGTTGCAGACATGTGTGCCTGTTCAGCTCTCTTTTGCTTCTAACCTGCTCTGAATCCCCAGGCATTTGGATTTGGGTGACTGAAAACCCTGGGGTGGTTGAGGGCCCTGGGGTTGCTTCAGATGAAAGGAGAACCCTCATTTCCTGGGCTCTGCCCCTTCACTGGATATCTGCATCACCTGCCCTACTCTGAGCTGGGGTCCCACATGGATGGAGTCCTGAGGCCCGAGGATGCTTATCCCCATGCAAGGTGGTAAAGGCGGGAGAGATGGGGGAGACTTGTACAGGTAGATGGGCTGTCCTGGTCCTTCTATCCCAGCAACTGGTCTTCAGTCCCTCCCCCCGCACCCCGTGAATCCAGCCCTGCCTTCTGCTGCCTGCCAGATGTTCCACAGATAGTTTGTGTGGCCAGCTCACCCTGGGACACTTAGTGGACACCCCAGGCATTCTCTGGGGCCCGAATTTTGGCCAGTGCTCCCCCCCATGCCACCTGTAGGTGACCCAAACCCATGGTCATGCTGGGTCCTGGACCCGCCCAGAAAGGGAACTAGGTCCTGTAGGATCTAGCCTTGACATTGCTTCCGGTTACTGTGGATGGGTGATAGGAGTAGGAGTTCAGGTGGGTAACTGGGAGGGGGAGCTTCCTGTCACCACTGGTTGCTAATGTCTGAAATCTTCTGTGGAAACGGGCAAGGCCTTGTCCCCAGAAGGTTGGTTCCTTTTGCATTTGAACTTGGCAGCAACGGGCCGTTCTGCCTCTCACCTCCTTCAAAAGTGCTGCCCCTGCTTATGCCTGGTGCCTGGGGAGCCCAGAGCACAGCTGGTGCAGGGGAAGGATGTGTATGGAGGGAGCAGGAAGGCTGCAAGTGGTGGATGCTTGGGAGAAGTCCTTGGAGCTTCTGGAAGGCCAAGCTGCCAGCTGGAGACAAGCTTGGAGCCCACATTCGTTCAGCCAAATCTTCATGTGCCAAATACATCGTCTGAATGGTCATTAAGAACAACCAGGAGCAAGATTTCAGTCTCGTCGAAGAAATCCATGAAATTAGAAGGGAAACTTTCTTGTTGTACTCCCGAGGAGCTTCTGAGGGAGGGGCAGCAGGCACAGAGGGTTGGGCCCCTTCAGCAACCTTACCTGAGCTGCCCATGCCCTCATCTCAAGGAGAGTTCCAGTGGCCAGCTTTGGCGTGGTATTGGGGTGCCTTCCACAGTGGTAATAGGTTCAGGCTCTCAGGACAGGGCTGAGTGTTTCCTGTATCCCTGACCTTTACTTTTTTAAAAATTACGTTTAGTTTTGTTTTAGTGTGAATGCGTGCCAAGGTGTACATGTGAAGGGTAGAGAACAACATGGAGTTGGTTCTCTCTCTTTCTATCATATAGGTTCCGGGGATGAAACGCAGCATCAGGCTTGATTGCAAGCACCTTTATGTGCTGAGCATCTCATCCCCACTCCTGGCCCTTTTTGCTAAGAAGCTCCTTAGCAAACTCCTTCCAGGGAGCTATAGGTGACCTGTGGTTTTTAAGCTCTCATGTGTCCTGGTAATGGACAGCTCTGGTTTAGTTAGCCACCCCTTAGTAGGGAAGAGAGATTGTTTTCAGATTTCTGTCTCTGGCTTCGGAGGGTCTGTCCTTGTCCTCCTGCACAGTGGTTCTCAACCTGTGGGTCATGACCCTTTTGGGGTCGAATGACCTTTTCACAAGGGTTGCATATCAGATATCCTTCATGCCATATATTTATATTATGATTCATAACAGTAGCAAAATTAAAGTCATGAAGTAGCAACGAAGTAATTTTACAGTTAGGGGCCACTACAACCTGAGGAACTGTATTAAAGGGTCACAGTATTAGGAAGATTGAGAACCACTGTGTTATGGGCTGAGGTGATCAGATGTGAAGGTTGATTTTGAGGAAGGGAGAGGCAGGCAGAGAAGAAATCTTAGGCAGAAATAGGTCCTCTAACAAAGTGATGTCTCTGTCCTGCCAAGCTGTTATGTCCTTTCTGGATGTGTACTGTCAGGGGTTTCTGTTCATCCAGTGGATACAGGATAGAGCCTTGCTAACATTCCATCTGACAGCGTGTCGGCCATAGCTGAATGTCCTTGAGGTTCAATAGCCACAGTGTCCCTTGAGGAGTTCCTGGTGCCTTCCTGCTGACCCCCCATGCTGGCCTTTGCCTCTCTCTGGCATACATGACTCTGTAGGTCTGGCAGTTTGGTGGCTACTTCCTTCTGTCTTGCTCTATGCTACTATGTGTTCACTCAGGCTGGACACATTGAAGTCTATCTAATTCTTGTACAGTCTGGGGCTTCCTGACTCAGAACTGCCCCTGTCCTCCTGTGAACCTGCACTATGTGTTCTTGGAGGCTGACAGATTGGGTAGCTACACTCAGGCATCCACCCACCTGAGCTTTGTTGTGGCAGGAGGGAGTTCTTCCAAGTGGCCACTGTCTTTCAGCATCACTTACGAAGCAGCCCGATTTCCACACTGATTTAAAACATGACGTTTGCCGGGCGGTGGTGGCACATGCCTCTAATCCCAGCACTCGGGAGGCAGAGCCAGGTGGATCTCTGTGAGTTCGAGGCCAGCCTGGTCTACAGAGCGAGATCCAGGACAGGCACCAAAACTACACAGAGAAACTGTGTCTGGAAAAACAAAAACAAACAAACAAACAAACAAAAATGACCTTCACGACATGATGCATTCTCACCTAGACAGAGGTTCAAGATTTGCCACCCTGTGGGTTCTGCCACTGGCCTTTGCTGTGGCTTTTTGATTTGGGGAAGCGTTTCAATAGCTACTGAGGCAAGTGACACTCAGGACTCCTCTGGGAACACTGCCACTTCTGCCCTTGATGCAGACGTAGGTGAAGTCTCCCAGAGTCTCCTCTATTAGAGTCTGTTTAGAGTTTGCTCTCTGGGGTCTGAAACTGGGGTGCAGGTGCGGTCCTTCTCACTCAGGTACTTTAGGGCCTCCGGAATGGCATCACTCTGTAGGACCGTGGGGCTCTCTTCACACGGGCTGCTTATCTCCTTAGGTGTGTATCTGTAGTATAATGGGGCTTTGCTTTCCTTCTAAATCTAATTAGTCATATTTGTTTGGGAAGCTGATGTTTTTGGCTTTCAGGGTGATGTTTTTTTCGTAAGTGGCCCACACCGTAAGAGCAAGCAAATGATGGCTACTGGCAGGTCAGTGTCGAGGGCCTGAGTCCCCTAGTCCTGGTGCTTCCAGAAGCTTAACCCCGCTTTGCCTCTGAGAGGTGCACAGATAACCCTAAGAGGAGATGCTCAAACATTTCAGTAGGGAGCATATAGTCAAGTGGAGGGGGGTTTCACTCAGTTAGGACATGGAGGCATTCTCAAGGTCCCAGATCTGAGGGGTGATGATGGTGTGATGGTGGGCCACAGGCAGCCCCAGAAAGGATGGGTTGGGGGAGTCGACACATACAAGCACGAAGATTCTCTTGGGTCAGCCCAATGGCCATCTGTCACTTAAGTATCCACAGATACTTAAGTGACAGATGTGACAGTCTGCCCTCCCCCCACTCTGTTAGGCACCACGCTGGGAAGACAATATGAATGGCTGCATTGAATAAGACAAGTGTAGGCTGCCTTGGTGAATAGCTAGGTCTCGAAGTAAAACAGCGGGAATACTACCACCACACTCCTCAGCTGGCTGAATGGTGGTCCCTGAACACACAATGTCTGCTCTAGTGCAGACCCCAGAGTCTGCCTCATGGCTTGGGCAGAGGGTTTGACAGGGCTTTGCTAGTGAGTTGAAGGTGGAGTCAGTCCAGCATGAGACAGGTGCTGCGCCAGCTCCATGGCCCTCACCCTGGGGTGGCAGCTCTGAGTCACTTCTCCCGAGGTCAACCCTGCTCACAGCCCCTGAGCAGCAGCGAGCTGTGCTTGGAGCTGCGGGGCTGGGAGGTGTAATTTCTAAATCCTGCGGTGGGAAGGTGGGGTCCAGGTATGCAGAAGGGTCTTCATGTTGAGAGGATGCAGACCACACCACCACTGAAGGGGAGGGAAGGAAACTCCCCGCTTCTAAAGTCACCACCGACCTCATCAAGGCACAGAACCACAGTGGTCTGCAAATGAAGACATCCAGCCTCCATTCCAGTCTTTATTTCCTGTTCAGTTTCTGTGTCCGCGGCACAGACACTTTGCGGGGGGCCTGAATGGTGACAGCAGCCGGGAGGTCTTTTCCCAGAAGGCCTTTCCACTAGCTAAGGACTACACTCCCAGAAGCAGCTGTTACTCACCTTAGACTATTTATTCACATTTCAGTTAGATTTTTAAAGTCAAGAATGGCTGATGTATTTCAAAGAAAAGCTCTTTTCCTATCTGTTGGCACAACCACACGTGTCCCTGGCTTAATGAGCAGATAATTCAGTGAGCTCCATTGCCAGGTTCCCTGACGGCAAGCCACCACGGCCCTGGTGTCATATTTTAAAACACGGCCACATTTAAACAGGCAGTGTTTGGTCAGGATGTTTGTGTCACAGATTTGCCCATGGTTCGCTGACATCTTCATTACAAGTGTCCTCTGCTTCCCACACTCTGGAGCAGTCTTGCTGCTTGGAAGTCAGTGGAGTCCTCCGACCCTATGGGCAACTGTCTGTCAGCATCAGTGGGTATCCTGTGCCCTCCCTGCTCTCTGTGTCCCTGTGGGTACAGTGACCCCCTCCTACGGCACCCAGCACACAGCCGTCTACTCTTGCACCTAATGTGCCCAGTTCATCTTATTGCTCCCGCTTCATGCATGAGAAGTGGTTTTGAGAGAGATAGGATACCAAGGGTAAGATGGGATCAATGGTAGAGCATTCGCTCAGCATATATAGTCCTTGGGTTCAATACTCAGCTTCCCTTAAAAACAGAAGTGTGAGCTCGACTAACCGCTCAGCCGTTAAGAGCTGCTATTGCAGAGAACTTGGGTTCAGTTCCCAGCACCCTCATGGTGGCTCACAACCATCCATAACTTCAGTTCCAGGGGACCGATCTCCCTCTTCTGACTTCTGTGGGCACCAGGCACATGCATGGTGCATGTATATACATGCAGGCAAAACATGAAGACACATAATATAAATCTTAGGGAGAAAGGAAGGAAGGAAGGAAGGAAGGAAGGAAGGAAGGAAGGAAGGAAGGAAGGAAGGAAGGAAGGAAGGTGGATGTTGAGATGGAAGCCTTCACTCATTTTCATGCCAGACTGCCTCCATTCAGATTTCTCCTCCCTACTCCTTGCTCTCTGACCCTCTCCGAGTGTTGCACCCTCACAGCCTGATCCTGAGGTGTGAAGTGGAGCATCCTGGTTAAGGGCTGTTGTGCATGTGGAACTGGGGCTGGGTCTAGTCTCTGGCTCCGCTTCTTCTGTTCCAGGCTGGCAGAATGCTGGTCCAGGATCAGGGGCTGGAAAGTGGTTAGAAACTATGGGCTCAAGGGAGGTTTTCACCCTCCTCCTCCTCCCACTCAATTCCCTCCAGGATTCGGCACCACCCATACTCCATAATCAGCAGGGTGGGGAGGCATCAGAAGAGATGGAAAGAACAGGCCAATGTGCCATTTAACAACTGTTTTATTACTTGCTGGGTACTGAGTGCTAGGTGATAGGGTCTGGGATGGAGCCGTAGACAAGAGACAGTGGGTACTCCCATGAGTTCTTGTGTGCATGAGTGTGTGCACTCAGAGTATACGGGCAGCCACGGTATATAGGTTTTGTTTTCAGCAGAAGTTAACCTAAGTGGGAGGCACACCTACGTTTTAGATTTTATAAGGCCCAAAGACTGAACTCAGTGATTATTGAGTGTTAACATGTGGCAATCCAGAGCTAAACGATCTTGGGCTATTTTTAGTCCCTTTGAAAGTCATTCATTGCTCATCCCTATGTCTAACGTAACAGCTTTGTGACTATGCTAAAAAACAAAAACACAACCTTTAAAGTGTATTCTTAGCAAGCCACTAGCTTTTACCAATCCCCAAACTAAGACTGTCGCCAGAGAGTCTGGGACTTCAACAGAGACCTCCCAACTTTGCTCTGCTACGGTATGCCTACCTATTGTTTCCAACTGTGATTTTTTTCCTTTTCATGTTTCCATGATGTGTATGTGTGCACGTAAGTATGCATGTTCACATGCATGTGGGCACAGATGTGTGTGGGTCTGCATGTGCATATTTGTGCATGCCTGTGGAGGCCCAAGGCTGATGATTAATTTTTTTTTTTTTTTTTAGTTTTTTGAGACAGGATTTTTCTGTGTAGCCTTGGCTATCCTGGAACTCACTTGGTAGACCAGGCCTTGAACTCATAGAGATCTGCCTGCCCCTTCCTCCCAAGTGCTAGGATTAAAGGCATGTGCCACTACACTTGGCTAGTCAAAGTATTTCTTGATGACCTTCCACCTTATTCACTGAGGTAAGGTCTCTCACTGAAACCAAAGCTCACCTATATGGCTAATCCATCTAGGCAGCTTGCTCTGGGGATCCATCTCTGCCTTCACAGGACTGGAATTGCCAGTGGGTCAATGCACCCAGATGTTTCCATGGGTTCTGAGGATCCAACCTGCAATCCTCATGATTGTGGCTCAAGTGGCAAGCACTTTAAGTACTGACCCATTACCCCAACCCCTTAGCCAATGCGTTTAAAAGCATTTTGATGTGTAGCTTTCTTTGTTCTGTTACTTTGAAAATTCCATGAGACAGTTACCACGTTGGAACATAGAGCTTGAGGAAACCCGGATCTGTGTTCCTGAACCACGGCCACTCATGGTTTTGGGTCCAGAATAAAACTATCGCTTATCCCCTTTAAGGTGAGATTTTCTGTGTTTTTGCATTGACTGTTATGGTACTCAAACTTGGGACCTCAAGGACAATCTACTTTCAATCAAGGATTCACCCAGATCTGCACCAGGTCACAGCAGGAGCCTTGTGTCCACCACCCAGCATAGCCTCTTCAGATGCCTGGTGTGAGTTCTTTCTGGGGGCTCCGACCTCCCTTGGTTTGGTGGAAGGCCAATGTGCTGTTTCTTGTAATCTGACTGTTAGGATCCTGTTGAATATTTTTTGGGAGGTTTCTCTCAAAGCATTTGTTTTAAGGTGTCCATTTTGTCTGCTAGCTCTCGGCGCATTTTGGCTTCCCATTGTTTGATTTGTTCTTGTTGGTTTCAGACCTCTGAGGACGTTTTGGTTTGCTAAATTGTTAGCAGTCAGTCTCATCTCTGACTCCTCCTCCAACATCTAATTTAAAGGAGAGGGAACCTTTGGAGAAAAAAAAAACCCAAAACGTTATTTGGTACTCCAGCTGGGTCTTCTGCTTGATAACTGCTAATTCAGATCGTATGGGTTTTAGAAGAAAAAGAGTGGTGTCTAACTAAAGATAACTTGACTTTGTGCTCCCTCCATGGGGAGCATTTAATACCTCTGAATTGTTGTGTGTGCGTGCTAAGCTAAATGAGATGTCCTAGGTAATAGGATTATAGATCACAAACAGGCAGCCTGCTCTAGCTGGATTTTAAACACATCTAAAGAAAGAAGAAGAAAAAAAACTGAGACAATTGGTAATTCACAAATTAATAGTTAGAGTTCTAAGTTAGAAAAATGTTAAAGATAATTAACAAGCAAATTTTAGAGATTATGTCAGAACTAAAGGTAAATGCTGAAAACTGTTCTCAGCCCTGGTGCTCGTCCACCCTCTCTGACCTACCCTCCCCTTTATCTCTGAGCAGAACATTCGGTATCAGAGGAAGTGACTGCTGTGGCTTTTTTTTTTTTTTTTTTTTTGTATAAAACCTAGAAGGAAAAGAGATCCGACAGATGAAAAATTTCCATTTGTGAAGATGACCACCTCTGCTGGTTAACTGGTAAACAGGGAATGACGGTCATTCAATTCTGTGTAACACACTTCACCTTTGACCTTTTCCCTCTTGCTAGGCCTTCCGCACAGCTTAGGAACACGAAGCTGTAAGCTTTGTCACACTAAGAAGCACACTCTGTGTTGTATGTGTTTATGGCAGCTGTTTTCATTTATTTATTTAGTTAGTTAGTTAGTTTTAAAAATTGGTCATTAAGTTAATTAAATTAATTATTTAAAAAGATTTAAACAATAATCCACGATGTAGCACTAGCTGTCCTGGAACTTGCTATGTAGAACAGGCTAGTCTCAAATCCACAGAGATCCACCTGCCTCTGCCTCCCTGGTGCTGGGATTAAAAGCATGTGCCATCATGCCCAGCTACAGTGGAAAGTTTTTTGTTTGCTTTTTTGTTTGTTTGTTGTTTTGAGAAGCCCAGAGTAGCAGCAGCTTTTCATACAAATGGAAGCCAGCTGGGTTAATTTTAATCCATAGTATTGGTCCAGCTGTACTCATGGATGTGTCAAAGAGAGTGAGAATTTGAACTTTATATTAGAGTCAGTGGCGTCATTGATGGCTGTTGCCTGGATAGGGAAGGTGGAATCGGTGGCAATCAGATCCAAAAGATTAACCAGGGAAGGGATGCATCCTTTGGTCAGGGATGTGGGGACTCAGATCCAACAATCTGTGAAGCTAGAATTCTTTCGTTTATTTGATGCTTGGATGGCTTTTTGAGTGGTTTTATAGTAGGGGTGGAGCAGGTTAGGGTAACAAAGGCAGAGGAATTCCAGGAGACTGTGTGAAAAGAGAAGGGTCAAGCCAGAGGGTGGACATGGTGGAAGTGTCTGAGCGGATAAAATGATTCCACCAGGCTGCAAATACACACCAGTCCTATGGAGCCGAGGAAGCAAAGCCCAGACAAAGGATGTCTGAGAATACTGGAGCCAATAATAGCAAGCAATTTCTAAATATGAGTGAGTCTCCAGAGCTGTAACCTTGGAACTCTCCCTAGATGAGGCAAGAGCAAGAGCGGGGGAGAGGGGTGGCTTTTATTTGTTTGTTTGTTTTGAGCATTTCTAATCTAAACTCCCAGGTTTGGGCATTGGAGAAAGGGAGGCAGAAGCCTTTGTGGAGGCTTAGAGTCTATATGTGAGGAATTCTGCAATCTGGTGAGGATTTTCCTCTCTTGATTAGCAGGAAGGACAGTTCTCCCTGGTAAGGAAAACCAGGGTCCCGCTGTATCACTCCATCTTCTGCTATTTCTTCTTGTTCCTTCAAGCTTGGGATTGACTGAGGGAATAGCCAGGGCCTCTGGGGCTGGAGGGTGAAGGGGCAGCCTTTTTTGTCGGTTCCACTGGTCCCCAGTGCCTCTAACACTTGGGCCTTTGGTGGCTCTTTCAATAGATAACTACAATTTGGGTCAGGAGTTTGGTAGTTGTGATTTGAATGTGAAGTGTCCCTCATAGGCCCCTATATCTGAACACTTGGTCCCCAGCTGGTGGCACTGTTGTGGAAGCTTGTGGGACCTTTAGGAGATGGGGCCTTGGTGGAGGAAGTGGATCACTGGAGACAGGACTTGAGGTTTTATAGCTTAGCTCCCCCCCCCCCACTCGCCCCTCTTCCTGCTCACTCTCTTGTTTGAGACCCTCAGCCTCACACCCAAGCTGGCATGCATTTCCTGTCATGACAGACTGTATCCCCTTAAGCTGCAGGCCAAAATGAACACGGGTCTCTGAGGCCTCATCTTGTCAGGTATTTGGTCGGAACAAGAGGAGCAACCGACACAGGAGACAAAGAGAAGTGTCAAGTTGAGTGGGTGAGCCCCGGGGTGATAAGTGTCCTCTACGTGCCCAGTCTGCTGCCCGTGAGTGTAGGGCGGGTGACCAAGGCAGCTTATAGAAAAAAGCATTTTCTTGGGCTTGCAGTTCCACTGTGAGAGTTCACAGTACCAGGGAAAGCATGAGAGCAGGCAGCCAGAGTAGGAAGTGGAGAGACCACATCTTTCATTGCAGAGGCGAAGCAGAGAGAGCCAACTGGACGCTGGGCAGGACTGTGAACTCTCAAAGCCCGGCCCCCCGTGACACACTTCCTCCAGCAAGGCTCCCTCCATCTACCAGTACCTCCTCTACCAGCACCGCCAACTGAGGGACCCAAAGTTCATTCCTGAGCCCACAGAGGACATTTCTCGTTGCAGTCACCACAGTGGGAAGGGCATACCGGAGCCTGTGTAGGTGTGAAGTCTCTGACATCTCCCCAGGGTGAGAGAGCTTTGGGAAAAGCAGATGTGTTTGGCGGTCGGGCTGAGTTCTTTGTACTCTGGGCTGTGGTTATCACTGTCCCAAGTTTGGAAGTTGGGAGTCTGTTGTATCTATATGAACTGCCTGAGTGTACCCTAAAACTTATGGGCACTGATATGTAACGGGTCCTGTTATAGGGAGGAGGGTTGTGACATTTAGGAGATTTTTATTTGTGGATAGAAATGTTTAGATTTCCTAATAAGAGTTAGGACTGGGTGAGGCAGGGGCTGGCAAGGTATTAATAGGCATTATGAGTGTTCATTTGTCGTCCATATGCGAGTGTGCTAGGCTCCTGGTCAGTGGCAGGCAGCCACTGCTCGATGGCACAGAGGCCAGCATTTAAGAGTGTTATCAAGTTGTTTAGAAAGGAAAGCTAACACTCCTAAGTGCCTCCATGTTTTTGTCCCAGGAGTCTTAGAGCCATTTCTCCCTCTCTGCTATATATAGGGGGGAATTCTTTTGGAAGGTTGGGAAGGGCTGTGATTGGGGCCTTGGTGAGGTCCATTTGTGTCTGGAAGGTTGTGATGAAGGAAAGAGTTATTTAGTGGTTTACATTCTGGTTCCGTAAGGCCTTATCTAGAGGTTTGACAATGGGCCCATGGTTAGGTATATAGACTCTAAAGAAGACAAGAAAGAAATGGAGTTCTTATTGGTCTGTAGGGTTGTAAGGAGGCGATAAAGTGTTTTCTCTGGGTTGTATTGGCCCTTTGTCCTGAGTTGGGGGAGAATCCCTGGGAGGCAACAGATCATTGACTGAGCTGGGCATTTGCCAGGGAGACCCCGTGTCCTTTTGGTCTCGTAAATTTAGGAGGGTGGTAGTATCTGGGAGTGAGATTTGAAGGGAAAGACCTCAAAGATGAAGGTAGAGAAGGATTTGTGAGGCTGGAACAGAGAGAAAAATTCTGTAAGGGATTATCCCAACAGATGTGGACTGCCTCAGTATCACTGAGGAAGGTCTGTCCAAGTGAGCTCTTGGCTGAGGCAGAGCTTGGTCCTGTCCATGCTTAACCAGCACTGTGAGGCCTTGGGGACCATCCTGGAGGAAGGGAGTGTGCCAGGGAGGCTAAAAGAGAGGTCCTTGGTGGGTCCAGGAGGGCTGATAAGTTCCTCTCCTGGATGAAGTTCCCGAATTTCCAGGCTACATGAAATCACAATCTTCGGCCACCGGTTTCCTACATTCCCAGAACTTCATGAGGCTCCTTCTCTTCGCACTGAGGGATGCTGGCCGAAAGAATGAATACCAAAGGAGCTGGGGAACCTTCTGGAGTGTCTGGCACATACTGACTGCGGCCGTGGGGGCTTTTAGAGGCAGCATTAAGGTGTTAGGCAGGCCAGGGGCAAGGGCTGGTCCTCAGGCTTTCTTTCCCTACTTTCATTAGGCACTGGGTGGCCTGGCTGTGTGTGACCAGCACAGGCCTGCACTGCCCTCCTCAGGATACTGAGCCGCTCCTTCCCATCCCACATGGCTGGGCATGGGCAGGTGGGCCTGTCAGGACAGCCTCTCTGAAGACCATTGGTGTTAGACTTTTATTGAATGAATGAGGAAAAAGGATAAATCAATAAATTAGAAAGGAATGAAGTGGGGGAAATGATGGTGAACTAGCCGTTAGCTAATTAATTAGCCATAAGCCAGGAATCAAGTGTCCAGGTGACATCTGGGCTGGGCTGGGCTGTGAAGGGAAGGGTGCATGCTGTGTGGAGCTGTGAATGGCAGACAGCCTGGAGGAAGGAGCCTTGCTTGGCTGAAAGCTTCAGAGTCAACTGTCTCTTTTTGACCTTATCTCTACTGTCTCTAAACCTTCCACCCTGGGGAAGTTTGAGGGTTCCTGTTCAAGCCCTCCTCAAGCTGGCCCTTTCTAGGCTTGCAGGGCCTGAACCTCACATGGCCACAGCTGGGTAGTATGAGTTCCTGGTGGCACCGATTGTGGTCCTGACCCAGAGGATCTAGGGCACTCAGTCTGTCTGTGGAACATGTCTGAGACAGGTGTTCCATCCGGTAGTCACCATGGTTACCATGACTTTCCTACAGAGCCTTCCTGGGAAGTGGGAATTTTTTTAATTTTTAAATTTTCTACCCATGTATGTGGCTCCTGCTGTGAACCTCTTTGCCCTGTGGGTGACTGAGGGTTCTGGGGCAAGGCATGTCTTCTCTAGAGGGACTCAGAGGTGTGTGTGACTGGGACTTAGACCCCGCCTATCTCCCTAGGCCCACTGATTAGCTCTGCCGATTTCTGTCACTCATTCCTCGGAGAGGTGGGCAGACACATTCATAGATGCTTGACACTGGGTCAGTCTTCGATAGCCTTCGTGCCAGCTCTGCCGTTTACTCCTTGTCGGAGGACAGATGGGGTCTACCTTTTAACGTCTCCAGGGAGCTGAGGCCCAAACTTAGTGTACAACCTAACCGGTCAAAGCCCCAATGAGGGAAGTACTGCTTTAGGGGTCAAGAACACTAGCTGCATGCTTGGGGTCCTACTCTCTGTGTTTTCCAACCCCCAGCTTGGAAGGCCACTGTTGTCCCCATTTACAGTGGAGGAACCGGTGGAGAGGTGGGCCTCCAGTCATGGACAGGGCACATGCTGTGGGCATTAAGAATCCTCATGAAGGCTGGTAGCTGGGTTTGTTGAAAGACATCAGCTGCGTAGTTTGTGATTTGGGCGAAGAAGTCATGGCTGGTCCAGAAAGTGATGGCCAATTCCAGTTCACTGGTATTAAAAAGTATTTCAGCTCTTACACTCTCACAGGTAGAATGAATTGTGTACTGGCCACATATGGAAGTATTGCTTTGTTGGTCTTATACTTTGAGTTAAGGCCTAAAAAAACCCCAGCTGTGAAGGCAACATAAATGGATTTTGAAATGTCTGACCTCATCTGTTAGTCCCATGCCTGAAGAAGCTGATGTCAACTCATCATGTAATACTCAATTTGTACAATAAATTATGAACCTGGAAAAAAAAATCCTCATGAAGCCACGGTGGCAATGAGAGGTAGTCATGGTTACAGGAGACAAAACTGTCCTGGGAAACAGGACCAGGCACTCAGGGGCCGACCTAGCAGAGCCCAAGTGACAGGAGGGGGAAATTGAGAGTCCCTTTGAGACTGAGCTAGAGAGGGGACTAGATAGTGCATCTCTACTTCGAAATACCCACCACAATGAACTCCAGGATCAAGGGAGGAAATGTCAGGAGGGAAGCCGGAAGAGCTCTGGTAGACAACAGAGGGGCCTTCCTATGACCTGGGGAACAGGGAGAATTTCCAAAATGAGATACAAATAGAGCAAATTGTAACAAAAGACCAGTAAGTGACAATCACAAGCCAAAAGCTTTCACTTGTCAAAATAGTTCTCAGAGAAAGCAAGTGGGTAGTTTACAGCCTGGGAAAGGACACTGGCAACAGAGTAACGTTTGAAGACGACGTTGATAAATAACATGCAGCCTCCGGATGATGAGGACCAGAGATCTGGTGGAAACGGCAGAGGCTTGCACGCACGGGCAAGTCACAGAACAGGCCCCTAGGACGGAGGTCTCCAGTTTCACTGGTTGCCAGGGAAACAGCTGCAGACAGGAGCTGTCGCCGCTGGATTAACAAACCTCAGAGAGCTGAGAGTTCCAGGTGCTGAAAGACGCTCTTTGCATCCCCGCCTGGACTTTTCAGGTCAGAGACAAATTGTGCAATTGTATGGCCCCCTGGGAACACACAGTACCTTCTGGAAAGCTGAGTGATTATGTCCCCCAGGACCAAGCAATCCCTTGCCAGCCTATCACCCAGTAAAAATGCCCCGTGTGTGTGTGTGTGTGTGTGTGTGTGTGTGTGTGTGTGTGTGTGTGTACTCAGAGGCATGTATTTGATGCTTATAACGGTACCGTTCATAAGAGCAAAACTCCAGAAACAGCCCCTCGATTGCAGAAAAGTGTTAAGGGATGGTGATGTAGCCGCCCCGTGGAATATTACACAGGAGGGGCCACAGGACAAAGCTCACGGACAGCTGGCAACAGAACGAAATCCAGACCCAGGACGCAGAAGGTTCACAAACCTGCACCTCTGACAAAAATTACTCCGTAATGCTTTACAGACATGTAGTAGAGAAATAAAATGACATGTGTAACTCCCCTCCCCCCCGCTCATGCCACCAGAGCGGACAGGCCCCTCCCCTGAGGACCTCTCGAAGTAAAATCCCACCAATCTCCACCCCCTTCCCAAGAAACTCTATATAAACCTTGTATCCTGTTCAGTTTGCTGCTGTCTCTTGCCCAAGCAGAGGTGGTTTTTTTTTTTTTTTTTTAAGTAATGGATTTATTCTTATTTTATGTGCATTGGTGTTTTGCCTGTGTGTATGTCTGTGTGAGGGTCCCCTGGAACTGGAGTTGTGAGCTGCCATGTGGGTGCTGGGGATTGAACCTGGGTCCTCTGGAGGAGCAGTCAATACTCTTATCCGCTAAGCCATCTCTCCCGCCCCCACTCTCCTGGTTTTTGCCCTCCCAATAAATCTCTTGTGTGAGCTTTGTTGTGTGGTGTGACTTTGTGGTAATCCTTGGCTCCTGGCTGCCAGGATACCTTTCCATCCAAGCTATAATGCTTACATTTGATTCCATGACTCGGATAGACTCTCCTGGTGCCTGCTTTTCCCCTCACGGTGCCTGCTTTTCCCCTCACGGTCTAAGCTGCACTGAGACTCTATCCTTCAGCTCCAGTCCACCTGCAACACATTCACCTTCCGGTTCATCGATTGCTCAGCACCCCATCCACCAGCGGCAATTAGGTAAGTTTCCTCTTTGGTTGGTGAAAACATTTCCCTGAGTCTGAGGAAGTAACCATTGAGTGTCCGGCACCCCTCTGGTACTCTGGAGGCAGAGGTACCCCCAGCCATGATCTTTAAGGCTATAGCTGGCCCTCTTCACCTGACCCCATCCCTCCACCCTTCACCTGACCCCAACCCTGCAGCTTCTTTAGGCCAAACCAGGCTATTGCACCCCTCCCTGCTGCCTCCTTCCTCCCCCTGGAGCTGCCCGTAATCCCACAGCTCCTTTAGGCCCTTGTGGCTTTTGTGACCTCATTCCTAGACCCTTCCCTGTGGATGAGACCCCTCCTCCGAGAGCTTGGTTTTCCTTCTTGCCTTCTTACCTCTGGGAAAGTGCTGGTACCAGGCACCAAGTCTCCCCACTGGCTTAGCCAGGCTAAGCTCCTGACCCCCGTTGAGTGTGGTGATGACCCACTGAACAGTTTGGTTCTCATTCAGTCCTCTGAGTCTGTGACTACAGGCTACAGTGAATTTTCCTTTTCTCTCATCCATGGGAACGTGTCTTCCATACCCTCTCATTCTCCCCTGGGATGCCTCTTAGAAAACCTCCAGCCTCTCCATCTGACCTAAAGGGACCTAAATTTATTCACTTTTGCAATCAAATTTGGCTTTAATAGCCCTTAGATAATCAATCCAAAGGCCATCTAATGGCACCTTAGATCCTAATATTATTTGGGACCTTTACAAATACTGTGAGTGATTCAGGAAACGCAGAGAGATTCCCCACTCCCTATTTCTCGGCTCCAAGCCCTGTTCGGTGTTGTCTGGTCTCCCCAACACATACACTGTGTAAATGTCCTGTCTTTTAAGTTACCATAGATGGATCTGTAAGTTTGTTGCAAAGTGGGAGCTGGGAGCGAGCCCTAGCAGGAACCAGTAGGCCAGCAGCGACAGGCCGGCAGCAACGTGCACACACTACGCACACACTCTTCACTGGCTGGCGCTTCTCTCGGCTTCCTCTTGCAGCATCCTCTGTCTACAGCCAGGACTCAAACATTTCCTCTCTCTAAGCCTTGCTCTCAGCTTACTAGATTCAGTTTTACAGGGACTCGGGTGTCTTTTAGGGATGAGTGGCATTAGACTGCTGTTTTATGCCGTCCCACTTGAACTAAAATCTGGCTCCAGAGTTAGGGTATGGCTCCCTCCCACCCCTGTAGACCCAAGTGTGCTTGTTTAAAGGTTTCCTCCAAAATCTTTGTCTTATATTGAGTGAGCCACCTGCTGTGTGACAGAGAAAGGGAGAACAAGACAGAATAAAGGGACTGACTCTTCCTGATAGGGACAATTACTATTCATCTCATCCTCTGTTGGATTTGGGTTAACTCTCTAAAACTTTTGCTAGGGTAGAAATCTTATCTGTGTAAACTTTCTGTACTTTCAGGATTTGTAAGCATATTGGGTCTGATTAAAACCCTGTAAAATCTGTAGCTAAAGGGTTAATGTAAAACTCATAACACCAGGGTGAAAGTTATAAATCTACACATAGGTAATCTTAAAGGAAACGTGGGGCTTCCTTAGCTGTTACCTTAGCTGCTGTCCCCACACTGGAGTGGAGGTGGCCACGGGGCTGACAACCATCTCTGCTAGGGTTGGAAAGGATAGACTTTGCCATGTGACCTCACTCCCACCTTGACAAAAGTGACCACATGACGTAAGTCGTTTAAGGAAAAACAATAACTCTCAGTTGTGAGGCCTGAACCAGATAATTCTTCCACTGTTTTTGATCACACTAACAAGCCTCAACCCACAGTCCCTTCTCTTCCTCTTCAGCCTCTCTGGTTTCCCGTTCTCTCTTCTCAGTGACAGGCTGCTCACCCAGTCAGGGCTGAGGCAGTCCCTGACCAGGACCCTGAAAGGAATTATAATACCCTAGGGGACAACTAGGAATCAGTTTGTAACTTGCTTCCTGGCTGGCCACCCTTAAAGAGAGAAATTATTAAAAAACCAAGAGGTTGTCCAGGACGAATATGAGAATCCATCTCAATTCCTGGACTGTCTCACAAAGACCCTCTTGCAACATACCAATCTGGATCCTGAGACCCCAGATGGAAAGCAACTCTTTATGGCCTACTTCTTCCAGAGTTTCCCTGATATTAGGGCCAAACTTAAATGCCTAGAGAAAGGACCCCTGACTCCACAGGCAAAAGTCTTAGCAATGGCCTTTAAGGTGTACTATGGGAGAGATAAAAAAGCCCCAAAACAAAAAAAATTTCTTTTTCGACCCACCATAGCAACTGCCCAGGTTCCCTGGTCTCCCAAGCCTCAAAACCTCTGGGTTCTTGTTTCAAATGCAGTCAGGAGGGTCACTAAGCCCAGGCCTGTCTGATGCCTCCTAAACTACCCAGATTATATCCAAGGTTCCATCAAGAAGGTCACTGAGGTGCTGACTGCCCCCATATCCCTCACGGCATGGAAACATCAAGCCCAGGTGGCCCTTCAGCTGGTCTTCTAGATCTGGCCATGGACAACTGAGGGGGTCCAGGCTCCCTTGGCCTGACCACGGCCATCTCTCACTGGGAGCCTCAGGGCGATCTGTCTCTCTCCTTCTGGACCCTGGGGCTGCCTATGTAGTCCTGATAGAGTTTTAGGGACCCCATCTTCTTGTTCCCCTATTGTCAGGATAGGGTTACAGCTTTACCAGCCTCATCAAACCCCACAAAATATATCACCCAGGCTCCATACCCACTCTCTGCATAGCCTCAGGGGACTGAAGCATCTTATCTCCGACCTTTTAAGAAAGGATCTTCTGTGCCCTTTGAGCTGCCCACCACATGGGCATGCTCCCTGTAACGCCCTTCCATGTGTGCAATTCTACTTACTAAGACACTTGACTTACCCAGCTATTTTCTGCTCCACCTGCTCTACCCACTTGTCTCTCCTCTGCTGCTGGGTAAGTGGCACTACAGATGCCTCCTGCTTCGTTTACTTTTGCTGTGAAAGCCACACAGGTGTGCCAGGATACCTTTTCTTTCCAAGCTGTAGTTATTTCTTGGCTTCCAGCTGCCAGGATACCTTTCTATCAGAGCTGTAACACTTACATTTTGGTGCAGAAACCTGGGACTGACTACTTCCCTAGCTATTTACCACCCAGTTCCTCTCAGTTCATCCAGGATCTCCAATGGGTGGCTCAGACCATCCTTACCCTCCTGAGCCAAATAGACCCACTGGGACACCATAAGTGCTACAAAAATCAGTGAGAATCAGATTCACTAACAGCAGAAAGAAGTGGCCTTTTTCTAGTCTTCAGGGAGGAGTGTTGCTTCTATGTCAACCAGTCAGGTAAAGTAAAAGACCAGATCTAGATGAATCTCCAAAAATGTAAGAAACAGCTCGATGCCTCTGGCCAGTGGCTCATTGACAGTCCAATGTGGAATTGGATACTACCCTTCTCAACCCCCTTCTCCTGCTTTTTCTAATCCTACTAGTTGCACCCTGCCTTATAAACTTCTTGTCTAGATTTCTTCAACAAGAAATTCAAAAGATCTCTAACCAGACTATTAATCAGTTGCTATTACAGGATTACCAGCCCCTAGCTACAGAGCCAGAGGTCAGCGACTCCTGATTATACTCTGATGGTGAATGAAGATCAAATTCACCCAAAGGACTTTGATGCCCTGATTCAGCAGGAAGTAGTCTAATGATAACATTGCCCCCTTTCCCGTGACCTTATTGTTTATTAATAATAAACAAAAAATGGGGAATGTAAGCCCCTCCAACCACATGAGTGGCCAGGTTCCTCCCCAGAGGACTCCCTCCACCCCCCAGAACTGCCAGGTTCCACCCACAGAACACTCTTAACTGCTGGACCCTGCCCCCACCCTACAGAGTAAAAAGCCCAATCTCTGGATGTGAATTCCCACCAATCTCTACCCTGGAAAGCTCCACCCTGAAAAGTTCCACCCCCTTTCCAAGAAACTCTATATAAGCCCTGTATTCTGTTCAGTTTGCTGCTGTTTCTTGCCTGAGCAGAAGCAGCCACCCTCCTGTCCCCCCACCCCCCATAAATCTCTTGTATGAGCTTTGTTGTGTGGTATGACTTTGTGGTGTTCCTTGGCTCCTGGCTGCCAGGATACCTTTCCATCCGAACTGTAACGTTTACAGTATGGACCTGTAAAATGAGTATTTTGTTTTGTTTTATACTTGCAGTAGTTTTTGAAACAATGTATCATGTATTGTAGACTGTTCTCTAAGTTGCTAGATATGTGAGGATTGACTTTGCACTCTTGATCTTTCACCTCCCAAGTTCTGGGGTCACAAGCTTGCACCACCACATCAGGTTGTGTAGTGCTGGAGGTTAAACCCAGGGCTTCGTACATGACAAGCAAATAAGAACTCTACCAACTGAGTCACACCCCCAGTCTTAGTACTATTTTTGAGATGAGACCTTGTCCTGCTGTTCAGCTGGTTTCCTACTTCAGCCTCCAGAGTAGCTGAGACTAAAGGTTCAACTTATTGTGCCTGGCTAGACATAGTAAAACTTCTTTCTTCCATGTAGCATCTGTCCAATATCAATCAATCAATCGATACAGCCATCTGTCATTTAATCTTTATCATCTACCTATTTGCCAATTATCTATCTATCATTATTTATGTTATCTACCATCTATCAATTATCTGTCATCTATTATATCTATGTATGTATGTATGTATGTATGTATGTATGTATGTATGTATGTATGTATCTATCTATCTATCTATCTATCTATCTATCTATCTATCTACTATCCATCATCTATCTATCTATCTATCTATCTATCTATCTATCTATCTATCTATCTATCTATCTTCTGTCATCTATCTATCTATCATCTATCTATCTATCTATCCATCTATCTTCGGTTATCTATCTGTCTATTATCTATCTGTGGTGGTTTGAATGAGAACTGTCCTCTTAGGCGCAGGAATCGGAATATTTGACGAGGTACTGGGGAGGTGCGGCCTCGTTGGGGGAAGTACGTCATTGGGGTGGTCTTTGAGAGTTTGTGGTCCTGCCTCACTTCCAGTTTGCTTTCTCTGCTTTCCACATGTGGTTGGAGCTGTGATGTTTCCTGATTCTGTCACAGTGCCTGCTGCTTGCTGCTGTGCCTTTTGGACTCTTACCTCTCTGGATCGTAAATCCAAAATAAACTCTTTCTTGAGTTTCTTTGGGCTGTGGTGTTTTTCACAACAACAGAAAAGCCTTTCTTGCCTAAGTTGTTTTGTCAGCTTAAAAAAAAAATCATAGCAACAGGAACATAAGTAGGTCAGGGACGGGGGCGGTGGGGTCACTTGGACCCTTGTGTTCAAGGCCACGAAGCATCTGGAGTGGAGAGGGACAGGAGAGCAGTGGAGAATTCTTGGATGCAGATGCTAGCTTCCTAGGAGGGTGGGCTCTGAGGAAGCTTGGCAGGTGCCCTGGATATGGGTGAGAACTGGACATGCCTGGCTAGTGTCTCGGCCCAGGGAACCTCAGTTAGCACTGGCATGGCTGAGTGATAGCGTTAGAGAGAGGGCCGCTGGTTAAAGTGCCAACAAGGTAAGGCTTTAAATTTGGGGACTTTCCTGTTTTTTTCCTAGACATTCATTTCTGTTGCAGATGTTTGTTTCAGACGCTGCTTGGCACCGAGACCCACACTGGTTTCCTTGGAGACACTTTTAGAGACACCAGGATGCTACCATATTCTGGCAGGGATGGCCTTCCCTAGGCACCCTCTTCTCAGTAACGGTGTGCTAAGGAGCTTCTGTTCATCTGGGTTGCTTCTGGCCTGTGTGGATGATTTTCGGGTGGCGCTATATAGATATCTCCCATCTGTCATTATGGAACCTGGGACACTCACACCAACCAGCCCATCTCCTGGGATTACATGCTCAGCACAGCTTGCTGAATGATATCGAAGTCAACTTTCCCTTTTTGATTTTGAAACTTGGCCCTATCAGAAAGCAGGTAGGGGTCACTTTGACCAGCGATGCCCTGCTGAGACACAACACACACTTATTGCAAGGCCCATTAATAATTTCTTAATCCCAGCCTGGCCACTGGCCTTTAAGAGTACCAGAATGTCCAATAACCCCTGGGAGGGAGGGGAGCGGGGGAGGGAAGACACCAGCCCTTTCCTGGAGGTGTTGAAGGTGACCTATTTCCACTGATGGTGGTGTGGGGCGGGCCTAAGCCTGCTGAACCATCTCCTGGAGGAGCACACCCTCTGGTGTCCATACAAGGGATGGCAAGTCACCTTCTTTGGGACCAGTTTCATGAAAGGAAGGTGACTTCTACCCATCTCAAACCCTAAAAATAAAATAGAATTGAGCACCTATGTATGCCTTTGCATGGCTGTGAACAGTGTCTGCCCCATTTGGAAAGATATGACCAATGTCCCAGGAGGGGGGACTCCACCCTTGACTCTAGCCCCCAGGTGTGTCTGAAGGCTGCTGTGAATGTACTAAGTGTACCCCAGGTGGCTCATCAAGGCTACCAGGCCACTAAGTTGTGTCCATTCATGTGAGGCTGCTCATGAGTTCCTTCCACACATGTTGCCCACATTGCATTTGGCATATTTGCTGGATTACATCCGACTTGGAGCAGGCAGCAAGTTGCCTATCACATGTGAGTATTTTAGCCCAGACAGAGTTAGACTGTGGTGCTCCCGCTGTGGCCTCTTCTGTATTGAACCAGCCCTCCTCTTGAGAAACACTGTCATAAAGAAGGCTGCACAGCATCCCCTAAGCAGTGGCTCTGGGTGGTCAGTGAAGAGAGTTGCTGAGGTCCCATTCACTTGCATTCTGGAACTCTCTAGGTAGAATCCCTCTTGACAGGGAAGACAGGTCTGAAGTTTCTCCACTATTGGCCTTTGGTCAGCCTGGGATTAGAGAGGATGCGCTGAAGTGTTAGATTCTGGCCCTGGGGCTTTCAGGGGAAGAGCTCACGGCCCCGTAGCATCCCCTCTGTCAGCACTGTTCCCCTCAGGACCTGTCTGACTCGGATCTCCAAAAGGGCCCAGAGCGTCCCTGCCAACTCTTCTTTACTCCACCACTGTCACGGGACTCACCACTAAAGAGACACAAGTAGTCTTGCTGCCTAGTGACAGCCACACTTCAAGTGGCCCTGCCTCACACTAGCGGAGCCTTTTTAGGAGTCATCTTTAATAACGAATATGGGGTTCTGGCACCACCAACTGGCCGTGAAAGCCATGTTGGCTAGTGGGACAAGTGTAAAGGCACAGGTCCCCAACTCCGTGAAGCCCTTCAGCAGAACTCGCCTGTCTTCCTCTGTAATGTCAGGATTCTGTTTTAACAACTTGGTTGGCTGTGCGTGATGGTGGGCATCTATACTCTGCACTTGGAAGCTTGGGAGTTGGAGGCCAGCTTGGCTGCATGGCAAGCCCCTGTCTCAAAACCAGAATGAAACAAAAGAACCAAGGGCTGGGGCTGGGGAGGTGGCTCAGTGGTTAAGAGCACCGTCTGCTCTTCTGGAGGCTTGGGTTCTAGTTCCAGCATCCACATGGCAGCTCCCCACCATCTATAACTCCAGTCTCAGGGTATCCAGTGCCTTCTCCTGACCTCCACAGGCACTGCATACATGTGGTGCATAGACATACATGCAGGTAAAACACCCACATACATTAAAAAGTAAATAAAAGTTAAAAATAAATTTCTCTCTCTCTCTCTCTCTCTCTCTCTCTCTCTCTCTCTCTCTCTCTCTCTCTCTCTCACACACACACACACACACACACACACACACACACACCCCTCAGCTACCTTTCTTCACAAGTCTCTCTCTCTCACACACACACACACCTCAGTCACCTTTCTTCACACGTCTCTCTCTCTCTCTCTCTCTCTCTCTCTCTCTCTCTCTCTCTCTCTCTCACACACACACACACACACACACACGTGCATGCACACACACAGACACAGACAAACACCTCAGTTACTCTTCTTCACAGGTCCGTCTCTCTCTCTTTTACACACAGGCTTGCACACACACGTGCACACATACCCCTCAGTTACCTTTCTTCACGGGTCTGTTCTTCCCTGTCATACTAAACTTGAGCCATTTCTTCTGTTTTGGGATTTTGCAGATTATTTTTTCTTGTTGTTGCTGTTGTTATCGGTTCTGGTGACATATGTCCGTGGGATATGCTGGAGAGGTGAAGGCAGTCGGGTTGTGAGTTTAAGGACAGCCTGGACTACACGTTTGGGACTGGAGAGATGCTCAGAGGTTTTAAGATCATTTGGGGTGCTTACACAGGACCTGAGTTCAGCTCCCAGCACCTACATCAGGCAGCTTGTCACCCAATTTCAGGGAATCTGATGGCCTTTTCTGGTCCCTGAGGGCACCTGCACACACAATGTATACATAGATAAGCAGGTACACATAAACACACATAAATAAAAATAAATAAAATTTGCTTAAAGATTAGGTAACTTTCATTATGTTTATTTATTCGTGTGGGGTGGGGGTGGGGGAGGGGCATTCAGAGGTCAGAAGACAACCGTGGGAGTCTGCTCTCTCTCCCTTCATCATGTGGGTCCCAAGGATCGAACTCCAGTTGTCAGGCTTGGCAGCAAGCGCCCTTATCCACTGAGCTATTTTGTTGGCTTGAGTAGTTAATTTAATTTTTTCTACCGTTAGGAGAAGATAGGCTGTCTGTGTAGATATATAATAAGCAGATGTTTATTTCATATTGTAAAAGCTGCTCTACTTGTCCGTCCCCCCCCCCAAAGGGTTTCTCTGTGTCCTGGATCTCACACTGTAAACCAGGCTGGCCTCGAACTCACAGAGATCCGCCTGCTTCTGCCTCCCAAGTGCTGGGAGTAAAGATGTGCACCACCACCGCCTGGCGAATTGTATTTCTTGATATGAGACGGGGTCATGATGGCCACTGGCTCAAAGGACTGAGCTCACCACTAGGGGATGTGACTCGGTGGTAGACCACTTAACTAGTGTGAGGTCCTAGATCCAATCCCTGTAGCAGGGACCAAAAAGGACTGAACTCAGTCCATTTCCCAAAGTCGAGTCTGGCTTTGATGTCACCTGTCACTAGTGAGGTGCATGCTAGGACCCACTGTTGCTGGCTTTTGGCTGGAAATAGAAACTCAGACATTGAGACCAGTGAGTGATGTTGGGGGACTTTTCTGGGTAGAATTGTTTGAATTTCTGCATCCTAACACTGTCTCCTCTGTGTAGCTCTTGATGTACTTTGATTCCCAGGACACTTGCCCTGCTCTGGTTCATAGGCATGAGACGGGCAGCTTTCACTCTCAAAAATACAAGAACAGCTACAGACAAACCAATTTTTAAGATGATGTATTAAAAAGTAGCAGGTGACCAAACAGGCCTAATTCAGAAGCATGAGAGAATTATGAATGAAAAAGAGAATGAGAAGTGAGTGAATGTGGGGCCACGTTAGTGCATGAGCTTATGAAACAAAGCTAAGACGGAGCTGAGTTTGGTAGCACATATCTGTAATCTCAGCATTTGGAAGGCTGAGGCAGGAGGGTCACCGTGAGTTTGAGGCCAGCCTGGGCCATATAGGGAAGGCCAGGCCAGTGTAGTGAAACCTTATCTAGGAAAGCAAAGAGTAAACGAAAGAGCCAGGGAGATGGCCCAGTGGCTAGGGCGTCTGCTGCCAAGCCTGATGACCTGAGTTCAGTCCTTGGATCCACACAGTGGAAGGAGAGAACTGACTCCATGAAGTCCTCCTCTTATCTCCCCATGTGAGCCATGCATGATCTGGTGCCCTCTTCTGGCTTGCAGGCGTATGTGCAGGCAGAACACTGTATACATACATAATAAATACAAATCTAAAAAAAATAATTTTAAAAGTTAAGAAAAATGCTGTCATCTACATTAAAAACAAACAAGGAAGCTAACATTGGCTTATAAAAAATACTTCTTTCAAATGAGGACTAATGTGATAACTAACACTTTCCTGTGATCCAGGCACTTGGGAGACAGAGGCAGGAAGATCAGGAGTTCAAGGCCCAGTGTTGGCTGCATCACAAGTTGAAGGCCAGCTTGGACTACATGAGATCCTGTCTCGAAAACACAAGCAAGCAAACAAACCAACAAATAATAAACAAGGACTAGCAAGACCTTCCCTTAAGTAGTCACAGACATCTGAAAAAATCCATATGAGAAGTTCTTTTAACACCAGGACCCCTGAAAAGACACGGACTCCATTTCATTCCGCAGTATAGTAATACGGTATCACCAAATAAGAACACAAAAGCAGGGCCGGCAAGATGGCTGAGCAAGCCAAAGGTGCTTGCTGCCAGGCTTGACGGCCTGCGTTCGGTCCCTGAGACCCACGTAGTGGAAGGAGAGAACCGCCTCCCACAGTTGTGTCTGAGCTTTGCACACATGCTGCGACACGTACGTGCACACATAAATACATAGTTAACAACTTAAAGAGACCAGAACAGCGAAGAGCTAGAATTTGGAAAGGGAGAAATTAAAAAGCCACCACCATTTGTGGGGTGTAGAAGGGGTTGGTAAATTGTACCTATAGCAAACATCTGGCCAATTCCTTCTTCTAGTGATAGGCAGAGTGCTCTGGTTTCTTCAGAGCGAGATTGCTAACTCCTGAGTTACAGGCTCCTTTACATTGAAAAGACAGGACCCTGCAGGAGCTCGCCCACCAACAACATTGCACTGTGCAGCTGCGGCTGGCCAACCACTGTTGTTTGAGAATATTAATTGGGAAGTTCCAGAAGTGAGTAATTCACACTTTCAGAATGTGAGCCGTTCTGAGGAGTGTGATTGGATCTGGCACATTAGCTCTGTCCTGAGCAGGCTTGGAATGACCTTCATGTCTAGTTCGTGAAGTTTCCATGATTCTTAGCTTGGCTGCTGTAGGACCACAAACCTGGCTCAGTGACCCTGCTCGGTTTATAATGGTCCAAAGCGAGGTAGCATCAGTACATGACATTTCGATCTGACAGAGAGAGAAGCTGGAAATGCATCTGTCAGGGAAAAGGGGAGGCTCTTCACTTAGTAAGGAAAAATCTTATGTTGACTTTAGTCAGAGTTACTGAACAATATGTTATTTTGAAAGTAGAAAAGAGGCTGGGTGGTGGTGGCGCATGCCTGTGATCCCAGTACTCAGGAGGCAGAAGTAGATGGATCTCTGTGAGTTCAAGGTCAGCCTGGTCTACAGAGCGAGTTCCAGGACAGCCAGGGCTACACAGAGAAACCCTGTTTCAAAAAACAAAACAAACAACAAAAAAAATTACCATAGCTAATTAAAAGGCATCTTAAAGAGATAACGTTGCCAGGTGTCTCCAGAATTTTTGCCCCAGGGTAGGGGGAATTAGGTAAAATCTACCACCCATCTTCTAAGGTCTCCATTACAAACCAAAGTTTGAATCCACCCAAGTTTCCCTGCGGAGCCAATGAGTGTCCTGGGCTTACTTACAGGGCATGGGTGAGGATCAGAGAATCACTGCAGAGTCTGCACCCATTGTGACTGATGGCTTCCCTTCCCTTCGCTTTCTGTGAGGGAATACCGACAGTCCACAAGCCCAGTGAGGTGATCTCCTGCAAGCAGACAATGCAGACCGCCTGAAGACTGTGGTCACTTGGCTCAGAGGAGAGTCTTGGACAACAGCAGCATTTTCCTTCCTCTGCTTACTGGCCCGCTGTGATGGGATGGAGGAAATGTTTATAAATCATGTATCTGATAAGAGGGTGGTACTGAGAATATGTAAAGAGCAGCTTCCACTCAACAATAAAGAAGCAATCAAAACTAAAGAGGATTCAAATAAACTTTTCTTCAGAGGCTATGCAGGAGCGGCCACATGAGCCGGATAAGCAAGGAGGAGACACCAACATCGCTTGTGGTTGATGTGATGGTTCATCCCCACTGTCAGCTTGGCTGGATCTAGAATCACCTGGAAGGCACACCTCCAGCTGTGTCTGAGAGAGCTCCCTTGAATGTGGAAGATACCATCGGACTAGAGACCCCGGTGGGATAATAGGGGGAAGCTAGCAGAGTGTCTTCCCATTTCTCTGCTTCCTGAACTACCACAGAGGGAACTATCACACACCTTCCCCACCATGACAGCTGAGCCCCTAAAACTGAGTAACATAGGCCTTTCCTCTCTTGCACTGCTTCTGTTGGGTATTTTGGCTCCCAGGGACGCAGAAGGTCATATAATTGGCAAGTGTGGATTGCAAATTAACACCTATTAAAACAGCCTCTGTGAATACTGAAGGTGTAGGTGAAGAGGTGAAGAAATTGGAAGTTTTATGCACTGTTGGTGGGAAAGGAAAAATGTGGCGGTTCCTGTAGGGGAAAAATTAAAAACAGTTACTATATCTCTCAAATCTGCTTCTATGCCCCAAAAGAATTAAAAGCAAGGCATTGGCTGGGCAGCTGACCATGGAAACAGGCATCATATACCTGTGGATATAGCAGCCACAACAACCAAAAGGTGGAGGTAAGTCAGGTGTCCGTCCCTGGAGGAATGTATATACAGGATGTGGTACTTACGCTGTCGTTGGTGTAGCTTGTCCCTCAAAGGTCTGAATGCTGGGAGCTTGGTTTGTGATGCCGGTAGGTGGTGGGACCTAGAAGAGGTGGGGCCTTGAAGGAAGGCTGGGGTTTTTCAGAAGACTGATTCTTCCTCACCTCTCCTGAATCCCATCTGCCGGTGTTGAGCCATCTTGCTCCCGAACCCGAAGAACTGTAAGCAGAATAAGCCCCGTTTCTTCTCAGAGCAGCAGCCTCAGGTATTCTATCAGAGCAACACAGAACGGATCAAGACAAAATACCAATGGGACACTATTCCGTCACAAGAGGAAAGGCAAATGGGACCCATGGAATGGGATGGACCCAGAGGACATTAGGATGAGGCACAAAAAGACAGCCCTGTGTGATTCCAGTCACAGGGAGGACTTAGAGGAGTCACATTCACAGACTGTGGTTGACAAGGGCTGGCCGCGGTTTTGGTTTGGAGGGGTGGGAGAGCCCTGGAGGTAGTTAGTAGTACTATGTCTGCACGGCAGTGCCAGTGAGTTCGTGCCACTGAACTAGACACTTGAAAATGGCTCCGGTGGTATGTTTTTATATGTGTGTCTACTAAAATTAAGAAAAGACACCTTGAGGGACATGGAGCTAGTTACAAACTGGGAAGACGCTGTAGATGACCAGCATCATCAAGGACGGTAGGGTTTCAAGCCAAGACAGTGCAAAGCCACTGTGTGTCTGTCTGCTCAGTGACACTGGGCAGTGTTGGAGGAATCCAGATCCCCAGTTAGCCCCTCCTGCATGCTGCATGCTGACGTCGAACCTGGTGAGTCACTGCTGAGGAAGGGTCTCTTAGCATAAAGGTGAGCATCAACACAGGGCATGCACACTGCTTTGGGGGCCCCTCTAGCCTCAGTGAAAGCAGGGTGCATGCAGTTAGGACTGACATCTCTGGTGCTATGGATTCAACTTAGGCACCTGGATCTTGGGTCTGCCTGGGGGGTCCAGGAAGGGGAGGAGCTTGGCTTCTTCAGAGCCTGCCCAGAACATGGCAAGCTCACATAGGCAAGTTTATACGGTCTGGCCTGGGTAGGGGGAGTAACATTTCTCCCCATAAGACAGTGGGCTCCTCCACACAACAGAAAAGGACTGACCCCCACCCACAACCACCTGAAGGGACTACCTGAGTTATCTGTGGCCGCTTGTCAGGACTGTTGCCTACTTACTGTGTGAGGAGATGGCTCAGCACCCTCAGACCGTACAAGGAGGAGACTCTGTGCCCTCAGAGCACGTGTGAAGGTGGCACCAAGAAGAAATAATTTCTTCAGGGTTGAAGCAGCAAGGGTGACCTGATGGGGCAGTACACGGTGTAGTTGAATTTTTCTCTGGTCCTGCCTGGCCCTGAGGTCCAGATGAATCTCTCCCACCTGCAGTTCCAAAGCTGCTTATAAAATAATTACTCAGAAGCTTATATTAATTGCAAACTGTATGGCCTATGGCTCAAGCTTCTTGCTAGCTAGCTCTTATAACTTAGCCCACTTCTATTAATCTAGGTCTTGCCATGTGGCTTCGTGGCTTCGTGACTCACTGGTGCTTTCACATTTGCTTCTCCTGGTGGCGGCTCACAGTGTCTCTCCCGACTCTACCCTTCTTGGTCTAGTCCTCAGTTTGAATGTACTGCCTAACCTTTTCCTGCCCTGCCATAGGCCAATGCAGCTTTATTGATTATCCAATGGGAGCCACACATATTCACAGCATACAGAAAGACATCCCACAGCAGCAGGCTCTCAGGGAAGAAAGGTTTTTCTCAGTGAGGTCAGCTGTGCCCTCTTGGAGTCTTATTGAGAATGCTCAGCCATTCCCTCATGTCCACCACAGAGCTCTGGCACCCCAACCTTCCCAGGCCTCAGTGCCTGGCCCATCTCTGACTTGTGTGTTCCCATGGGAGCCAACAGAAACCTCTGCCTGAGTCTGTTTACAGGGCCCTCCTGGCAAATCAGGAAGCATGACAGGCAGGAAGGATGGAAGGGCACCTGAGCCGGTGGGCAGCAGAATTGTGAAACTACAGGATACTTGTCCTGACCCAAACAAGCTCTGAGCTGTGGGGGTGGCAGCCATTAGCTCCCCTGAGGACTGCAGGATGCTTCGTGTCCTTCACGTGTGTCCCCGGTTCACAAACTGGGGGATGGGTGCTGGGGCTTTAGTAGAGACCCCCGCCTGAGGTTAACCTTTGCTTTACCATTGCAGTCAGACAGCCTCAGCTTTCTTTACAAGTGATGACATTGGGGAGGGCAAGCCAGAGAGGGGACAGGGAGGGGCCCAGAGCCTGGCCCCAGGGGCTGCGCAGCTCCTGGCCATGCAGCTGTTCTCTGCAGGCATCCAGAGCAGGCTGCTCTGTCAGTGGAGTGGTGTATTCTATCTCTTCTCTGTACAGGGGTCAGTCTATTTCAGAACCAGTCCGGGTTTGATTTCTGTCCTCCATGATATCCACGCCAAAGGGCAGCTCTCCCCTCAACGGAGATAAGACAGTTTATTCTGAAACCAAATTTGTGCGACCATGGCCCCAGAGCACAGCTTCCAGTTACCCTAAATACCATGTTCAACACGGTAACAGTTTTATGGAGGTTGTTTTTTTTTTTTTAATGATAACCAAGCAATAAAATCATAAATCAAGACTCTTCAGATACATTGGTGGACACATTAAGCAGGTAAAGTCAAAGCAAAGCTGGGAAAATCTCAGGTTTGGGCCTCAGACAGGATCTGATGACATGTTTAGTCTCTTGGTTGATCTGTTTGTACATTCCAAAGAATTTTCCTAAAAGTCATAAAGATGCTAGGTCGCATACAGAGGTCAATAATAAATGGCTACCAAAGGACCCAAAAGCCCAAGAAAATTTGCAATTAGGCCCTGGACCTGCAACATTCAAACCTCTCTGCAATCACTAAAGTTCTTACCAGCCTGTGGTCAAGCAGGTGTGCTGTATTTCCAGGAATTTTTGTCCACCGTGAGACAAGGGCCTTACTTGGCGGGAGGTAGAAGGAAAGGTTGGGGCTTCAGAAGAATCCCGACACCATTGCAAGCTCCAGGAAGGGGACTGAGGCTCTGTAGGAACACCAGCAGCTGTGGGGAGACAGGAGCTCAGTGTGTCCAAGTCTCCAGAGCTGAGCAGCCTGGCAGAGCCCATCTGAGGACTTTGCTGCTGCAGGTCCGGGGAACAGCAGGTTGGACCGAATGAAGCTGGCCCTCACCAGCTTTCACACCCAGGCATCCTAATGCCCAGTGAGAGCAGCCTCCTCGCTGGAGAAAGGAGAAAACTGGTACCCAGAAAAAGCCAGGCAAAGCAAGGTGGTGGGGGTCACAGCATAAGATGCCTACCGGAACCATGTGGCTCCTGTCCTCCAAACTTCCTTCAAAACTGCAGGAAAGCCGGGCGGTGGTGGCACATGCCTTTAATCCCAGCACTCGGGAGGCAGAGGCAGGTGGATCTCTGTGAGTTTGAGGCCAGCCTGGTCTCCAAAGCGAGTTCCAGGAAAGGCGCAAAGATACACAGAGAAACCCTGTCTAAAAAAAAAAAAAAAAAAAAAAAAAAAAAACTGCAGGAAAAAGGAAAACAGGGCCGCTGGCAGCAGCCGCAGGGCAGAAAGCCCTCAGTCAAGATGGCTGCCACTATCACTGTCCACAGCACCAACCAGCACCCTCAAAGCGCCCACAAGGGTCAGGGGCAGAGGGCTCGGCATGATTTGTGTTGGGGATGTCTACGTGACCATCGGCACACCATTGGACTAGACAGGCACATTTCAAAGTGGCCTCTTACCAAGACTAGCCACCAGGTCTGCAGAAATGCCCCCAGGCAGTGCCACAGGCTGTGGAGAACTCAGGAGGAGGGAAACGTCCTGCTGGCCCTGGTGTAATGAACTGGAGGCGCAGCCTAGCCTGGCTAGCTGGGCTTGGACTCTGTGGTAATGGGAAGCCAGCTCTGCCTCTGCTGGTCTTGAAAGTATCACAGAGCAAGAGAAGAGTGACAGCTGGGGAGGTTCTTGCCACCTGGCCTCTTCCCAGAGAACCAAGACCACTAATACTAACTAATTCTCTCCTCACCTGAGCCCACTGGGCCGCTGAGGGCTTCCTGGTGAAACCCTCCCCTCTGGGATGACCCATCCTGTAAAGCCTGTCACCGCTGCCCTGACAACTCTGTCCCAAGGATGGTTCTTGTACGCTACAGTATAAATAATTAGGGTCTGCTGATTGCGGTACAGGACTGTAATCCCAGCACTCAGGAGGCCGAGGCAGGAGAATCCCAATTTCAAGACTATCTTGGGCTATAGAGTGTAATGGGTAACTGTTCCACCTATGACCTTGAGGTACCAGCCCCTAGAGCGTGGCCTCGGGGCTAGCTTAAGACCTGAGGAGCATGTATGCCTCTCTGTATTCTCTCCCTCTTGGGCTTGGATGGTGTGGACTGACTCGGGCAGCAGAAGCAGTCATCAGCCTTCCAGGATACTGTGACAGATTTGCCTTGTCCTGTTTAGTGAGTTGTTATCCTCAATTTATATCCTAATGAACTCCCTAATACTCCTTAAGCAGACTCCCATGGATTTATCGCTATAATAAAGCGAGACCTTGTTAAAAAAAAAAAAAAATAAGAAAATAACCAGACTTCAGATAGAGAGGTCGGAGAAAGTCCACTGTGGGTCCACAGCTGGGTTCATAAAGGAGAGAGGCTACCCAAGCTGGTGGTACCCTTGTAGCTAAAACCAACCAACCAACAACCAACCAACCAACAACCAACCAACCAACCAACCAACCACAACAATAACAAAAATAATCAGGATACCAGGAAGGAGCTTGGGGAGCCTTTAGCTCAAAAGCCAGCCTACCCCTCCAGGGTTGCCTGGGCCAGGCACCCTGGCAGTTCACTAATGCTGGTGATGGCTCTTAGGTGTTCTGTGCTCTGAAGATGGGGCTGCAGGCCATGGGTGTTAGTGTGGCAGACTCTGGCACTGCAGGCCATTGTCTGGGGAGAGGGGGCTGCAGTCTGAGGATACCGTCTGGCTCACGGCTCCCCCATGGACTCCCCACCCTGAGCCCTGAGCATCTTGGACCTGAAGCTGACTCTGCTGTACCTGTGGGCTAAGGCTACATGCTCACCCCCCATCAGACTATGCAACCAAATGTATCTGAATGGTGAACATCTGCCAAGACGGTCTTTAAAGGAACTCTTCCTCCATGGAATGGCTTTGCCTCACATTACAACCCCCACCCCCAACATGCCTTCACTTTGCCCTGTACACTAGAGCTGACCACCAGGCCCTTTTAGGATGTGTGTGGTGAGGCCGCATCTCCAACCTCCTGCTCTCCTCCCATGAACCCCCACCCCCAGCCCCTGCCTCATGCCATTTGCATGTGTTCTGTTGGGTCAATGTACCATAAAACAACCCCTTTCCCAACCTGGCTGAGCCCTGGTAGAGGACAGAAGATGCCAGGAGGCTTCCTTAAACTGCACCCCCTGGGGCCTGGCAGGAGGAACAGCTGAGTCACACAGTACCTGGAACCAGCACTGGGCCCTCCTTCCCATAACACACCCCATCGTGGCTCCATCCTGAGCGGTGGTTCCTAATTCTACCTGAGATGTGAGTGGCTGAGGTCAGCAGTGTACCCTACCCGCCCTGAAGGGGTGGGGCCGAGTATTGAGGACCTTGAGGACAGTTTATCTTATCAAGTTCATGTTTAGCAGAACACACTGGTCAGGTGGGCCCCTCAGGTCCTCACTGTGCAGGTAACTGAATGCCCCTGGCACTCAGGTGTGTGAGAAGCAAGTTCGGCTGTGCCTCTCAGTTCATTGCTTTCGTTCAAAGTGTTCAGATCTTATCTCCCTTCACCAGTGTCCTGATCTCCTCCTCTGTGACCCTTTTACCACCTCCCAGCTTTAAGCTGGAAATTAATAATGAAAAAGGCAGCTACAGTCTCCCACACAGATTCAAGCCATACAACATTTCCCGTGAGAACTGTAAAGTAGTTTGAAGGGATGAGTGAGAAAAATCTGGCTTCTTTCTGGAAGGCTAGGGGTTGGGAGCAATGTTTATTGGGAAGAATATAAGTTAATATTCAGCTGAGGGGTTCATTTTCCATTTTGAAATAATTTTAGATTTATTTTTTTTTCAAGTTACAAGAAAAAAAAAGCTGGGCATGGTGGCACTTTAATCCTAGCACTTGGGAGACAGAGGCAGGTAGAGCTCTGTGAGTTCGAGACCAGCTAAAGCTACACAGAGAAACCATGTACTGAAAATGGCCTCCCTCCCCCCCAAAAAAAGTTGCAAATAAAGAAAGCTGGGTGCTGAGTCCCACACCAATAACTCCAGCATGTGGGTGGAGGCAGGAGGATCAGAAATTCAAGACCAGCCTTGGCTACATGAGACCCTATCTCTAAAAACAAAACAAACAAAAGTTGAAAAAAAAATCAGTATAAGAATTACTCTGTACTCTTTATGCTCAAACACTAATTTTTCACGTATCTATGGTGTGATGATCAAAATCACACATTTGGCACCACCCTAGCTCTTACTTGGCTTCTCCCACATTCCCTGACATTTCCTCCCTCCTCCTGCCCTAGGTCTCACCTCACTAGCTTGTCCAGCCCATGTCTCTTGAGTCTAGAGCACGACCTCACACAAATTCTCCTCTCTGGGTCAGCTCTCTGAGTGCCACCCCATATTCCTACCACTGCTCTGTCCAGGGCCACCATGGCCATGACCACTTCCCCATGTCACACCTTCTCGTCTCGTGATTATGATATGTGCAATATAATATAATATAATATAATATAATATAATATAATATAATATAATATAATATCTCCTTTAGATTTAATCTGTTTGGGGTTTATTGATTCTGGAGCACACTTTACGCCTTTCTCTGAGATGAGAAATTTCCTTCTTGCCTGCCTGCCTTTCTTTCTGGTTTGGGGACCAGTCTCAGAGTCTCACATGCTGGGAAACCACTTCACCACTGAGCTAACCCCCGACCCCTGTCATTTCTTCCCATGTTTTTTCCCCACTGCATTACTTCTCCACTGCCCCTGGGATACCTGCCACACACACACACACACACACACACACACACACACACACACACACACACACACAGACTTTCTGGTGTTGGCCTGCTCATGTCTTCCCTGGCTCTTCTACATGAGTCCGGCTGTCACCTTCGACCTCATGTTGGGTCCCCTTTCTCTTTACTTTGGCAATGATGTCTTTATATTGTACGCTTCCATCAGCTGCTCTTCGAGGTCCGACTTTCTTGCTGAGCAGATTTCATACTTTCCTGCTTACACCCAAACTGCTTGCCCTTACCATGTATATTTACATCAAAGCTGCTGTGCTGTCCCAGTATCCCATTTTCCATGTCATCTCAGATTGGCATCTGTATGAGTCACTTTTTGTTGCTGTGATAAAACACCATGAGCAAAAGCGACTGACGGGTTTATTTGAGCTTATGAATCCAGAGGGGAAGCCTAGAATGGCAGCAGAGGTATGGTAACAGGCAGCTGGAGCAGGAAGCTGAGTGGTTACATATTCAATAGCAAACACAAAGCAGAGAGAAAGGCGAGGGAGAAGGAGGAAGAGAAGGAGGGAGGGAGAGAGAGAATTGGAGGTGGACTAGGCTATGGACTGTAAACCCCCCCTCCCAGCCCCAAGACGTACTGACTCCAGCAAGGTTGCACCTTCTAAATGCTCCATCTCAAACATCACCACTAACCTGGGACTAAGTGTTCAGTACCTGGGCTTATGGGGGACATTGCTCACTCAAACCACCTCAACCTCTGTTGAGCATCCTCATCCTCGCTACTGGGGTTTCCACGATCTTCAGTATAAGAAGTGATTGCGGTGCTCTGCTGTGAAACTGAACCCTCTTCAACTCTGATGGAGCAGGTTGACCAGCCCCTTTGCTTCAGCAGCTGCTGCAGATGCAGACCCATGTGCTATGGATAGAGAATGACTCTGGGCAGCTCAGTTTTCCAAGTGTTGGCAGTGTTTGGATTCACTGCTAGCCTGAGGCCGGTGATGGGATTGCTTCCCAGAGACCCATCCCTTGAGTGCTTTGGGCATTTTGCTATTTTCTGAAGTCTCTCCTTTTGGCTGGAGACCTGGAGCTCCAGATTCCACAGAGGACACTCCCCACTCCCATGCAGTCACATCAAGGTCACAGGAAAGATGAAGAGGGTGGAAGGCCCAGGGTTGATGGCAGCCTGGGTGGGTAACCTCAGCCAATCCACTTGGAGGAGTGAGCTCCCTTCTCTCAGAGCTCAGGCATTTGCTGTTTGGTTTTGTGGCCACTGCTACCTGGAGCTGCTGAGAATTTTCTGGTACCCTCTTTGCCGATGCTCAGAGTTTATGTCTGGTTGGGGATCTCTGGCACCAATGTAGGATTGCCATCTCCCACATGCTGTTCCAATTTGCACCGTATATGCAAACATACTGAGTCCATTTAGCTTCATCTGTACGTTCTTGTGTCCAGGACTGACCACAGGGACAACCTATGTGGGAGATTATGCCTGGGGAAGACTGATTCTCCTTCTCTCAGCAGCCATTGACCACCTCCAGCTCTTTATCTAGAGAGAGGGCCTGGAGAAATTTCCCTTGTCCACATTAGTGTGACAACTGGAGTCGTGATGTTGGTATTGTTCAGACAACCCAATAGTTGAGAGTTCATGGTTGAGGTTCCCTGACTAGAGGACACTTTTGTGCAGCAGGCATCCTAGTCCTCCAGCTCTTAGAATCTTTTCACATGTCTTCTGTGACGTTTCCTGAGCCTTAGGTGTAGGGATTGTGTTACAGATGTATCAGATGGCGTTAGACACCCCATGGTCACATAATCTCTGCCTTTTGATCAATTTTGAATCTTTGTGGCAGTCTCCATATATTGCAAAAGGAAACTTTTTTTTAATGAGGTGTGTGTGAGAGAGTTATAATACTTTTTTTCCTTTTCTTTTCTTTTCTTTCTCAAAGAAGCCCATGGCCTGCATTAGAAATTCCCCCCTTGTCTGTCTTCATGAGGAACAGCAGGGCTTTATTTCCACGGCCTGAGTCAAGATGTCGGGGAGGAGCAGACTGCTGGGTCCTGAGCAAAGGGCATGGTGTCCCTTCCACCTTGCAAGTCCTGGAATGGATGGAGGTGGGATAGCCATTAGAGGGAGAAGACAAGAGGTGCTACGTGGGTGGAGGGGGTGTCACAGGGCAATGGTCCTCACAACAGGGTGCCGAAGAGGCCCAGACCCATTGGCAGCAGGATCCTCCCTGGCAGGGCCCTGAACCTCTCCTGGGTGTCGGGTGCTCTGTTGCAGAGATGCTCTGAACAGCATCGTCTGATGATTCTGGCCTGAATTCCTTCGGTAAGTGTCCACTCAAACTGGCTGTTGGAGTTGGGACATCGGACAGCACAGCGCTTGCTGATCTGGATTCTTCTCCTTGAATCTGCAGAAGAAAAGAGATAGCATGCGGTCCTAGAGCCCTGAGGCTAGGCGGGAGATGTGGGGGAGAAGCTTCCCTGTGGATGGCTGGAAATGGCCCTGCTGGGCCACCTTGGGTTGTCCTTCCTCAGGCACTGTCCACAGAGTGATGGGAGGTCTCCTACCCAGAGTCACCACCAACCTGGGCTGTAGCAAAGAGCTGGGGCTTCTCTCCAGCAGCCCCAGCTGGACCAGGAGGTGGACTACAGGGTGCAAAGTGGAAAAGAACTGGTCACCAAAGAGTCCATTGCTTGGTGGCACAGAACTTGGGATGACCAAGGACGCTCTAGCAGATGGCCCTTACAGTCTTCCCCAGTGAGTACATCAGATCTTCTGAGAACAGGTAGCACCCAAAAGGGGGTCCTCAGAGCCTACTCCCTGCACAGAAGCCCAGTTGTTACCTTTAGACTCAAAAGCAACTGAACAAAAAGCTGGGGGTGGGGCACCAGGGTGAAGGATTCAAGACTGAAAGAAAAAGTTGGAAAAAGGCGTAAAGTAGTTCATCAGCTTAAATCTCCACTACACAGATCCCTTCACTGTATTTGAAAAAGACCGTAGGGGCAGGGTTGCCACTGAAGAGATCAGGGGCCTCGCCCTTGGGAACCTCCTGAACTCCTTGGGGGAAAATCCCACTTGGGAAAAGGTGGCTTTAACCTGACTTAACTATGAAGGAGGGGAACACATTAGTAAGAGCCAGCCCGAGGCAGCTTGCCGTGCCCGAGGATACTACTACAAAGGACAGCTTATCAGGCCGCTCTGCCTGAGGCTCACACTGTACCACTCCTTCAGGGCTTGTCCTAGGCCTAATCAAGCTGTTATTCTCTGGAAGCTAGGAAACAGGAGATGCCTAAACTTTATGAATTACTCTGCAGCCAGGCTCACAGGACTTTTACTTCAAGAGAGAAGGCAGCTCTGAGGCATCTGCAGGGTCCTAGGGAGCTAAGCTAGGCTGAAGCAACTACTACCACCATGGGTGTGCTCCAAAGATCTGTCTGACCACTTCTGGTTTCTGTACCTTTTCCTATTTTCACCTTTCCACGGAGATGGGAAAAGCATCTTGTTGGCTTTTGCTCCTTCATCCTATCTAAGGTTGATCTTACCTAAGGTCCCATTGCTTTCACAACCCTATGTTACCCCAAGGTGAGTGAGTAGCCTTGGCAAACCTGTCCTTGGCTGGCTGGCCATGCCACGCTTGTTCATTTGGGAATTCAATGTCACAGTAGAGCCTTTGTCCCGGGGTGAGTTCCAGAAGGAGTGACATAGGAACAGATATGGCAATTGGGAGAGCAAAAGGAACAGCCAAAATTCGGACCACATCTTCCCATGTAGTCCAGCACTTAGAGGATGCATTGGGCCTGAGGGTGTAGGGCTGGGGTGCAGTGTTGCCACTGGCCCTGGAGCCTTCCAGGCCGGAGGAAGGACTCACTCGTGTAAAGGAGCACCTCGTTGCTGTGGCAGACTTTTTCATCTGGCTGGCACACCTTGGGCTGACACCGGTTGAGTCGGTGGACCTTGAAACACTGGAAGCAGCTCAGGTTTCCGGCTGTGGTAAAAATGTGCGGCAGTGGGTGGGCAGCGCAGGCCGGATCCCACCCCCGTCTCATGCCACTCCAGCCCTGTCCATCCCTTACCTGGCACCCTATTCGCCAAGCCTCGGGCGAGCTCCACAGACACCAGAGACACCCAGAGCACCAGGAGCAGCCTGGTCATGACTCTCGGCTTCCTTGCACCACCACTGGCTGGCTCAGTCCTGCTGGGATCCCTTGCAACACCTTTGGTACCCTGCCCTTGACGGAGGCACCTGGGGAGGAGCTGGAGTCTACTTTCCCTCCACATGGCTCCCAGGGCGGTGGCTGCTCCTTGAGCGGGTGGAGGGACAGTGAGCCTCTCGAAGTGGGGAGAGTTCCCCCTGTGACCCTCCTGGAGTCACACCCTGGTCCTGGTGCTCCTTTTTCTTTCCTGAACACACCAGGCAGAGCAGAATCCCCTCCATCCCTGTGAGCGACAGGTCTGATCCCAGAATCAGGGCCCAGGAGGGAAGCCGGCAGTTCCTGAGCCCCAATAGAACATAGGCAGATCTGGACTGGTCTGGAAAGGTGGAGGCGGAGGGGAGAGCAGAGTCTTCAAGCCGGGGGAGGGGGATGGTGGGAGGCACACGTTTGGGGATGCAGGTGATTTGGGTAATCTGAAATGGTGGGCAGGGCAGAGAAGTGACATCAGAACCCTGAAGCAGCAATGGTGAAGAAACAGAGCTGGGGCCCTTATGGGAGGTGTGGGGGGCTTGGGGGTGTGGGGGGCTTGGGGGTGTGGGGGGTGTGGGGGATGTGGGGGGCAGTCTGGTAAACAGACCCCAGGGGCACAGTCTTTTGTTCTTTTGTATTGCAAATGGTTCTCTCCTGAGTGAGGCTGGTCTAGGAGGCCAGAGGTGAGAGAGGAAGGGAGGAAATTGGGAGGAAGTCTGGTCACCCTGGAAAACCAGCTTCCAAAGACTTCTGAAGCTGAAGGACCTCAGGTCCCATGACCCAGCCTGGTGACATGCTGGCTAAAATGGTCCTGTGGCAGGCATACCTTTGAGCAGGAGAGCCTAGGGCCCTGAACATCGCCTGCCTTTGGGGTTCCTCAGACCACAGCACCTGCTCTGTTGCTTCCTAGATTCTACTGCCAGTAGTAAGGTCTGTGATGTGACCTAGTCCTGTCTACGGGGTTTGTAAATGTCCTGTGTATTCTTGAGGGGTGCCAATCAAGACATTCCCCACTCCTGCTGTAGATAGAGGATATCAAGCAGCCTCTCCTATCACTTAAGGAACTGGGGAATCCTGCTACCTCCCACCTAAATTCAGTGAGCTTATCTTCCCATTGTCAGTCTTTTTTTCTTCTCAGAATAAAACTAAGCGAACTGTGTCCTCTGAGTTATTGAAGCCAGAAAAAAATCACGAAGACAACAGATATTTATGAGACTGACAAGATGGCTCAGCAGTTAATTCTGAGGGACAGAGCTTGGATTCCATCACAATGTAAGCTGGACATCTCACAGATACCTGTAACTTCAACTCTGAAGGATTCAGCACCCTCTGCTGGCTTCTTCATGCAAAGGTGTGCAGAGCAGCACATGCGTGAATTCACACACAACAAATCTTTAAAGTAAATTCTTGTAATGTGTTTATTAAATCTTGGAATCCATGTGAGTCCCTAGATGGTGATGACCAATAGCAAGGAAGACTTGGCTCCTCATTCTTCAGGTGTGGTTCTCACGGGTGCCCACGACAACACAAAGGACTCATCTAGGGGACATACTGGGAGAGGTACCTGTGGGTATTGCTGCTGTCTCACAAACACACATTCATGCCACATACTAACAGGTACTTAGTTGAGTGAACAACATTCCATATTCCCATCTAACCCAGCTCCCTCGTGGTTAGGGGTCAGCTGATATCTCCTCGGCAGTGGACTCAGGGAGGCAGGGGATGACCAGGAGCATGTGTGGACTTGAACTTTTACTGTTTGCCTCAGGATTCCTGATTGAAGAAATGATGAAGGTCATCAAGTACATCCCTACCCAACTCTTCTGGAAAACCAGGGCTTTCTGGGAATGTAGGCATTCTTAAGAAGGTTTTGACACATTTCAGAAGGTCAAGGCCTCAGTCTATACCCACAATGGACAGAGAAGCAAAGGTCACTGAGCTGGTGCTGTGCAGGGCCAGCTGGTGTGTGTGTGTGTGTGTGTGTGTGTGTGTGTGTGTGTGTGTGTGTGTGTATGTATGTGTGTGTGTGTGTGTGTGTGTGTGTGTGTGTATGATGGCTGTTGTTCTAGGGGTGGAACCCAGAGCCTCACACACTCTAGAGAAGCACTCTACCACTGAGCAATTTCCCCAAACCCCTGTAGGGTCTGAAAACGCTCAATAATATGCAAATACTATGCAAAGACAAAGAGTGTTTATTATACCATCATGCATGCAGGGTCACTCACCTGCTCAAAATGGCAAGGAACCCTAGAGGGATGCAGAAGTTCCTTTTGCATATAGCTAAGGAGAGTTTTAGGGGCAGTTACCTACCTGGCTAGTATATTTAATTGGCTGAGGTTTATTTAGTCTTATCATTTTTGGACACATCTGCACAAGCTTGGACCTGACTCAGAAGGGGCTGCTGGGTTTGTCCTTGAGATACTGTGAGGCTGACTTGGGCCCTCCCTGTTTGTTCTCTCCCTCAACCCTGAGTGTAAGGGCCTTGTAGATAGATGCCCTTTGTTGGCAAAGACACCTGTTTGCCCTTCTCAGAGGACTGGGACCTAAATTCAGCTATGAAAGTGGGAGAGTTCACCCTGTCTTCTTGGGGTGCGGGGGCAGGCTTCAAATTCAATCCTTCTGTCTCAACCTCCCTCAGGCTGATATTATGGGCATGTATCAACCCGTTTGGCTCTGGTCATCCTCTTGCTTCTGCGTTTCAAGTAGTCGGATTACAGGCATGAACCTCTGCACCCGACTTTCTGTGTGTATTTGAGACTGTTTTGAAGGTAGTCACAATCAAGGAATTTGGGGACTTCCTTGTTGAAGGAATGTGAATGACCCTCATTCCTCCCTTACAGGGGCTGGGCCTCAGGATTTACTTCACAGGTGTGTGGTACAAGCCCAGCAGGAGCAGGGATGGCACATGGTGGGTGTTTCCTGAGGTGGCTCATGGCGCCGCAACTGTGTTCTTGCTATGGGATCCTGGGTGGAATTTTGAACATCAGTTAACACTGCCTTCCCCATGATGAGCTTCTACTTGCAACTCTGCATCCTTTCCACCTTGGCTGCTAGGGAGCGCAGATCCGAACCATGTGCTTTGAGAAATGTGTGTGTGGCTCCATGGTTGCCCTGCTCAGCTCTGCCCTCCTTGAACCTCACTTGCCTTCTTCCTCTGTGGCCTTCTGGGATCCTGTGAGAGTCTAGTTCTCACATTTTTAGGGTGACCTCTTTGTGCGGTATAAGCTGTGGTTCTTACAAATACAGTACTAGGAATCCAGTGTTACAGTGTTACAGAATTGTTTCCCATACATTCCCAATGTTACAGTGTTACAGAATTGTTTCAGATCCATTCCCAATGTTACAGTGTTATAGAATTGTTTTACATCCATTCCCAATGTTACAGTGTTACAGAATTGTTTCACATCCATTCTTCCATCCCTCCAGCCAGGTAACTGCCTCCAGGACTACATGTGGCATGTGGAACTTCCTGCTGGTACCCCAGGCTTCAGTCTTCAGCCAGGTCTTCTCACTGTAGTCTGCCTGGCATCTGTGATTCCCATTTTCCAGTATCCATACTCCCTGCTGGTCTCTATCAGATTCTTTATTCACAAAGAAAACAAGCGGTCTTCCTTTCCCCACCAAATTGGATCAATACAGGATCTGTCTCTGGGTGAAAGGAAACACTGTCAGAATTCAGCCAGCCCTGTTTACTTATGTTGTAAAGTGAAAATCAATATGGTATTATCCAACGTGAATCCTTATTTCAGATGAGGTAGTGGGTATGGTTGTAATCTGACTTTTCCTGTCCCAACTGTCTGGTCCTAAATAACCAACTCAGAGGGTGCCTATAAATATAAATGATTATAATATGTTCAGCTGATAGCTCAGGCTTGTTACTAGCTAACTCTTACACTTAATCTAACCCATATTTCTATTTATGCTTTGCCACGTGGCTCATGGCTTGGTACTTGATTTTCTACATGTCCTACTTGTTTGGTGGCAGGTTGGATGGCTGGCATCTCTCTGGACTCTGTTCTAGCCCCAAATCCTGCAGCAGTGTAGATTAAAGAAAATTAACTAGGCTTTTAGTCCCATCTCTCAGGAGGCCGGGACAGGCAGATCTCTGAATTTGAGGCTAGCATGGTCCACAGAGTGATTTCTAGGATAGCCATGGCTACACAGAGAAAGCCTGTCTCAAAAAAAACAAGAGATGGGGATGGGGGTGGGGCATTAAATAAAAGGTTTTATATAAAAGCTCAGAGTCACTGGAGGAGACATCTTTATTTAGTGGGCTTAAGCAAAGTCTTTTCACCTCTACCCTCCTCCCTGTATTTGGTATTTCAAACTTTAAGAAGGGGCAACTGTGTTGTTTTCCCTTTTTGAAATTAGGACATTGTCAGGGAAACAGGGGTGTGTGGTCCAGAACTGATCATGGGGGTGGGGCTATCCTCAGGGACTTCTGCTGCCAAATATTTTTCTAATGTTCAAGGAGGGGAGTGTTGCAATAAACAGAGGAACTGAGTTGAATCTTCCTTCAGTCAAGAGATTCACTCATGCCAGCAGGCAGCACGGCACAAGTTAGAGGCTTTGGTCTTGTCAAAGTGGCTACTCTTAAGGTTTTTTTTTGGGGGGGGGGGTTGTGATTTCATTTGAGGAAGTACACTTAGTTAACAGTCAACCTCTTTACCTCTGCTGTATGACTGAGGGTGGGGAGGGAGGGACATGTGATTTTGGCTACTTAACAGAGGTCACTCATTCTCTGGCAGAGGAATGGGCTTGGCTAATGTTTGACTCAGTGTGACTCAGTCAGGGAGCTAGCTGATTTGGAAGGCAGGGGAGAGGAGCACCAGATGTGGGGTGGTTTTTTGTTCTTGTTGTTTAATATTTTGGTTTTTGTTTTGCATGTAGCCCTCTCTTCTTAAGGCCTGGCTTTTCTAACATCTGACACCTGGTACCTAAGTATGACAATATCTGGTACCTCTATCTCTGGGTAGAAACCAAAAGGAAGATTACAGAAGCACACTATCTCTCCCTGAGAAGTTCATCTAAGTGGACTTGTCAATCATTTGGACAGAAGTCCACCACTAAGGAAAGCTGGCTCCTCCACACTGGTGCTGGCTGAAAACTGGAGGACTCATTAGAACCCCTAGTTTAAGCCAGGCGTTGGTGGCCCACCACTTTAATCCCAGCACTTGGGTGACAGAGGCAGGCAGATAGATCTCTCTGAGTTCAAAGCCAGCCTGGCCTGATCTACAAAGTAAGTTATAGGACAGCCAGGGCTGTTATACAGAGAAAACCTGTCTTGAAAGACCAAAACCAACCCCCTGAGCTGCCCAAAAAAGAGGTCCAAATTTAAGACTGATAAAGAAACAGTGTGTGGTACTGTAGTCTTGTATCCTTATCCTCCAAAGAGGTGATGGTCCCACTGCCATCTCTGGAGTAGAGATAACCTGGACCCAGTAGCCATGGCAATGGAGTCAGAAGAGCATAACACTGATAGGTCTGTGATAATTGTCAGAGCTCCCATTAGCCAGAGCAGAAGAAGGAAGGACCCTCACCTAAATTTCCAGCCAATACCCCTCCTGCTCTTCTCCAACTACAAGTGGTCTCAGAAGATGCTAGAATATAGAGAAAGTGGGAGATTAACTGAGAGGGGGACTCCATGACACTGTCTTCATGATGGGATGAGAGACGTCATGTTGATGTAGCTGCTGGAGTGGGGGGTATCCATGTTTCTGCAAGTGACCTGACCTTCCCCGTGCTCTGGAATTATATCCCATAAATTCATTGGCTTACCCAGATAAAACTGGGTGGGTTGTAACTTGGGTCTGTCATGGATGTCCTATGGTTGTTCCCATTTTCCCATGAAATGTTAAATGAACAGGTGCTTGCTGTCTGCTGCTCTTTGTACCACCCTTACTTGGTTATACATGAGCTGATGCCTAGGGTGGTGTGTCAAGGGGTTCCATGAAAACTTTTCCGGCTTCCTTTCTTTCTGCTATTCTGGGTGGTGTGGTATTGGTGGCGTACATGGTCGGGTTGTCTCATAGATTGCAGGGTAACAAGGAAGGGCTGTTGTCATTGTGAAGTTAAATGTACACATGTGGAACCAACCAGAAACAATTGATGTTACTTCCTAGAAAGAAAAAGAGACTCTTGTTTCTGCCCTGTGGCTTCCATCAGGAGAACTGCCTGAGTTCTCCGAGCCTCTGACTTCCTTCCCTTTGGCGACTTGCCTGCTTAAATGGATGAGCTCAACTTCACTGCTTCTGGGTTCCTCTTTGGGACTCAGTTGTCCTCTGAGCACACCTGTTCTTTAGCTGTTGTGTTGGCTCAGGACCATCTTCCAGCTCAGATCTCTTTCTGTGCCCAGCCTTCTTTGTCTAATCTGTATCACTTGCAGGCACTTATGTGGGGCTTCTCACGGGGCTCTAAGCTCCAAGAGGTCAGAGAACTCAGTCTCTGGCTTGCTGTGGAGCCCTGCTGCTCAACCTAGGGCTGAGCCACAGATGCTATCAATACTTGGCTAATTGTAGTAAGGTTTTAACTATTGGAATACCTGTCACATGGTGGTGACTTAAATGCCAGGGAAACTCATGTCTTTCCTGGGACACCTTAGACCTGGACCTCATAGCTGTAGGGACACACAGCATGGCAAACTGGATTGCCAGGGAGAGCGAACATGTCGCTTCTTTACAGAGGCTTCCACAAGGAAGGGTCTCCCCACTCTGGGCATCAGTGGAGACCCTGAAGTCATTCATCCTCTGCATAAAACTGTCCTGGGCCATGAAAAGCATCCCTAGCTCTAGCTACAAGATGCCAACTGTACCCGAAGTTCCAGATGTCACCCAAATACCTCAGACACTGCCTAACATCTCCTACCCCAGTTGACAGTTCTTGGCTCAGGACTCTCACACTGTGGGTCCATGACCCCTCTTGAGGCTTGTTCACCAGAGCCAGCCTCCAGGTACTTGTCAGTTGCTTACCACCTGCATATACAAAAGAGGACAGTGGGCTCTGAGCCACAGCAATCCATACTTTTCTATTGTGGGATGGTCTGTATGTCAAATTGCTCTGATTGGTCAATAAATAAAACACTGATTGTCCAATGGCTAGGCAGGAAGTATAGGCCGGACTAACAGAGAGGAGAAATGGAAGAACAGGAAGGTAGAAGGAGTCACTGCCAGCTACCGCCATGGCAAGCAGCATGTGAAGATGCCGGTAAGCCACGAGCCGCGTGGCAAGGTATAGACTTATGGAAATGGATTAATTTAAGCTATAAGAATAATCCATTTATGGAAATGGATTAATATAAGCTATAACAGTTAGCAAGAAGCCTGCCACGGCCATACAGTTTGTAACCAATATGTCTCTGTGTTTACTTGGTTGGGTCTGAGTGGCTGTGGGACTGGCGGGTGACAAAGATTTGTCCTGACTGTGGGCAAGACAGGAAAACTCTAGCTACACTTTTCATTTAGAAACAGGAAAAGGCTGGGCAAGTTGCTTCCTTCTTTTGCTTTCTGCATGATAAGTGAGAGACATCCCTGACCCCTTCCCTCCTGCCCATCAGCTCTTCTTCCTAGCCCTCTAGCATCAGGATGGTCCCTCCCTCCCTAATTGCAGAAAAGATTTGGCTAGCCCTGGTCACTAAGGAGCCTTGCTAATTCTTAGGCAATAAATACCTTGGCATGGAAGAAATAACTACCGGAAACCCTTCCTTTTAAGGATATCAGGTGGGAGGAGCTGAGGGAGGGTACTTCATAGACTGAAGGGCTTATTTCAGCCCACATCTAACTGGAACTTTCCACTGTGCCTGCAGCCTGATCTCAGAGAGGATGTGAGGAGAGACATCAGGATGGGGCTGCTGGGTGGCCAGCACAGGGAGGGGCCCTCAGGATATGGCTGTGGGTGGAGGTTGGGAATTAGGAAGAGAAAGCTAGGTGGATGGTGGACAGGAGAAGTAGGCAGTCATTTATTCCTTGGGGAAGCTGTGTGGAGGATTGGAGGGGGAAGATTGGATGCCTGAGCCATGTCCAGGACATGTGAGAGGCTTATGATTTTGGGCGGGGGTACTATGAACTAGCTCCAAGTTTTAAGGTTTTGTCTGTGCATTGCTTCTCCTAGGATGAACGGTTCCCATGCTATGAAGACCTGTGTGCTCATCCTGCTTGTGGTCCTACTGTGTGCAGAGAGAGGTGAGATGAAAAGGGCCTCAGAGTTGTGGGTACACTTGCATTCTCATTGTGTGCCCTGTGCCTAGGTGTGCTGGGACCAGGGGATGCCCAGTGTGGATTGGTGTGTGAGGGGTGAACTCTCATGGTCTGGGGTGGCTTCCTGGGCCTGTAAACCTCCCAGAACCTGCCTTGCAGCTTTCCCCACTTGCAAGTAGGGTGTTAGACTCCACTCCTTCCTGACCATGAGCAGTGGCCCCACACTCCTCAGGACCCATCGCCTCAGCAGGAAGAACTGTACCCTCCAGCCCCTCTCTCATTCCTTTCTTGAGGATCAGGCAAACCCTGGTCACCAAAGGCCCCTGTCCTCAGAGTACCCTGGTGCCTTTGCCTCCCAGCCATGCCACTGGCCTGTATGTGTACAAGCTGGCAGGGGCTTCTTTTCCTGGCCTAGCTGCCAAGTCAAGGAGTGTGGCACCCTCAACTTTTGGCATTCCTTACATTGACCTTGTCTTACCCTTCAATCCAGCCACATGAAGACCAAAGGCTAGAACTTCCTTACTCTAAAAGGTTTTGAGTTCTCAGATACCCCTACACTTCCAGTTACATCTGTATTATGAGAGGTTTCATGATGAACTCTGACTTTGCAGTTGGGTTCTGGGAAGTCCAGTGCCCTGTCATGCTCCAAGGCTCAGAGTCCAGCTGTGCAAGTGTAGGGTGGGACAGGTCAGAACAGCCTTCCCCATCAGGAGGTCCTTGTCATGCCCTGGTACCACTCCCTCATCCCCTTACCGCTTCAGCAGACAGGAGGTACCCATGTCCTCCCGCTATGGTGACTGTTTCTCTAACACCTCTTGGGGTCCAGGTCTCCCCTGTGGGGCTGGCTGGCTGGCTGAGACAGCAGTACTCAGCATACTTGAAGAACTATGGTTCTTGGCTCACTTCTGCTTTGGGTGGAGGTGCCTGAGGAGTGTCCCTGCTCTGTCCTATAGCCCAGCAGCTGTGTGGAGGTAAAGCCAGGTGCAGAAGAGGGATCTGGGCTAGGAAGGGCATGCCCTGACCCTCACGTATTGGCCTGTTTCTCAGCCCAAGGGTTGCGCTGCTATGAGTGCCTGGGGGTCACACCTGAGACTTCATCTGAGACTTCTTGCCAACCAGCTACCTGCCATTACCCTGGTGGGATGTGCATCACTCATGAATTTGAAGCCCTTGTGGGTGAGTTCCCTGTGGCCCATATGAGGATGGGTTGGGGACAGCTTAGGAGGAAAGGTCCAGGCACTTATCGACCATAGTTATTTATGGACTTTAGTTCTCTTCCCTCCAAGTAGGGTCCTCCTGTGTTTGGAGTGGGCCTCCTATAGGGGGAGCATGGTGGGTGCTGTTCCCTGGAGTCCAGGTACATGCAGGAGGTAGAGTCTTTAGCAGTGCTGCCCTTATGGCATGCGTGGCTGTCACCATCCCCCTCCACCACCAGTATTAGCCATGTGGCAATCCTGTCCTTTCCCTATGTCCAGGGTCTCACTGGCTCACTGAAGGGCCTGGAGAGCTGGGGGCATTTAGTGACCCTTTGAATATAATGAAGGAGTCAGGAGATTGATTCTAAAGGAATGACTTGGGAATGCTGAAGAAAAGGAGACCTCAGGACACAGCAGATCCCCCAAGTGTCAGTTTCCAGGCTTCTCCTCCAGATAGACAAAGCAGGAGCAGCCCCACCCTGCTATCCAGTTTCCTCTGCCTTTCTGCAGCCGCCTGCCTGCCTCCTAAGTACAACTTCCGGGGAACAGCCAGAGTCTGAGAGGCTGGCTGACCTTTCTATGCGCCTGGGTGATCCCTCATTGTGCCATGTCTTTGTGTATGTGGGTGTGTGTTTGTCTATGAGTGTGGGTGCACATGTGTACATGTATGTAAGGCCAGAGGACAGCCTTTAGTATCATTCCTCATGTAATGTCTACTTTAAAAAAAAGATTTATTTATTTTATTTTATCCCAATGAATGTTTGGTGGATCCCCTGGAACTGGAGTTCTGGATGGTTGTGAACCACCATGTGGGTCTGGGAACCCAACCCTGGACATCTATAAGAGCAACAAGTGCTTTTTACTGCTGAGCTGTTTCTCAGTCCCAACTACCTTGTGTTTTGAGCACAAGCTCTTTCATCGGGACCTGGGATTTGCCGACTAGGCTAGTGGGGCTGGCCGAGATCTCCTCTTTCCACCTCCTCAGCACAGTCATTACAAGCAGTACTACCATGCTGGCTCTTTGCATGAGTGCTGATGGTTGAACGTGGGTCCTTATGCTTCCGTGCATCAAGCACTTTACTGACTGAGCTGTTTCCCTAGCACATTGTGTGTAAATGCATGTGTGTATACATGTTCTCATGTGTGGGTGCACACGTGCACTAGTGGGTACAAGTGTTTGGAGCCCAGAGGTTGATACTGGGCATCTTCCTTGACAATTGTTTTATTTGCTGAGGCAGGGTCTCTCACTGAATCCCAAGCTTGCAGATTCAGCTAGTCTAGCCAGTGAGGGATTCCAATCTCAGGGATTCCACATCTCTGCCTCATGAGCGCTGAGATTATAAGTAGGCCGCCATGTCTGCCCACCTTTTATATGACTTCTAGTGATTGAAATTCTAGTCCTCACGCTTGCTCAAGGCAAGCATGTTATCCACCAGGCCACCTTACCAGCCCATGGCTTTTTTTTTTTTTTTTTTTTTTTTTCTGAGACAGGGTCTCACTCTAGCCCAGGCTGGCCTAGAACTCCCCATTTAGCCCAGGTTGGGTTTGAACTCATAATAATCCTCCAGCCTTAGTTTTCCAAGTTCTGGGATTCCAGAGTGAGCCACCATGTCTGGCTTCAATGTGTCTTAGAGACAAGGCTGGGCCATCCAGGCATGGTGGCATGTGCCCATCCTGGGGTGCTGAGTTGTCCCTGCACATGCTGTGAAGTCTCCCAGATTTCTTACATATGTTTTTTTAGGATTGTTGAGACAGGGTTTCTCTGTGTGGCTTTGGGCCTTCCCTGGAACTCACTCTGTAGCCCAGGCTGGCTCCAACTCACAGAGATCTGTCTGCTTCTGCCTCCCGAGGGCTGGGATTAAAGGTGTGCACCACCACCGCCCGACTTGTCTTACAGATTCTTACGAAGTGAAAAGAATGAACAAGTTCTGTCTTCCCGTCTGCCCTGGAGATCCAGATACTCTTAAAAAAATCGCACCCGTTGACACCTTCATCAGCTCCAAGATTTCCTGTTGTAAGGAAGACCTCTGCAATTAAGCGATTCTCACTGGGGGCAGCATGGCCAGCCTGGGGTCGGTCCTCCTGCAAGCCTTGTTATGACAGTCCTTCCTGCTACTTCCACCCTCATTTTGAACCCCAACATGTAATCACTCTTTCCTGGAACCCTCTAGTGATGAATTGTGAGTTTTAAAAACCCTGAGGTGGGGGTTAGGATGTGGCTTCTCCCACGTTCCCTGACATTTCCTCCCTCCTCCTGCCTTAGGTCTCACCTCACTAGCTTGTCCAGCCCATGTCTCTTGAGTCTAGAGCAGGACCTCACACAAATTCTCCTCTCTGGGTCTGCTCTCTGAATGCCACCCCATATTCCTACCTCTGCTCTGTCCAGGGCCACCATGGCCACGGCCACTTCTCCATATCACACATTCTCGTCTTGTGATTATGATATGTGCAATATAATATATGAGCTTCTTTAGATTTAATCTGTTTGTGGTTTATTGATTCTGGAGCACACTTTACGCCTTTCTCTGAGATGAGACATTTCCTTCTTGCCTGCCTGCCTTTCTTTCTGGTTTGGGGGATCCGTCTCAGAGTCTCACAGGCTGGACAAGCCACTTCACACTGAGCTAACCCCTGACCCCTATTATTTCTTCACATGTTTCTCCCCACTGCAATATTTCTCCACTGCCTCTGGGATACCTGCACACACACACACATACACACACACACACACACACACACACACACACACACACACACAGACTTTCTGGTGCTGGCCTGTGCCCGGTCCCGCGGGCCAGGTTATTTGATGAGACCCGAGGAGGCACCTCCTGAAAAATCAATGGGGGCGAGAGAGAAAGGAGACCAGGCGCATAAAGGAAGACAAAGTCAGTCTGAGTTGCGTCGAGGTCTCCGTTTATTGACTGGGTGTTGAGGCTTATAAGCAGGGCTTCAGGTAGGGAGGGAGCAGGAGAAGCAGGGAGAAAAGAATGGAGAATTCCTAAGGGAGGGGTCAGGGCGAGGTCGATTTGATCCCAGGCCCCTACTGCTGACTGTCTCCAGAAAGTTTATCTAATCGTATATCCTGCAGTTAGGCCAGGAACCTCCTGTCAAGGCTTGATGAAGCAGGGAAGGTCACACAAAGTTCGGGACACAGCTGTCCGGAGTCGGTCCCCAACAGGCCTGCTCATGTCTTCCCTGGCTCTTCTGTATGAGTCCGGCTGTCACCTTCGATCTCATGTTGGGTCCCCTTTCTCTTTACTTTGGCAATGATGTCTTTATATTGTACGCCTCCATCAGCTGCTCTTCGAGGTCCTGCTTTCTTGCTGAGCAGATTTCATACTTTCCCGTTTACACCCCAACTGCTTGCCCTTACCATGCATATTTACATCAGAGCTGCTGTGCTGTCCCAGTATCCCATTTTCCATGTCATCTCAGCATTGCATCTGTATGAGATACTTTTAGTAGCTGTGACAAAACACTGTGAGAAAAGCGACTGAAGGGTTTATTTGAGCTTACGAATCCAGAGCGGGAGTCTAGAATGGCAGTGGAGGTATGGTAACAGGCAGCTGGAGCAGGAAGCTGAGTGGTCACATATTCAACAGCAAACACAAAGCAGAGAGAATGGGGAGGGAGAGGGAGGAAGGGAGGGAGGGAGAGAGAGAATTGAAAGTGGACTAGGCTATGAAGTGTAAAAGCCCACCCCCAGTGACGTACTGACTCCAGCAAGGTTGCACCTCCTAAATGCTCCATCTGAAACATCACCACTATATTGGTGAAATTATTAAGGCCACTCCACATAGTTAAAAGGAGATGTATTTAATGGCGTAACTTACAAATTAAGGGATAGGTAGGTCGCGGGGTCTGGGGAAGGTGTATCGCAGTCCAGCGGTGTTCTCTGGAGCTCTGCTTGGCCCACCTTTACCGTCCAGGGTCCCGGGACAGAGAGAGAGCACAGGCCCATCCAGATCTCAGGTCTCCAGGCACCTCCTTTGGCCCCGCCTTGTAGGCATGACAGTTGCCAAAGTCTCAATTGGGGTTGGAACTTCCAGATCAAAGCTGGAATGTCTACCCACTACATCTCCCCCTTTTTGTCTAAATAAGAAGGTTCTAATCTAATACACAACTATATACAAAGGAGTGGTTATCAAATATTGTCCAGGAATAATGAGGGATAATGACCTAGATAAGATGGAACTACAACCAATGCAAACAATATCAAGCAAGAAACACATACTAAAATCCAGAGAAGTATAGAGCATAGGCAAATGGCATGTTACAAAGATCATTCCAAAAGGTGTCCTATCCCAAAGAACCTGAATCTAATACTTAATATGTTCTATCTACTAAGTTGTAACTATAACTGCTAGTCTTCAATCCCATCAAAGACCTGAGAAGGAATATAATGGTACCTGAGAAACGGTAGATGGATGCAAGCAACTTTCGGGAATCTTGCAAGAGTAGACCGAGACAGCTGGCAGCCTGGACAGTCACCTAATGTTTCTCAGCATTGTTGGTGCATTCAAATTGGCTACAGGCCTAGAGTATCTGACAGACCATTTTCAGAAGCAGGAATTCTGAAAGACCATCTTACCCTGTCTTGGCAGAGTACAGTGGTCGCTTTCCTTGTGTCCCACTTGTCCAGAAAGGACAGCATTGCATTCGTACTGTCAGCCGTCGAGGCAAGGGCAGTTCTTTGCCCAGTAGGCCATTTTGTGCCAAGAAGACAAACTTCCAAATGGAAATGTCTTAGAAGCCCAACATTCTCTCGGGATCAAATTGGTGCAGCCAGGAGCAATTGTGTCTCACGTCAACAGAATTCTAAGTTATTTAAATGCCATATTCTCTAGGTCTATGAAGTGTTTGAAGATTACCTGTCCATCTGACCTATGTATCTGTAAATCTGGATAACCTAACTAACGTAACTGTAGAGATGACAAGCATAGGTGACTATAAATCTATAAGTCTTATCTACCGAAATAACCTAAGGACTAAGGCTTCACGTAAACAGTCTATAAGCAAATGTATGGTAAAGAACGATGACTTCAAAATTGTGACAATATACAAGATATTTATAACAGAGGTAGGAGTATATAGTGCAATATGCAATATGACAGTAATCTTAAATATATATCAATATACCGAATATCCTAAACAGAAGTAGAACATACATAAAGTATGACAGATATAAATTTACATTTGTATCAATATACAAATATTTCAAATAAGGGTAGAAATATGTGTACATTATAACAAATATAGTTCTGTATTTGTATCAATATACAAATTATCTTAAACAGGAATATAAAAATAGTTTACATTTGTATCAACATATAAGAATCCATAACAATGCAAATTACAGTGCAAATTATCTAAACCTGCTTTTTTACTAAATTTGTTTACTAGTATATACAATAATCTACCATAATATCTTATACCTATCCATTCCATTTCTTCTTTTCCCTTTTCTCTCTCTCTCTTTTTTTTAGAATACTGAGTCTAATATTTTCTTCCACCCCCAACCCTATAACCATCATCCATAACCCTGAGAATTATAAAACCTAAGGGAGAAGGGGTGTCGTTTTCTTAGAATTGCTTCCTGCTGTTTAGGGGGTGATGTTATCTCTGTTGGGTACTGTGAGAGAGCTCAGATAGTTAAATCTCAGTTAGACTAACTGTAGGTTCTGCAGCAAGTCTTAGAGTAATGGGTAAGATTGTCTGAAATTCTGGCAAGAAGTGTAGTATGATGATGATTACCATGGCATCATTCTGGATTGGGTAGAGTTGTTGTTGTTGGGGTCCCATCTTCCTCCAGATTGCTATTGGAAAAACTTATTTGTTATCAGAATGGAAGGTTTGGATTTAAAGAGGACATAGCATGTAAGAAAGGATTCTGAGAAATCAAGAGTAAGCATGGAGAGAATTAGAATCTAGAAGACAATGGTCCTTTTTTATTGGTTTCCTTCTGTCCCACACCAGAGGGCTCTTCTGATATGGGACTGAAGAATCTCTCAAACTTTTCTTTTAGCAATATGCTTGGGTTTAGAGAAGGAGTGAGCCAATTCCTTCTCCAAAGCCAGCTTGGCTTATAATTGAATTGGAACCGCAACTTTTCTAGATTGATAGAGAGATAGATGTTAGACAGTGAGATTTTACCGTGTGTAGATTGGTACCAATAGATTCTTTCTTTCTGCTGTAAACATCTGGATAGCCAAGGCCTTATGATTTTTGGAAGATGGTATTTCCATTATCCTGGAAAGACAAAAACAGAACCCAACCCCAACCTTTGATTGTTAAATTTTTCTTACAACTTGTAGAGATGTCACATTGCTGGATGATCTTTTACTTCTCCTCATCAAGGGGTTTTTCCTGTTCGAATCGAATTTTTATTAATTTTGTTGGTATCCATAGCTTTTCTTCTCCTGCAGAAATAAAGGCAAAACCCCTTCCCCAACGTAGAACATATCCAGGTTTCCATTCTGAGGTCAGCACATCCTTGAAATAAACCGGTTGGTTTAGCTCAGGAGTTTTGTCTGTCATCCAATATCTTTCCGCAGCTGTTGTTCCTTTCTCATCAGCATTGAGAAAATTCAAGGTTAATAAAGCACTACGCAATCTATTTCTAGGAGTCATTGTTACCTGTTGCTGTTTATTTAGCATATCCTTTAAAGTTCGATTGGATCTTTCTATGACTGCTTGGCCTGTGGGATTGTGTGGTATACCTGTAACATGCTTTATATTGTAATAAGCAAAGAATTGTCTCATTTTATTGGAGACATATGCTGGGGCATTGTCTGTCTTAATTTGTACAGGTATTCCCATGATGGCCATAACTTCTAATAGGTGTGTAATCACAGAATCAGCCTTTTCAGAACTCAGGAGTTGTCCATTGAAATTCTGAATAGGTGTCAATGGTATGATGTACATACTTTAATCTTCCAAATTCTGCAAGATGAAACACATCCATCTGCCAAATTTCATTTCTTTGTGTACCTTTTGGATTGCTCCCCGCAGGTAATGGAATTTGGTTATAAATGGAACAAGTAGGACATTTTTTCACAATATCCTTAGCCTGTTGCCAAGTGATAGAGAAATCCTTCTTCAAACCTTTGCTATTTACATGATATTTCTTATGAAATTCTGAGGCTTCTAGCATATTACCTATTAGTAACTGATCAATCTCATCATTACCTTGTGCTAGAGGTCTTGGCAGACCTGTATGGGATCTGATATGTGTTATATATATAGGATGTTCCCTTTTTCTGATGATTTCCTGCAATTGTATGAATAATGAAATTAATTCTGTATTATCAGGAATAAATTCAGCAGTTTCAATATGTAAAACAACTCTCTCTGCATATTGAGAGTCAGTGACTATATTGAGGGGTTCTGTGAAGTCCATCAGTACCATAAGAATGGCATACAGTTCTGCCTTTTGTACAGAGCTGTATGCACTTTGTACCACTTTACTTAAGTCTCCTGATTTATATCCTGCTTTCCCTGATTTATTTGCATCAGTATAGAATGTGAGGACTCCAGAAATTGGCTTTTGTTGTACAATGTGAGGAAGGACCCATTCGGTCTTCTTTATGAATTCTATTCTCTTGCTTTTGGGATAATGGTTGTTAATCTCTCCCAAAAAGTTACTGCAGGCTTTCTGCCAGTATTCATTATCTTTCCATAGTGATGAAATTTCCTTATTAGTTAAAGGTACTACAATTTCTGCTGGGTCCATCCCTGTCAACTGGCAAAGTCTTAGTTTACCTTTTTGAATCAAATCAGAGATATTTCTATATAAGTCTTTAATTTCTTATTTGGTTTACGTGGTAGGAATATCCATTCCAATATAATATCTTCCCTCTGCATCAAAATACCTGTTGGGGAATGTCTGGAGGGGAATATGACAAGAATGCATTTAAGTTCTGGATCCACATGTGCTTCTCGAATTGTCTTTTCTACTAGAGCCAATTCCTTCTCTGCTTCGGCTGATAATTCTCTTGGACTATTTAATTCTTTGTCCCCTTCTAGAGTATTAGCCAAATTTTGTAGTCCATCTTTGGGTATTCCCATGATACCCAGTAAGTTGGAAATGCTTCCTAATAACTTTTGAAAATCATTAAGAGTCTTCAATCGATCTCTCCTTAGTTGTACCTTTTGGGGTCTAATTTTTTGTAGCTCTATCTTATATCCCAAGTAATTAATAGAATCTCCTCTTTGTATTTATTCAGGAGCAATTTGCAGTCCCCAGCGAGGCAAAACTTTTTTTACTTCTTCAAACATGCTTTCTAATGTATCTAACTTTGGATCAGCTAATAGGATATCATCCATATAGTGATAAATTATGGATTGTGGAAACTTTACACGAATTATCTCCAATGGTTTCTGCACAAAGTATTGGCACAAAGTAGGGCTGTTTAACATTCCCTGTGGGAGGACCTTCCATTGATATCTCTTGACTGGCTGAGAATTGTTATAATTAGGTACTGTGAAGGCAAATTTTTCTCTATCATTTTCTTGTAAGGGTATGTTAAGAAACAGTCTTTTAAGTCAATAACTATTATAGGCCATTCTTTAGGTAGCAGACAGGGCAAAGGCCTCCCAGTCTGTAGGGAGCCCATTGGCTGAATTACTTTATTAATAGCTCTCAGATCTGTCAGCATTCTCCAATTACCAGCCTTTTTTTTTTTAAATAACAAATACAGGAGAATTCCAAGGGCTAGTAGATTCTTCAATGTGTTGAGCATTTAACTGCTCTTGAACCAGCTGTTCTAAAGCTTGTAGCCTCTCTTTTGTCAAAGGCCATTGTCCAACCCAGACAGGTTTATTAGTTAGCCATTTTAAAGGTAAGGCAGTTGGTACTTCTGAGAGTTCAACAGCAGTCGTGTTCTGTTTGTGAACAGCCTGAATGGTTGGTGACTGATTTTTATAGCATGTCATGATATTATTCCTAGAAACATGCATTGGTCTGTATTCCTTTTCTGAAAGTGTAGGAATTTTAATCTGGGTATTCCACTGTTGTAACAGATCTCAGCCCCAAAGGTTTACTGCTACATTTGCTACATATGGCTTCAGCCTTCCTCTCTGTCCTTCTGGCCCTATGCATTCAACCCATCTTGAACTCTGTTTTATCTGAGATAGGGTGCCAATCCCTAAAAGTTGGACATCTACCTCTTGAAGAGGCCAATTTGGATGCCATGATTTTGGTGTAATTATAGTCACATCTGCACCTGTGATTACCAGGCCCTCCATAACCAGGCCATTAATTTGAATTCTAAGCTTTGGTCTTTGTTCATCTATGGAAGTCTGCCAAAATATTTGTTTTATAGTGTTCTTTGTAAACTGTGATCCACCTATCAGAGCTGTTTTATCATCCATTGCAGTATTGGTTTTTACATTAGGCATTGGTTTATTCAGTTGTCCTGGAGAGGAATTTCTTTCATAGTGGCTGGAAATGTTCATACTACATTTGATTTGGGGGCCTGCAAGAGGCCCCTGAGGCATTTCCCACCAGTAAAGGGTTGCTTCGTATATCTATTTTTGATCTGCACTCACTGGTCCAATGGCGGCCTTTGCCATACCTTCTACATAATCTGGGAGGTGGTTGGGGTCTCCTGTTTAGGCTATTCTTAAAAGGAGTATTACTTCTAGGAGTACCCCACGTACAGTTTTTACTTATATGACCCGGTGTACCACATTTAAAACATTTGGTAACACGGGGCCTTCTTTCACCTCTGGGATTTGTCTCTCCTATCCAAGCCTCATTACTGTAGTTATGAGACTCAACACCATTAGTATACTGAATCCATTCTTCCAATGGAGCTGATCTGATCTTTAATGGTGTAAGTATTCTTCTGCATTCTGCATTAGCAATGTCGAACGCCAAGTACTCAATTAATACTTTTCTTAATTTTTTATCTGATATAGCTTTTGTTATAGCTGTGTTTAGCCTTTGTAAAAAAAAATCGGTGAGGGGTTCGTGTGGTCCCTGAAATATCTTTGTGTATACCTCAGTTGGTTTTCCAGGTTCTGGAATTTTTTCCCAAGCATTTAGAGCTGCTGTACGGCATAGGGATATTGTATGCTCATCGTAAATGGCTTGTACATTCCTGTCAGCAAAACATCCCTCACCAAGTATTTGATCTTGGGAGATCACAAAACCTCTGAGTTTACCTTGTTGTTCTAAATTTTTTGCCTCTTCTCTCAACCAGATTTTCCACTGTAGCTGCTGGCTATATTCTAGAACAGCTGAAATTAACTGATGCCAGTCATCTGGGATGATTCTATGTGAGGTAGACCACGAATTTAACATCTGTCTTACGTATGTGGAGTGTATCCCATATGTAACTACTGCTTCTTTTATATTTTTAAAGTCCCTTGTTGAAATTGGTTGTAATGTATATGTATTATATGGCTCGGGGTGTGTGTCATCTGCTGGCTTCTCATGGATGATAACAGGATAAGCCATTGTATGAGAGCCATTTGGAGATGTTACAACCTCTATGGTCTTGCCCTTCTGCTTATTAGGTCCCTTGTCATGTTTACTGAGAGTTTCTTCTAAGGCTTGCAAGCGAGCACCTAGGGTCTCTTCTAGGGAGTGAACCTCCTCTCTGGCAAGGGACTCCAGATTTCTCATGGAATCATAGAAGTTTTTATGTTCCTCAGAAACACATGATTCCATGGACCTTATCTTATTAATTAATGATAATCTTTCTTCCTTATATAGTGTCTGGAGAGTTAGTGTTCTGTCCATTAAATATTCACATTTATTATCAATAAGATCAATTTTTGGTACAAGCCTGTTTTGTAAATCCTAATCAGCAGATTCCAGAGAAAGAATCTTTTTCTGTAAGCCTTCATTACTTTTTTTAAAAGCAGATTCCAGAGAGAGTCTTTTTCTGTAAGCTTTCATTGGTATCTTTGAAAGCCTGTAAATCCTGGTTAGCAGATTCCAGAGAGAGAATCTTTTTCTGTAAGCCTTCATTGCTATTTTTTAAAGCCTGTAAATCCTGGTTAGCAGATTCCAGAGAAAGAATCTTTTTCTGTAAGCCTTCATTGCTATTTTTTAAATCCTGTATCAGTCCCAATAATGACTCATCTCTGTTCTTGTTATTAAACCCGTGTTTGAACACTGTGTGAATTATTACGATGAATGCCAAAATGGTACAGGCCAGATATGCCTTAGGAAGATCGTATATTTCCAGGAAGATGTCATTCATCATACAGGCAAAAAGGTTTTCAAATTCTTGTGAGGTAGTGTTGTCGGCCATATTACAAGAATTACTCAAAATTTGTTAGTCGATTTTAAGGTGTAAAATTATCAAGTATTTTTACTTGAAATAATATGCTTACCTTTCGTGGTTTTGGGGGGTGTAGTAGCACTTTTCAGCCAGCAGGTGGCGTTGGTACAGCTCCAAAGCAGGGCCTGCTGGTGATCTTGGCTGACTGCAGCTCGCTGGAGTCAAAATGGCAGGAGCCGGAGCCGGAGCCGGCACTCAGAAAGCGGGGGAGTGCCTCTTTCGCTGGTCTCGGGGCTAAGCTAGAAAACTGAGACCAGACTAGCTGCTCCCTTTTCTGGGAATGGAACCGTGGAGGCATTCCCTGGTTATATGGAACTTTGCAGGCGGGTTTAGGTACCCGCTAGCCGGGGAGGAGCCTGAGGGCGGGAGCCACCCAGGCCTTTGGGATTTGCTCCACGTGAGTGCCAGATGTTGGTGAAATTAGTAAGGCCACTCCACGTAGTTAAAGGAGATATATTTAATGGCGTAACTTACAAATTAAGGGATAGGTAGGTTGTGGGGTCTGGGGAAGGTGTATCGCAGTCCAGCGGTGTTCTCTGGAGCTCTGCTTGGCCCACCTCCACCGTCCAGGGTCCCGGAACAGACAGAGAGCACAGGCCCATCCAGATCTCAGGTCTCCAGGCGCCTCCCTTGGCCCCGCCTTGTAGGCGTTACAGTTGCCGAAGTCTCAATGGGGGTTGGAACTTTCAGATCAAAGCTGGAATGGCTACCCACTACACCACTAACCTGGGACTAAGTGTTCAAACCTGGGCTTATAGGGGACGTTGCTCACTCAAACCACCTCAACATCTGTTGAGCATCCTCAGCCATGATATTGGAGTTTCCACGATCTTCAGTATAAGAAGTGATTGCGGTGCTCTGCTGTGAAGCTGAACCCTCTTCGACTCTGATGGAGCAGGTTGACCAGCCCCTTTTGCTTCAGCAGCTGCTGCAGATGCAGACCCATGTGCTATGGATGGAGAATGACTCTGGGCAGCTCAACTTTCCAAGTGTTTGGATTCACTGCTAGCCTGAAGCCCTGTGATGGGATTGCTTCCCAAAGACTCATCCCTTGAGTGCTTTGGGCATTTTGCTATTATCTGAAATCTCTCCTTTTGGCTGGAGACCTGGAGCTCCAGATTCCACAGAGGACACTCCCCACTCCCATGCAGTCATATCAAGGTCCCAGGAAAGATGAAGAGGGTGGAAGGCCAATGGTTGATGACAGCCTGGGTGGGTGGACCTCAGCCGATCCACTTGGAGGAGTGAGCTCCCTTCTCTCAGAGCTCAGGCATTTGCTGTTCGGTTTTGTGGCCACTGCTACCTGGAGCTGCTGAGAATTTTCTGGTACCCACTCTGCCGAAGCTCAGAGTTGATGTCTGTGTGGGCATCTCTGACACCAAGGCCAGGTAGGACTGCCATTTCCCACAGACTGTTCCAATTTGCACCGTATATGCAAACATACTGAGTCCATTTAGCTTCATCTGTACGTTCTTGTGTCCAGGACTGACCACAGGGACAACCTATGTGGGAGATTATGCCTGGGGAAGACTGATTCTCCTTCTCTCAGCAGCCATTGACCACCTCCAGCTCTTTATCTAGAGAGAGGGCCTGGAGAAATTTCCCTTGTCCACATTAGTGTGACAACTGGAGTCATGATGTTGGTATTGTTCAGGCAACCCAATAGTTGAGAGTTCACGGTTGAGGTTCCCCTGACTAGAGGACACTTTTGTGCAGCAGGCATCCTAGTCCTCCAGCTCTTAGAATCTTTCACATGTCTTCTGTGATGTTTCCTGAGCCTTAGGTGTAGGGATTGTGTTACAGATGTATCAGCTGGGGTTACACACCCCATGGTCACATTTCTCTGCCTTTTGATCAATTTTGAATCTTTGTGGCAGTCTCCATATATTGCAAAAGGAAACTTCTTTTATGAGGTGTGTGTGTGAGAGTTATAATACTTCTTTTCCTCTTCTCTTCTCTTCTCTTCTTTTCTCTTTCTTTCTTTCTTTCTTTCTTTCTTTCTTTCTTTCTTTCTGTTTTTCTTTCTTTCTCTCTTTCTTTCTTTCTTTCTTTTTTCCAAGATGGGGTCTCACTAGGTAGCCTTGGCTGTCCTGGAACTTGCTCTGTAGACCAAGCTGGACTTGAAGTCAGAGAGATCCACTTGGCCCTGCCTCCAGAATGCTAGGATTAAAGGCATGCTCCACTATGACTGGCTAGAGAGTTATACTTACTACGCTGGTTGTAAAGGCTGTCAGATCAGAGCTAGGCCTGGGTACTGGGGATGGCATAGGTGGGTGAGGCTCCAGGTAACTCATCAAGCTAAGCCAACACAGAGGCATGAGAAACATATACATATATATTAGATTTATTTATTTATACAGTATACAGTGTTCTGCCTGCATGTATGCCTGCAGGCCAGAAGAGGGCACCAGATCTCATTCTAGTGGTTTGTAAGCCACCATGTGGTTGCTCAGAATTGAACTCAGGAGCTCTGGAAGAGATGCCAGTGCTCTTAACCTCTGAGCTATCTCTCCAGCCCGGGAAATACACACACACACACACACACACACACACACACACAAACACACACACATATGTATATGTACATACATATATATACACACACATATATATTTATACATATATATGTATATATACATAGATATATATTTTTTGGTTTTTCGAGACAGGGTTTCTCGGTGTAGCTTTGTGCCTTTTCTGGAGCTCACTCTCTAGTCCAGGCTGGCCTCGAACTCACAGAGATCCGCCTGGCTCTGCCTCCCAAGTGCTGGGATTAAAGGCATGCATTACCACTGCCCGGCGGGAAATATATTTTTATAGAGCCAATTTAAATGGACTTTTCCTATAATTGGATTTTGCAGTATTGGGGACTGGGCCTAGGCCCTCACACATTCAATGGGCATTCTGCAACTGAGTTATATCCCCGGCTTGCATTTGAATTTTGAGTTAAAGTTTTGGAGGCTCTCTCCACATCCAGGCTATGAAGATGCTTTGTGTATCACTTCCTCTGCCACGGTTGTGGTTAACATTTAGTTTCTCCTTCGTGTACGACATGTGGTACATGAGTACAGCTCCAATTGTACTACCAGCAAGTAGCTGTTCCCTTGCTGACACTCCCTGTTAGCTGTTGACATTGTCCTCCCTCACCTACTTCCTTTAGTTACCATCTACAAGACAATACCTCATTGCTAAAGTTTTTGAGATTTAAAATGATTTATTTTTATTATGTGTGTATGCCACCCCCCATCCGCCTGTGTATGTTTGCACGTCCACATGAGTATGAGTGCATGTGGAGGCCAGATAGCCTCAGATGTCATTTTCAGGAACAGCATCCATTTCCTTTGAGATGGATTCTCATTTGCCTGGAGCTCACTAACTAGGCAAGACTGGTTGGCCTTCGAACCCCAGGCATCTGCCCGTCTCTGTGCTGGGATTAAACACATGTGCCACCAGGCCCAGCATTTTTCAGGGGCCTGGGGATCAGACATCACCAACTTAAAAATTCTCTTGTTCTGTAAGTTTCTGGTTTCCTGCTTAAAGGATACAGAAGACTGAAGCCCAGGTTCCAGAAGAGGAACTTAGGCCCCAACTACAAAGGATGTAGAGTAACTGATACAGAGGTTGGGTAGGAGAGCCCCCTAGGGGCCCAGACTCACCCAGAGACACAGGAGTTTGCTGTCTATAGGCAGTAAAGAGAAAAGGCCTTTGGTAAAACTACAATCATGTAAACAAGGGAGCAAAGAGAGAATACTTTTGTCAATGAGCAGCAAACAAAAGCCAGTGTCAGGGACGAGCATGACCTGCAAGTTCTGCCATGGTGTGACTAGCACATGAGTCGAAGTGAACAGCTAAGGAAGCAAGTCAAAGATGTGACCACCCCCAGCTGGGCAAGCAGTAAGTGATTACCTACCGGCTGGGCCAGGGGGGCATGCGCAGAGCCTGGGAGCCCGCCATTGGTTTGGCCTATGCTATGTCGGGATGCTTAACCTGTCTCAATAAAATTTCCTTAATCTTTGCCTCGTCCTAACTATAACTCTTATAAAAAGCTCCCAATCAAGGCACCTCACAGTGTCTTCCTTGGTTCCTCTCCCATGCTGGTTGTCCACGTTTTGTCTGCCCTTTCCTTGCTGAATTTTGCTTTCTCTTTGCTCACTCCCGTGTGTCCACATCATTAATCATTATACCTGTGAGACGATGAACTCAAAAGCATGGGTCTCTGTTTCACTTTTGGGGTCTGTTGACTGTCTGGCACATCTGGGTTGAGGAAGGCCTTGTCACTCTCAAACACTTGCCTGACCAGCACAGGACCCAGCACCCAAGTGGCACTTATACACAATTTTTACAGGAGAATTTGGCTCCAAGGAGCCACCCAGCCTACCCTACCATGGCAAGATGGTCTTCTCAGTACCTGTTCCTTAGCACAAGGCCTGGAGATCCAGAGGCTCCCAAAGCCCTAACACCTCCAGGACTCCTACCCTGGACCGCTGAGCAGTACCTATGAAACTACTGTGCAGGCATGTGGGGAGTGAGTGGAGTTAAAACTCAGTGTGAAAACCCATAACTGCTTTAAAAACTAACACACACACAACCCCAAAGCAAGAGAAGATCTTGCTTTCGTCAGGGACCCTAGGAACAGAGATGCCAGGGTTATCCAGATCCAGATCCAGATCCAGATGGCTGTGGGCCATCTCCATCACTGGGTCAAGATGTCAGTTAGGAAGAAGCTGCAGGGCCCTGGGTGGAGGTTATGGTGTCCTCCTTGCCACCTCAGCTAAGAGTTGGGTGGAGGAGCATGAAGAGCAGGGTCAGAGAGGCAGGTGTGTGTGGACCAGGGTGGGCAGATGTAAGCATCTGGGAGCAAGGTCCCACACCCACCCACAGGCTCACTTGTCAGATAGAGTCTGAATCTGAAGCATTGCCTGTAAGGTGAGGTTTCAAACCTTATTCTCCAGCAGGTGGCACTATTTTGGGAGGCTGTGGACCCTTTAGGAAAGGGGGTCTAGTTGGTGGAAGGAGGTAGTAGGCTGACACGTGGACCCTGGTTATGAAAGACCCTAGCCCTTCAGGCTTACAACCCCAAGCCTCAGGAAGAGAGAAACTTCAAGCACCAGGAAATGAGAAACTAAAAATCTAGTTCCAAGGGCCACCTGACTCAGCCACTACTCAATCATCCCTGTAACAATATAACAATGTAAAAAGATTTCTGTTAAGAGATGTGCTCAACTGTGACTGGGATAGTTGCAGGTGTTCCAGGAAGGATATCCGTGACCTGTGTGTAAACTCCACTCTCGGCCTAATACCCCCCTTGAGGTTTCAGGAAGAATGTACCTGTTGACGTGACTGTACCCACTCTGTGATCACCCTGTGATCAGGCCATGAAATTGTATGGGAATTGTAATCTTGTGGGTTTTTCCTTTAAAAGCCCTTATGGGGCTGCAGTAAGATGGGACTCTTGCTCTTTGGAGCAGAGTTTGCCCATCTGTACAGATGTTTCTTTAATAAAATCCTCGTGCTGTTGCATCAACTGGACTGGAGTCTGGGTTCTTGGGGCACCCATCTGAGACCATAAACTTTGGGGTCCAACAGTTCCAGCTTTCTTCTCCATATATTCCTAGTCTAATATGACATCAACAGCCTCAGTACACGTTCCCACTGCCGGGAGCAGGGCTCCCCTAGGCCTTCCCCATCATGATGCCTGAAACCATGAGTCCATCTAAATCCTCTTTAAGTTGTTTCTGGATGGTGACCCCCACCCCCTTCTTTCTGTTTCCCCCCTGTTCTCTTCTCTGCTCCCAGCTTCCCTTCCCCACCAGGCCAGGCTCCTCCCTCCTATCCCCTCTTCTTTCTAATAATGCTCTTTTTAACTCTGGTAGTTGGGGCCGTGGCCCTTGACTTTTTGCCAGCGCCTAACAACCAGTGCCATTTACCCATCACCTAAGACCCTAGATCTGAGCTTGGATTGTGTGCTAACCCTAAGCCAGGCCCCAGGCTTTGAGGACAGCTTTATGTTCAGTGTGACTGTTGCCTGACAGGGTGGTTCCATCCAGATTCGACACCCTCTGCTGGCTTCTTCATGCAAAGGTGCTCATAGCTGCACATGCGTGAATACACACACAACAAACCTTGAAAGTAAATTCTTGTAATGTGTTTATTAAATCTTGGAATCCATGTGAGCCCCTAGATGGTGATGACCAATAGCAAGGAAGACTTGGCTCCTCATTCTTCAGGTGTGGTTCTCACGGGTGCCCACGACAACACAAAGGACTCATCTAGAGGACATACTGGGAGAGGTACCTGTGGGTAGTGCTGCTCTCTCACAAACACACATTCATGCCACATACTAACAGGTACTTAGTTGAGTGAACAACATTCCATATTCCCATCTAACTCAGCTCCCTCGTGGTTATGGGTCAGCTGAGATGTCCTCGGCAGTGGACTCAGGGAGGCAGGGGATGACCAGGAGCATGTGTGAACTTGAACTTTTACTGTTTGCCTCAGGATTCCTGATTGAAGAAATGATGTAGGTCATCAAGTGCATCCCTACCCAACTCTTCTGGAAAACATGGGCTTCCTGGGGATGGAGGCATTCTTAAGAAGGTTTTGACACATTTCAGAAGGTCAAGGCCTCAGTCTATACCCACAATGGACAGGGAAGCAAAGGTCACTGAGCTGGTGCTGTGCAGGCCCAGCTGGTGTGTGTGTGCTCATGTGTGTGCTCAATAGAAGCAGGGATGGCACATGGTGGTTGTTTTCTGAGGTGGCCTGTGACGCTGCAACTTTGTTCTTGCTATGGGGTCCTAGGTGGAATGTAGATGTAATGGTTTTATTAAATAAGAAACACAGAGCCAATTGCAGAGTTGAAAGACCAAGAGCTGAGAGCAGTAACTAAGAGCTGAGACTAAAACCACCTTCTTACCACTCGCTGTTGTCCTTCTCCTCCAAAAGCGACCTACTTCCTGTGTGTTTGTCTTTTTATTGACTTTCTGTTCTGCCTTCTCATTGGTTGTAAACCCAACCACATGACCTCCTCATCATTGCCTCTCTATACAGACCTCTAAGTCTTCTATGCTTTGTATTGAGATTAAAGGCACGTGTCTCCATGCTGGCTATGTCCTTGAACACACAGACTCTCCTATCATGTGATCAGATTAAAGGCTTGGGCCACCACCGCCGGCTTCTAGTGTGGGTTGCTATTAGCTCTGACCCCCAGGCAACTTTATTTATTAACATACAAATAAAATCACATTTCAGCACAAATAAAATATCGCCATAGTGGAATTTTTAACATCAGTGAACACTGCCTTCCCCATGATGAGCTTCTACTTGCAACTCTGCATCCTTTCCAGCTTGGCTGCTAGGCAGCGCAGTTCGGAACCATGTACTTTGAGGGATGCATGTGTGGCTCCATTGTTGCTCCACTCAGCTCTGCCCTCTTTAAACCTCTCTTGCCTTCTTCCTCTGTGGCCTTCTGGGATCCTGTGAGAGTCTGGTTCTGACATTTTTAGGGTGACCCCTTTGTGCAGTATAAGCTGTAGTTCTTTCAAGTGCAGTACCAGGAATCCAGTGTTACAGTGTTACAGAATTGTTTCACATCCATTCCCAATGTTACAATGTTACAGAAGTGTTTCACATCCATTCCCAATGTTACAGTGTTACAGAATTGTTTCTCATCCATTCCCAATGTTATAGTGTCACAGAATTGTTTCACAGCCATTCCCAATGTTACAGTGTTACAGAATTGTTTCACATCCATTCCCAATGTTACAGTGTCACAGAACTGTTTCACCTCCATTCCCAATGTTACAGCTTTATGAATTGTTTCACATCCATTCTTCTATCCCTCCAGCCCTAACTCCCTCCAGGACTATATGTGGCATGTGGAACTTCCTGCTGGTGCCCCAGTCTTCAGTCTTCAGCCTGGTCTTCTCACTGTAGTCTGCCTGGCATCTGTGATTCCCGTTTTCCAGTATCCATACTCCCTGCTGGTCTCTATCAGATTCTTTATTCACAAAGAAAACAAGCGGTCTTCCTTTCCCCACCAAATTGGATCAATACAGGATCTGTCTCTGAGTGAAAGGAAACACTGTCAGAATTCAGCCAGCCCTGTTTACTTATGTTGTAAAGAGAAAATCAATATATTATTATCCAACATGAATCCTTATTTCAGATGAGGTAGCTGGGTATGGTTGTAAACTGACTTTTCCTGTCCCAACCATGTGGTCCCAAATAACCAACTCAGAGGCTACCTATAAATATAAATGATTATAATATGTTCAGCTGATAGCTCAGGCTTGTTACTAGCTAACTCTCACACTTAACCCATATTTCTATTTATGCTTTGCCATGTGACTCATGGCTTGTTACCTCATTTTCTACATGTCCTACTTGTTTTTTGGCAGGCTAGATGGCTGGTGTCTCTCTGGACTCCAACCTTCTTCTTCTGAGTCCTCAGTTTGATTGTCCCACCTAACTCTATCCTGCCTTGCTATAAGCCAATCAGCTTTATTATTAACCAATGAGAGTAATACACATTCACAGCATAGGAAGGATTATTCCACAGCATAAGGTGGTGCATGCCTGTGATCCCACCACTCAAGAGGTTGAGGCAAGATGATCATAAGTGGGCCACACAGCAAGTTCGAGTCAGCCTGGGCTACATTATCAGATCTTATCTTGGAAAAAAAAAAAGTAGAAAAGAGAAGACATATAAAAAACATACACAAGGTGCCAGGCAGTGGTGGTGCATGTCTTTAATCCCAGCATTTGGGAGGTAGAGGTAGGTGGATCTCTGAGTTCGAGGCCAGCCTGGTCTACAGAGCAAGTTCCAGGACAGGCTCCAAAGCTACATAGAGAAACCCTGTCTTGGAACCTCCCCCTCAAAAAAAAAAAACCCACAAAAGGCTGTAGCTGTGGCTCAGTGGTGGTATGCACAAGGGTGTAAGTTTAACCCCTAGTACAGCTAGAGGGGTTACTTACAACAAAACGAGCGCATGAAGAAAATTCAAAGTAGCTTGTTGTGGCTGTCAAATTTAGAAGCCCTAGTGTCTCAGAATCTACCTGTATTTCAACAGGGCTATTAATGAGGCTTAATTAAGACAAAACAAAGCCATTAAAGCGTTCTTACCCAATTGGAACGATGTCTAATAAGAGGAGATCAGGGTACAGAGGTGTACAGCAGGGATAACCACCTGAAGACTCGGGGAGAAGATGGAGAAGATGCCACCTGCTGGCCAAGAAGAGAGGCCTTGGGAGGAACCAGCCCTGTCCACACTGATCTCAGGCTCTTGCCTCCAGCCCCCTGAAGCCGTCTTGCCCTGTAACCTAGTCTGGCCTTGAACCTGAGATCCTTCCGAGCTGGGATCACAGGTGTGTTCTCCACGCCCTGCTCTCTGTGTCCACTCTGAAAGGACTTACCTGGAAATGCGGAGCCATCAGGTAATAAGTAGTAAGAGCTAAGGAGGAACATCAGCCACAATGCAGGATAAGAGGACAACGCACAAAACCGGGGGTGTTTTTATAGACTACTAATCAAAATCAAGATAAAGTGAAGGGAATAGTTCTTTTTACAATACCTAAAAGAAAACCAGACACCTAGGAATAGGTTTAAACAAAGTGGTACAAAGCTGGAACATGATAAACCATGAAAGAAATGAAGGCAGGCCTAAAGAAATGGAAGGACACCCTAGGCTTAGCGATAGGAAGAGTTTTTGAGAATGGATGTTTATTTATTAATTGTATATGCTTATGTAATATGTACACGTGCGTGTGACATGGTGTGCATGTGTGCAGGTCAGAAGGCAACTTGTGGGAGTACTCCTTCTACTGTGTGGATTCCAGGGATCAATCAAACTCAGCTTGTCAGGTGGGGGGACAGGGAGACTGAAAGAGAGAAGGGAGGGAGGCAGGGATGGATGGATGGATGGATGGATGGATGGATGGATGGATGGAGGGAGGACAGGGAGCAGATGAAAAGGCAAGGCTAGGGCTCCTACTGAAATTCACACATTACTAGAATAGTCACAGGATTTGGTGGTGCAAGCCTGTAACCCCAGCACTCAGAAGGCAGGGACAGGAGGATCAGAAGTTCAAGGTCATCCTCAAATGCATAGCAAGTTCCAGGCCAGCCTGGGCTACATGAGATCCTGTCCCCCCCCCCAAAAAAAAAAACAAAAACAAAAACAAACTAGTGTACCACTGGCAAACAGATGGACAGGGGAGAGCAGAGTCCAGAAGCACATGCTCATGTTCACACTCTAGTGATTTTTAATACTAGTGCCATGTCTGTCTGTGGCGAGGAAGACTAGTGTGTCCACAGGTGGTGCTGGGACAGCTGGGTAACACTGGAATCAGGTCACCCTTACCTCGCCCACCACCGGGGGTGGGGGGAGCGGGGGGAGGCGGGGGGGGGGTTGAGCGGTGATCAACCCAAACGGATTTTTGGTGGTACCTCAGGAGCTAAACAGTAACTTCAGGACACGTTCTTCGGCTTTTAAGTAGGGAAGCTGATCCACTCCCTCAGCTTTTGTATTTGCTTGTTTCAGATAATGTCCTTCAAAGAAAGCCACACAGAACCAGCCCAAAGCACCTGTCCTCACTCAACTAAGACCTAAGCTTTGCTGGTCGTCATGCTCATTTATGCCTCCAGGGGATGCCCCTGTCCACAGTTGAATCTGAGACTGAAGCAGGGACCAGTCTACCCCTGAACAGGCACTCAGGCCTCCGTGAAGGTGAACTTTTGAAAGTGTAAGTTTCCGGACCTGGACTCCGTAGGCTCCTGCTTTGTTCAAAGAGGCGAGCTTTGGGGTTCTAAGTTTCCCTTTTCCTGGCATACCCCAGCCTTCTTCAGTCCCCTGTGTCTCACAGGCAAATGGTTCTCACGGGGCAAACCCACTGGGATCAGCTACAAAACTACAGTTGTTGGAGACCAGGACAACTCCATCGACTTAGATTTGGTGGTGGTGTCTTACACCAGGGTATAACCGACCTAAGACCAGGTGTGGTGGGGCTGGCCTTCAGTCTCAGCACTGGGGTCACTGAGGCAGGAAGAACATGAGTTTGAGGCCAGCCTGGGCTGGAGAAGTGGCTCAGTGAGGAAGAGCACTTGTACAAACAGGGGTACACATATTCATAATCCCTGTGCCCATGTAAAAAGCCCAGCCTGCCTGTGTTTTCTGTCACCCCACCTTTCTATCCCTCATTCTCTAGGAAATGTCAAGCCTGTTATGTGGCCAGTCCTCATTCCTCCCCCCAACCAACCCCTGACAATCTTCTCTCCATTTCCACAGATTCGTCTGTTCTGGATACTTTGTGTAAACAGAGTCGAGCAGTGCACATCTCCCATGTCTGGCTTCTTTTAACTATTCTAGGGTGCATCCAGAGTTTCATCCAGTCAGTGCTTTGTTCCTTTTTATAACAGAACCATATTGCATTGCAGCGGGACTTCAGGTGAATCAGCCTTCCTGAAGGGTGTTCTCTTGGCCAGGCAGTGGACAAGCCTCGCTGGACTAACTCCCAAAGAAGGAAGGGAGGACACAACAGTACAAACTGTTCTAATCTTCCGAGCAACCCAGAACGTCCTGTCTCTCCCCAAGGCCAGGGGTATTCAAGTCTTTCTCCTAGGCCTTGAGGAGTGGCATACCGGATGTCTACCAGGAAACAGAGGCAGGGACTTTGAAGGAAAGTTCCAGGGAAGGAGCTGCACCTTGTGCACCTTGTGCACCAGGCCATCTACAAAGCTGGTACCTGAACAGAACTTCCTCAACTTGGCAGAGGTTGGAATGTTGCAGGTCCAGAGTCCAATCATAATTAAACTTAGGATATCTTTATCACCCCAAATAACCATTCCTTGCTCACTTCTCTGTCTGATCTAACATCCTGTGACTAGCAGATAGAACGTTTTGGAATGTATTAACAAAACCCTACCTTCCTCCAACCAGAAGGCAATGAGCCATCAAACAGTACCTGAAGCCTATGGCTGGGATTTCCTGAATTTACTGTAACCTGGTATTATCTCTAGTGTGTTTGAAAGTTGCCTTGATTTGGGATTTCCTTGGTTCTGTTACTCTTGTATAAGATCAGAGAGACCAGCTTTAACAGGGGCTCAGGAGAGTAACTACTAAAGGTGAGGACTATTTTTGGCAAATAGAATCTCAGCACACCGAGCTCTATAGTCCACCTGCTTTAATTCTTCTGGCATAACATCCTTTATACCCAGCTTCAGTTCTGTTCTCATGCCTAGCTCCTGTCTTGCCTGATTTCTCTCTATATTCATCTATTGTTCCCTCTAAGTTCTATCTTAATTCTCTTGTCTTAATTCTGCCTCATCTAGGTCCTTTTCATCTTGTTCTTACCCAGCTAGTCCTTCCCCACTTGACTCTTCTTCATCTTCCATCTCATCCACATGTACTCTCTGGTCAAAATCTTCCTTATCTCTCTCCGTTCTCCGTGTCTCCATTCTCCATGTTCCTCCTAAGTCTCCCAGGAATCCAGTTATAAATCCAAGCAATAGCAAGCCCCTGGTTGAGGAAGGTCACAGGCTTGAATTCTACAGGGTCATAAAGGCAGGTAAGAATTTTCCTCAGGCAGTGACCACCAGGCTTTCTTTCTTTCTTTTTCTTTCTTTCTTTCTTTCTTTTTTTTTTTTTTTTTTTTGGTTTTTTGAGACAGGGTTTCTCTGTATAGCTTTGCACCTTTCCTGGAACTCACTTGGTAGCCCAGGCTGGCCTCGAACTCACAGAGATCCACCTGCCTCTGCCTCCCGAGTGCTGGGATTAAAAGCGTGTGCCACCACCGCCTGGCCAGGCTTTCTTTTACAATCCAAATTGGGAATGGTAAAAGAGGAGGTCACCTGAATGCTAATGACCCGTTTGTATATTAAAAAGTGGATCTATGTGCTCAGTCTACATTCCTAGAAGTTAGGGGTCTATTAGTAAGGTTGATATAAGAAAGGAGGGCCTCACCCTATATTGCAAAAGAAATAAAGCTATCTGTCTAACCTAGGAGACAGGTGTTGTTTCCTATGGCCTTGGATGCTTGATAGGCATTTTAGATAAATACACTGTTAGGAGTTCTTGGAAGCACACAAGAAAATCATTTTAGGAACCAGCTAATATGTATATATACAAAAGCTAAAATATCACCAAGACTCCTTAATCCATGGCTTGACCTTTGGAGAAGTCCTTGACTTTTCCAAGTAGTAGCTTTTGTGATAGTGGCCAAATTTCATTATGTTTTCCTGCGGCTTGCAGCATGTTATTGTAAAAACTACATGAAATATTGGCACATGGGACTTGGGGTAACCCAAAGCATTATTCCCAGGCCATCATCATTCATATTTGGCTTTAGAATAAACTATCTTTTACCTACTTTGAGGTGAGAGCTGAATTTTTAGGTCAAAGGGTCCAATCCTTGCATAGTCTCTAAGGTCACTGTAATGGATGTTACCAGAGGGTGGGGGTGAGGGGAGGGACAAGAGATGACCACGCAGACACAATGTATAGTTAATTCTAAATCTTGATTCCACATGTCTGGACCCCACCCAGGTGTTGGGGGACCTAGGTGTAGCCCCAAGTATCTAGAACATAGAGGTTTTTTTTTTAAGGCAAAAACCACATCCTGGCATCTCAGCCACAGGGGGCTTCACAGAGTAAGTAGTTTGAAGCAAGCACTTTTAACAGACTCTAAAATCAGCGGTCAGCTGGAGAGGGGGTTCTGCACAAGCATTCAGTTTTAACAAAAGCTAAGATAAATTAGCTAGAACATCCTGGCCTTTGGCTCCTAAAATAGAGTTGGATTTTTCCATGGGATTTTCCACCAAGGAGATCAGATTCTAGTTAAACCTGGAACGGCCTCAGCAAGAATACAAGACAGAGGAACCTCTCTGCTCTGTCTTGCTCCATCACACAGCTGGATGGAGATACTGAGCCAGCGTCAGAATCAACTGGACTGACTTTTGTAAATCTCTAACCTATATAAATAAAAACAAAAGGAGTATATGAATATGGCCATGCGGCTGTAAAGGGAGGGAATCTGGTGCTTATGTCTGGTAATGAACCACCACAAAGCACTGGCCCATTGTTTACAGGAAAGACTCCTGCAAAGATGTTTTCTCCACATCTGCTGAACCTCAGACTGGCTGCACACTCCACCCACAAGAAACCCTATATAAGCCTGCTTGGTTCTTTGTTGCGTCTTGCCTTAGCAAAGGCAGCCACCCTCCTGTGTTTTTTCCAGTAAATCTCTTGGGTGAGGTTTGTTGTGTGGTGTGAATTTGTGGTATTCCTTGGCTCTTGACTGCCAGGGGATGGATACCTTTCCCTTCAGATCTGTAACACTTGCACTGAGGATACCTTTCCCCTCAGAGCTTACACTCACAAGGTCTGGCTTTAGAATTTGGGCCGATTGCCTGATCTCGATGGGGCTTCCAAGAAAATGTGCATCTTGGCCCAGATCTGGCACATTGAGTTAGTCCATCCCAACATCTACTCCATCTGCCAGCTGGTAGAGCCTGCGGAGGAGCCGGTACTGCAGAACCAGAGGTCATTATCATATAGGGCCAGTCCTATGCAGACCACTAACACAAAGGTTGAGCCCAACCAGCCTCAGGGCAGCCAACATCGAGGGTGGGGAGGTGTATGGCAGCTTGGAGCTCGAATGGAACCTACATCCCACCCCAGTTGCCCTGCTTAGCCACAGAATTGCCCTGACTCTGGGCAACAGCAGAATATCCAAGATGTGTCTCAACAATGGTCCAGTATTTATGGTGTTTTGGAATCAGAAAATTTGAACCAGACCAATGGCTGGTTGGAAGTAATGAATATTTGTGTAGAAAGCTGTTTGGGCAAAAGAATATACTGTGTAACACTGCAGTTTCCAATGCCACTATGATGAATGGAGAGGTGGGAAAGATGGAAGAATGGAGCCGAGAGTGCACAGTAGAGAGAGACAGAACTAATGATGTGACTATGGCAGTGAGAGGTGTGAGAGAAGGCTGTGGTGTAGCTGAAAGTTTTTCTGTGTCCTGCCAGGTCCGCAGCCACTTAGACCTAAGTAAACACACAGAGGCTTATATTAATTAAAACTGGTTGGCCATTAGCTCAGGCCTACCACTGACTAGCTCTTACACTTAAACTCAGCCCATTTCTGTTAATTTATATGTTTCCTTGTGTTCTGTGGCTTTACTTGTGTGCTATTACATGCTGCTCCCTGGATGGCAGGCTGGCATCTCTTCACCCAACCTTCCTCTTCCCAGAATTCTCCTTGTCTGCTTATTCCGCCTATACTTCCTGCCTTGCTACTGGCCAATCAGCATTTTATTTATCAACCAATCAGAGCAACACATTCACAGCATACAGAGCAACATCACCTATCACTGTGATGGATGGGGGAACATGTCATTGCTGAGTAAGGCTGACAGGGTGGTGTACAGCAGCCTGAAGCTTATGCAGACTCAGCCCCCTGAACACTTGGTCCAGCCACAAAATTCCCCTGGTTCTGAGCAAGAATGGGATGTCTAGGATGAAGAACAGTTCATTTTTTTGGATTGGACCACCTCAAATGACTTCTGTGGTCTGTGCTGCCCCTAGAGGCCATGTTGTTATCTATGGTCTACTGCTGAGGCTGTGTTGAAGCCAGAGGGGTATGTGGGTGTCTGTAGTCTGGGATGCCACTGGAGGCCATGTGGATATCTGGGGACTGTGCTGCCAGTGGAGGCCATGTCAATGTCTGTGTTCTGTGCTACCACAGGAAGCACATATTGGTGTTTGTGGTCCAGGTTGTCTCCAGAGGCCATGTTGATAGCTGTGTGCTGTGCTGCCACCAGGGGCCATGTTGATGTCTATTGTCCATGCTACCACCAAGTGCCATGTCTGGGACTGTGGTCCTGATGCAGCTGAGGGCTATGTTGATGTCTGAAACTTGAGTTAACATCAAGGGCCATGAGGATGTCTGTGATCTGTGCCACTGCCTGAAGTCATGTTGATGTTCATGGCCTGTGCTGGGGCTATGTTGACATCCTTGGCCTGTGCTGCCTCTGAGGGCTGTGATGGTATCTGGTAGGTTTACACCAACACAAAAGGCCAGATCAGACCATATTAAAAACAGATAAATTCAGGTTTATTTGACATTGCTCCTAGGCAGGTTCAGTGGTCCCAAAGAACAGGCCCAGGGAAGTAGTGCACCCAGGCTAAGGCAGGGAGGTTTTATAGACCTTAGCCAAGGGGTAATGATGTGTCAACCAGGAGCTGGGACTGTGCCCAAGCATGATCACAAGCTAAGCCCCTGGGCAGGCACCTAGGTGGGCTGGCCATGTCAGAAAGGCAAGTTGCATCTGCTGCCAGAAATAAGGAACCAGGCTTTTGGCACCATTCCTTTGTCCAGAGTTTGCTCAGTGCAGGTGGCGTTGGGGAAAGTAGGGTAGACAGGGTTTCCCAGCTTGTACAGGGGAGATCAGGGGTTCCAACTGAACAGTGTCCATGGGCTGTATCACCACTGGAGACCATGTGGATGTCTGAAACCCATGCTGCAGTCAGACTTTTCTTTGGGTTTTCAGCTCATAAATAACATGATGTATGTTAATATTCTGACCTGCCCCTTGAAATCCCACCACTTGGGGCTGCCCTGTGTCCTGATGTAAAAGCCTCATTCTAAGGAAAAACTCCTCCCCTTCCTCTCTCTCTCTTCTGCTTTTTCTCCCATGAGGTGTGCACCCCTTGACCCCCCTCTATCTTTTCTCCCCGTCTTTCCTGTCTTTCTCTTCACCTCTCTATTATCATAAACTCTCCGTGTGGATGCAGTGCCTGGGTGTGAATGACTTTTTATGCACCATTGCCCCCACTGCATCTGCCAGGCACATTTTCCCTCATGAGTGGGATACCCTGGCCTGGCCAGCTAAGGGTTCCCCACGTGTATAACTCGTAACAACATGGGGACTTTATTAATGATGACAGCTCGGCCTTAGCTTAGGTTTGTTCCTTCCTGGTTCTTATAACTTAATTAGCCTGTATTTTAAAATCTACATTCTCCCACATGGTTCGTTACCTCATCTCTGTACTCCTTCCTCTGTGTCTGGTTGGCCACTCCCTGTGTGCCCAGATTCCTTCTCCTCTTCTTTTCCTCCCCCCCAAATCTTGCCTATTGTCTAGCTATTGGCCACTCAGCTTTTTATTACACCAATCACAGCAACACATCTTTACACAGTATGAAAATATTCTGCAACACCTTGCTGTCACCAGAAACCATGTGGAAGTCCAAGATCTGTGCTCACATTTACTGTAAAGCGTGAGGAAGCTACTTTTGCCTTGTATCAAAGACTGTAGACTCACAGTTGAGAAAGGGGAACACAAAAGGCATCTGTAACAATGTCTACCCCTACCCACCAAAGTAAAAGTAACAGACAAAACAGAAAGTCATGGAAGAGAACTCCTTAAGATTGTGTTAACAGTGTTAATTTAAAATGTAGCACTCTGTAATTGATGACTTCTGGCATGGGTGCAGGTGGGGAAGGACTCAGTTTTCTTTAAGGGGCTGCTCACTGGGAGTTTGACCATGCTCCAGTGAGTATATGGGCAACACATATTGGACTTGTTGTTGTTGCTGTTTTTTTTTTTTTTTTTTTTTTTTTAGTAGGGATATAGGTCACAAGGGTGGAGATAAAGATCTGGGAGGACTGGAAAGTGAGTGTGCTCAGGGTAAACAATGTGGAATTCCCAAATAATTGATAAAAAAAAAATACGAGAAGAAATAAAGCAACAACAGCCATGATCATGTGGTTGCTATTTGATTAGGGAGCGTTAGGGTGATCATGGAGGGCGAGGAGGGTTTGGGCGTTCCCCAAAACAAGTCAAGCTCATGATTTGGGAGCGGTCAGGTCCCAGGAAAAAGAAACAGAAACTTATTTTTAACAATCCAGAATAATGTCTCCAGCCTTCGAAATGGAGTCAGGCACTGTTCCTCCAAAGGAAGGAGTTGGAGGGTGAGCTGGCAGGAGAGTGACAGGCTGAGGGTTGTTCCGGGTAAGACAGTGTTCTTCATGCCAGCTACCACAGTGAGGACCCATGCTCCAGGTTCCTGCAAGAGTCTGGAGGGAAGCACAGGAGCCCATGACACAGAAGGAGGAGCTCTGTAACAAACCTTCCCCAGAGGGTGGAGAGCCTGGCCTCAGCTCCAAGACAGTTAAGGCAGATGCATCAGGGTTGTTTGTTCAGAACAACACAAGGAACAATGTTTGTTTACAAATTCCTCTTACCTCAGCAGGAGGTCGGGGCCAGAGCCCAGGGGAGGTAGGGCTTCAACTTCCTTTGTTCTAGGCAGAAAGGGAAGATTTGCCTTCTCATCCCAACCAGGAGGTGCTGAGGTCTGGCTGTGCCCAGCTCTAGGTTAACTCTGTGTTGTAAAGTGGCAGGTTTTCAGACTGCGTCTTGCCCTGAGAGACTCCATTTTATACAGGCTTCCCTTGACTCCATTCTGAGGATGCAGGATGACTGTGTGCCTGGATAGACTCACAGATAGCACCATCTGTCCAGCACCACCTAAGCGGCACAGACAGACAATGACTTATTCCTGGAGATGGAAGGGCGTGACCCTCTACATTCATGGGGGAGGGATGAATCGAGACTCTTGAGACATTTGGGTGTATTATAATTGTACCAGATCAAACAGGTCCCAAATGTACGGGATATGCCATCCAAAGGAAAGAGTGTATTCCCTCACACGAACTCCATAAAATGGTGGCACTTAGCACTTCATAACCTCACTGAACTGTCATTTGATGCCTGGTATGTGTGTTAAGGATCTCTCTCTTGTTTACAGAAACCATGGAGACCCCAAAGGGTGGACTTTAACCAGTCTTCATTTTATAAAGAGGAATGTCAACACAGGGGAAAATTACCTCAATGTTTCCAATCCAAGAAAGGCCTTGATGTGTTCTCAACAGGTGGAAGAACTGGGGGAAAGGTTAATTTTGGTCACCTGCACAATCTTAGACACCCGACATTCAAGCAAGGCTTAAAATGATTGACAGTTGTGGTAGTTTGGATTAAATGTCCCCCATAAGTGCACGTGTTTAAATACTAGGTTCCCGGTTGGTGACGTTATTCAGGTAGGTTATGAAACCTTTAGGATGTGAAGTCTTGAAGGACAAAGTAAGTCACTGTGTGAGAGTTTATGGTCTTGCACCCCTTCTCTTGCTTTCTCTGCTTCTGGTTGAAATGGCTCATATCCTGCCTTGTCTGCTGCGTGTTGTCCATTCTCCCTGCCATTATGGATTCTAACCCTCTGGAACCGTCTGCCCAAATAAATTCTTTCTCCCAGAAGTCACTTTGGTCTTGGTGTTTTGTCACAGCAACAGAAAGCAATGATCATAACCCATAGATCAGTGTCATGCTCACCCCTCATCACAAGAACTTCCCTTTTTAACAGACTGAGACCATTGGAGAGAAATCACAGCTAATTAAAACACAGAGACCATGTGATCTGTGGTGGTGCCCACCCCGCCCCCCAGTCCCAAAATGATTCACCTACCACACAGTTCTGGAGCTTAAGGCTCAGAGGAGGGGGTCGGGTGGAAAAATTATAAGAGCCATGGCAACACTGTATAAAGTGAGGACATAACTGCTCCAAGGTATGGTCGAGGGAAAGATTTTTTGATTTTTGTTTTTGTAGATATGAGGGAGAGTACAGCCAGAGGTGTCAGGAAAAGTCCAGAGCAGGGAGAGCAAATAGTAGACCAGACACAGTCATGAGAGAGGGGAAGGGGAGAGGGAAAGAAAAGGAAGAAGACGAGAGAGAGAGAGAGAGAGAGAGAGAGAGAGGAAAAGAGAGGCAAGAGAGAGGGCAAGCAACTCATGGCTGAAATGGCAGGGTTATATGGGAATGATAAGCTGGGGAAGGGAAGCCCAGGGGTTGGAGAAGTTTAGGGGAGGGGCTGGGGTGAAAAGAGCTGAGAGGAGCCACAGGTACTGAGTGAGCCCCAGGCCAGCGTGTGCCTTGGTGTGCTAATGGACAACACAGATAGCCATTTGTTCCTTCTGACAGTGATGAGGAAAGGCTTTTTGGAGAAAGAAGTGTTGGTTAAGCGGCGGCGCACGTGGCTGGCCACTGCCGCCGTGGCTATGCCAACAGAGGAGAGTACTGGATGTATTGGTGACTGAAGAGTCACGAGCCATGGTTACCTTTATAGAGCTTTATTGGGAGAGAGAGAGAGAGAGAGAGAGAGAGAGAGAGAGAGAGAGAGAGAGAGAGAGAGAGAGAGAGAAAGACCACGTGGAGGGAGAATAAGGAAGGAGAGAGTGCGGAAAGAGAGAGGGCACAGAGGGCACACCCGCTTTTTAGGCTGGGACACTGTTGCAGGCTGGTGACGTAATTAAGGACATAATTCTTACAAGAAGGAAACAGGCACCAGAATTTGGGTGAGTGGAGTTTCCTTTGGACCTGAGAAGCAGGAAGTGTTCTCATATACATGAAACCTCAACAACATGACTGCCTGCAGAAAACTTGAACAAGGAATGACACGAACAGGCATGCTGTCATGGATGGGGGAAATCTTACAGGCCCCAACCTTAGACAGAACTACAGACATGCTGTCATGGACGGGGAAATCTTACAGGCCCCAACATCAGACAGAACTACAGACATGCTGTCATGGACGGGGAAATCTTACAGGCCCCAACCTTAGACAGAACTACAGACATGCTGTCATGGATGGGGAAATCTTACAGGCCCCAACCTTAGACAGAACTACAGGCAGAGAAAGGATGCTGAGAGGGGGGGAAATAGTCATCCCCAGAGATGAGCTCCCACACTGCTTATCCAAGACCAGGTAGTCAGCTCTGAAATCAGATTCATACAAATAACATTATACAGACTGAGCAGGTTGTATTTACTTAGTTAGGAATGTATATGTGCACATGCGCATGTGCGTGTACGTTTGTGTGTTAGTGTAACAACAATTAAATAAAAGAGGTTATAAATTTGAGAAAGACCATGTTGGGTACATGGGAGGGATTAGTGGGAGGAAAGGAAAGGGGGAAATTGTTCTGTTGGAAGCTCTGCCCCAGTGCCCGTCCTCCCTCTCCAAACCCTGCCCCTCAGAAAGCCCACCAAGTGGGGCTCCTCCCCTGGAGCTGCTCAATACCATACCTACAGGGTATTTAACTCTGGGTCTTGGACCTGCCATGTGATCTCTCCTCCTCCTTCCTCCACCTCACTTCTGAGGGGCTTGAGAGTCACCCGAGAGTGCTTTGCTCATTAAACCCGGACTTTTAATTCGGCTTGATCTGTCTTATTGCATCAGCAGAGAAACCCACAACTGGGGATTCAAAAATAAACTTTATTTAAAATGTCATGATAGTAGTTTCATTTCAAAAAATTAAAAAAAAAATTAAAGCACACGAGAATATCAGTGCTCTTTCATTTTGTAAAAACTAAAAAAGAAGAAAAAAGTGAGGAATATGGTATCTTTTTAAGCAGTTCAAGAGGTCACACTCACATTGGACTTAAATCCATCTGAGATGTTACTTAGACAACTATTTCTCACTAACGTTTTTCTTCTTGGTGAGGAAAGTGCTGGTGGTATCTGCACATCCTCTGCCCATGATTGTTTTAACCTAAAACTTAAATGATGTTAAACCTCTTCTCTCTCTCCAGAAGCCACCTGAGAGGCACTTCACATTGTGATCGCCACCTCAATTGGAACTGAAGTGCCTACAAGTGAATCCTGTGCTCGTCACTCTCATGTCCAGCCTTCAAGAATAAGAGAGAAAAAAAAATGAGAAAGAATCTACGGACTTTAACTCTGACAATTTAAAATGGCTTTTGCTCTGGCTTCCTCCGGATCTCTGCATTGGGCTGTAAAAGGAGGACAGCAGAAAATCAGATGTGCCTGACACTGATGCTTTTATGAGAGTAAGAAAAAAGTCAGAACTGCATCATGAATGTTACAGAAGTGAACAGGAAGGAACCAGCAACGGCAAGAAAGAGATAATGAAAGGTTATGGGTTCGGAAACATTTTCTGATAAAAAAGGAAATTATTTTGGGTAAGGAAGGATTTTGTATTATAGATTCATTTGGGAAGTTTGCCCTAACCTAAAGGATTATTCAAAGTAGAAATAGAGACTAGGATAAATCTAGACATTAAAACATGTTATAAGAAGGTCTGTGGGAGTTAAAACTGAAAAGAGAAACACACAAGGAAGATGGCTCACTGGTTAAGACCGTTGACTGTTCTTCAGAGGACTGCAGTTCGATTCCCAGTATCCACATTGTGGCTCACAGCCATCTGCAACTCCAGTTCCAGGGTCTCCAACACCCTTTATTTTCGGCCATCATAGGCACTGCGGGCTCACGGTGCACAGGACATACATGCAGGCAACCCCACCCCCAACAAACAAACAAAACAACAACAACAAAAACTGGCATGTGTTTATGGAAACATGTTTAAAGATTTTGTGTTTTGATACTTGCTAGTAGTTTACACTGAATAAGCCAGACTTTTAGCTAAGAAACTGGAGCAAAGCCCATGAAGACATCAGCTTCCCACAGCTCAACTGTTGTAATGTCACCTTTCAAAGCATGCATGACTCTGTAGTGTTACAGAGCATATGCAGCTCTGAAGCTGCGGTCAGTGTTCCAGAGCATGTGTATGTGGCTCTGCAGCCCTCCGGGTGTGGTCAGTGTTCCAGAGCATGTGTGTGTGGCTCTGCAGCCCTCCATGGTGTGGTCAGTGTTCCAGAGCATGTGTGTGTAGCTCTGTAACCCTCCATGGTGCGGTCAATGTTACAGAGCATGTGTGTGTGGCTCTGCAGACCTCCATGGTGTGGTCAGTGTTCCAGAGCAGACACAGTTCTGCCTGAAGTTTAAGAGGTGATTTATTTAGACATTATCAGATCAGGATTTTCAGAGTTGTAGGAAAATCAATTTTGGTAAATTATTGCATGTGCGGAAAATATGATCACACTGACCAGATCTGTCCACAACAGGTGTGGGTTTTCAGAAGACAAAAAGAAAGTTATCAGAATCAAGTCAAAAATCCCATTTTTGATCAGGCATGCCTTTAATCCCAGCACTCCAGAGGCAGAGGCAGGGGGATCTCTTTAAGTTCAAAGGCCAGCCTGGTCTACAGAGTGAGGTCCAGGACAGTCAGGGCTGCACAGTGACACCTGGTCTCATCCAAAACAAAAACAAACAACAATAACAAAAACATTTTTGACAAGCTTTATCTAAGCTCTATACAACAGGCACACTTAAACTATATCCAGGAAACCAGACCCAGGAATTTATTGAGAACAATCAGACCAAGAAAAGGAGGTCACCCCCATGCCTGGACCTCATAAGGAAACAGACGACAGCACAGTGATCTCGACAGCTCTCATTGGCCTGCCATCTGACCACCTGGTGTGCATCAAGGACCCACAGGGAGTGAATTCTTGACTGTCCTGTGACTTCAGCTCTCCTGGGTCCTTGCTACTGACACAAATTGCCATCTGTCATCCTCTTGGTTACCTATCTGGACATGCGTGCTTTTGTCTGCCTGTTTCTTTGGTCCCGCCCTTTGACTTCTGTAGCTGGACCAACTCTGGCTCTACAGTGTGATTCTAGCAGCCACAGCTTGCCTGCCTCTCGGGGCTTCTGAACCCTCTCGAATCTTGTAGTAGCCTTTATAGCCATTGAGTAACCTATAAATCTGTCTATCTATCTATCTATCTATCTATCTATCTATCTATCTATCTATCTATCTATCTTTATTGTATGACCTGAGACTTAATATTAGTATTTAAGCTTGGAATAAAAGAACTTGTGTTAGCAAGGAAAGTGGGTGTATCGGGGCACATTTCTGCCTTTGAAATCACCTATCTTGTGAATTTATTGCTATTCAATACATTCATTCTGACATTGTGGAAAGGCACACAAACGGGATTATTTTTTTCTGACATAGTGCTCTCATGCCAGGAAGCTAGATAGATATTGGCAGGCATGGAGGCCAGTCAGGATAGACTCTTCCCTAACATCATGTTGCACACACACATACACACACACACACACACACACACACACACACACACACACACCTTCTTGTTTCTTTGGTAACACTAACTCATGAGAATTTGAAATACCTGAGAGGGGGCATCCCTGTCATCCTTTTGAGTTGTTGTTGTTGTTGTTGTTGTTTTTTTTTTTTTTTTTTTTTTTTTTTTTTTTTTTTTTTTTGGTTTTTCGAGACAGGGTTTCTCTGTGTAGCTTTGCGCCTTTTCCTGGAACTCACTTGGTAGCCCAGGCTGGCCTCGAACTCACAGAGATCCGCCTGGCTCTGCCTCCCGAGTGCTGGGATTAAAGGCGTGCGCCACCAACGCCCGGCTGTTGTTGTTGTTTTGAGACAGGGTTTCTCTGTGTTGTTTTGGTACCTGTCCTGGATCTCGTTCTGTAGACCAAGTTAGCCTTGAACTCACAGAGATATGCCTGCCTCTGCCTCCTGAGTGCTGGGATTAAGGCGTGTGCCATCACTGCCCAGCTCCTTTTGAGATTTAAAGCATCATATGGAAGGGAGGAAGGTGGAGGTTGGGAGGCTTTGCTGAGGTCCATTAATGGAAGTACAAATATATTATAGAATTATATTTCTTTTTTTAAAAAAAATTCTCTTTAATTTGCTCTGTGGATCAGAGCTCTGTGAACCGAATATGACTTTTGGTCCAAAGAATGAGATCTGAACTATATCTCTGACTCAGTGGAGACATTTATGAGAGCATGAGAAAGAAATTGGTTGGGTGGTTTGTGGGTAGTGTTCTAGTTAGCTTTCCATTGCCATGAAGAAAACACTCGGACCAAAAGCACCTGTGGGGAGGAAAGGGTTTATTTGGCTTTCACACTTCTAGATCACAATCTACCACTGGCAAGTCAGAGGAGGAACACAAGGCAGGATCTTGAAGCAGAAATCATGGAGAATCATGCTGCACACTGGCTTCCTTCGCCTGACTCGCTCAGCTGGCTTTCTTCTGTGGCCTAGGCCCACCTGCCTAGTCTAGTGCAGCCCACGGTGGGCTGGAGCCTCCTCCACCAACCATCAACCAAGACAATTCACAGACATGCTCACAGGCCAAAATGATAGAGGCAATTCCTCAACTGAGCTGCTTCTTCCCCGAAAACTACAGTTTGAGTCATGTTGACAATGAACTGTCCCGGGGTAGAGGCAAGGACCTCAAAAAAAAAACAAACAAACAAAAAAAAAAAAACAAAAAAACAAAAAACACTCTTCTGTTTCTTATCCTTGACAACCAGTCCTGTCTTAGCCTGTAGTCAGAAATGTCCTTGATTTTATCAGCAGTTCTGTCGTGGCTCGGGGCCAGAATTACCCAAAATGTTAAAGGGCACTGGTTTGTGTCCGGGTTTTGTTTCTACTGTTCTTCTCCTTTTGCAAAGCTGCTTAATGAGTGAGGGCCCCTGCCCGGAAGTTACATACAGTTAGATGCTTCCTTGGCCTTGAAGATGTGTGCAAAACTCTAGTCCAGACACCAGGATGGAGAAGAACATGAGTGTCTTGTGGTGGGAACAATTGGACTGACCATCCTCTGCCCATGCCTCAACCCAATGAAGCCTTATTAATCTAGATGGGGGGGGGGGCTCAATGGCTACCCTTTCTCAGGGATCTGCTCTTGCTCTATGGTGGCTCTGCTTGCTTAAACTCACCTTCTATAACCTTCCCCTTTTGCTGACTGTGAAATTCATTATTTGAGGTCATGAGACAAAGACTCCAGAAGCCATTAGCCTAGAGTGGCTTTAGTAGCTGATTCTCTAGGACCCTAGACACCACCACTTCCCCCAAGGTCTGCTTGACTGAGGCTAGAAGTCTCTACTTCACTCAAGGACCCCTTACTTCCTTTCAACTCAACTCTCTAAATTGCCCCAAAGATGATAAAATTACAAAGATACGCTATTGCCTCTTTCTGTTGAGTATTAATCTAAGTGGGCCTGTCCTGGACAAGAAACTTTATCTCAGCAAAGCTGATTCACCCAAAGACATAGTAAGAAGATGGGAGGCATAATTATCCCCTTAAAAACTATTTACTTAAGAGAGTAAATAGAAAGCCGGGCGGTGGTGGCGCACGCCTTTAATCCCAGCACTCGGGAGGCAGAGCCAGGCGGATCTCTGTGAGTTCGAGGCCAGCCTGGTCTCCAAAGCGAGTTCCAGGAAAGGCGCAAAGCTACACAGAGAAACCCTGTCCCGAAAAACCAAAAAAAAAAAAAAAAAAAAAAAAAAAAAGAGAGTAAATAGTTTACTGAAGAGTCCCAGCCCATAAAACTGCTTATAGACTTCCTCTGTTGAACCTGCCTGTTTTCTTGGACTCAAAAAGTCTGACCGTGGGCCTCTCACCCTGTGATTCTCAACCTGCGGGTTGTGACCTCCAATGGGAGGGTCGGCATATCAGATATCCTGCATAGCAGACATTTTCATTATGATTTATAACAGTGGCAAAACTACAGTTATGAAGCAGCAAAGAAATAATATCATGGTTGGGGGAGGTCACCACAACATGAGGAACTGTATTAAAAGGTCACAGCAGGTAGAAGGGTGAGAACCACTGCTCTTACCCGTGATCTTAGTTTCATTTCTCTTGTGACAAAAAGAAACTTAGAGGTGAGAAGCTTTATTTTTGGAAATACTTTAGGTTATAGCTTATCAGAGCTGAGAGTTAAGTCTCTTGGTGTGGGAACACACAACTTACTGTGGGTGACATTTTCTAGCATGGGGCCCTGAACTATCCACATGAAAGCAGAAAAATTGAGATGAGCACAAGCCAGCAAATGAGCATGCATGTGTTCCTTTCTCTCTGTTTCTGCTGCCCTTCCTTCCAAGCTCTGATAGGCTATTGACTATTAGGGGAAAGGGCAGCTTTGTGTTAGTATATTCTTACTTTAGTTCCCACCTAGAATCAGAAATACAATTCAGATCTTTTCAGCCCCAAATCCTGCAGCAGTGTAGATTAAAGAAAATTAACTAAGCCCTTAGTCCCACCACTCAGGATGCAGGGACAGGCAGATCTGTGAATTTGAGGCTAGCCAGGTCTACAGAGCGAGTTCTAAGATAGCCATGGCTACACAGAGAAAGCCTGTCTCAAAAAAACCAGAGAGGGGGTTGGGGGTGGAGAATGAAAAAAAGGTTTTATAAAAAAGCTCCAATCACCGGAGGAGGCATCTTTCCTTTAGTGGGCTTAAGCAAAGTCTTTCCACCTCTACCCTCCTCCCTGTATTTGGTATTTCAAATTTTAAGGAGGGGCAACTGTGTTGTTTTCCCTTTTTGAAATTAGGACTTTGTCAGGGAAACGGGGGTGTGTGGTCTAGAACTGATCATGGGGTGGGGCTATCCTCAGGGACTTCTGCTGCCAAATATTTTTCTAATGTTCAAGGAGGGGAGTGTTGCGACAAACAGAGGAACTGAGTTGAATCTTCCTTCAGTCAAGAGATTCACTCATGCCAGCAGGCAGCACGGCACAAGTTAGAGGCTTTGGTCTTGTCAAAGTGGCTACTCTTAAGGTTTTTTTTTTTGGGGGGGGTTGTGGTTTCATTCTGAGGAAGTACACTTAGTTAACAGTCAACCTCTTCACCTCTGCTGTATGACTGAGGGTGGGGAGGGAGGGGCATGTGACTTTGGCTACTTAACAGAGGTCACTCATTCTCTGGGTAGAGGAATGGTCTTGGCTAATGTTTGACTCAGTGTGACTCAGTCAGGGAGCTAGCTGATTTGGAAGGCAGGGGAGAGGAGCACCAGATGTGGGGTGTTTTTTTTTTTTGTTTGTTTAATTTTTTGGTTTTTGTTTTGCATGTAGCCCTCTCTTCTTAAGGCCTGGCTTTTCTAACATCTGACACCTGGTACCTAAGCCTGACAACATCTGGTACCTCTAACTCTGGGTAGAAACCAAAAGGAAGATTACAGAAGCACACTCTCTCTCCCTGAAAAGTTCATCTAAGTGGACTTGTCAATCATTCAGACAGAAGTCCACCACTAAGAAAAGCTGCCTCCTCCACACTGGTGCTGGCTGGAAACTGGAGGACTCATTAGAGCCCCTAGTTTAAGCCAGGTGTTGGTGGCCCATGCCTTTAATCCCAGTGCTTGGGAGACAGAGGCAGGCAGATAGATCTCTCTGAGTTGGAAGCCAGCTTGACCTGGTCTACAAAGTAAGTTATAGGACAGCCAGGGCTGTTATACAGAGAAACCCTGTCTTAAAAAAACAAAACCAACCCCCTGACCCCCTAAAAAAAAAAAGAGGTCCAAATTTAAGACTTATAGAGAACCAGTGTGTGGTACTGTAGTCCTGTATCCTTTTCCTCCAAAAAGGTGATGGTCTCCGGAATAGGTCTCCGGAATAGAGATAACCTTGGCCCAGTAGCCATGGTAATGGAGTCAGAAGAGCATAACGCTGATAGGTCTGTGAAAATGGTCAGAGCTCCCATTAGCCAGAGCAGAAGAAGGAAGAACCCTCACCTGGAGTTCCAGCCATTACCCTTCCTGCTCTTCTTCAACTACAAGTGGTCTCAGAAGATGCTAGAATATAGAGAAAGTGGGAGATTAACTGAGAGGGGGCCTCCATGACACTGTTTTCATGACGGGATGAGAGACGTCATGTTGATGTAGCTGCTGGAGTGGGGGGTATCCATGTTTTTGTAAGTGACCTGACCTCCCCCGTGCTCTGGAATTAAATCCCATAAATTCATTGGCTTACCCAGATAAAACTGGGTGGGTTGTAACTTGGGTCTGTCATGGATGTCCTATGGTTGTTCCCATTTTCCCACGAAATGTTAAATGAACAGGTGCTTGCTATTTGCTGCTCTTTGTACCACCCTTACTTGGTTATGCATGAGCTGATGCCTAGGGTGGTGTGTCAAGGGGTTCCATGAAAACTTTTCCGGCTTCCTTTCTTCCTGCTATTCTGGGGTGGTGTGGTATTGGTGGTGAACATGGTCAGAATGTCTCATAGACTGCAGGGTAACAAGGAAGGCTGTTGTCATGGTGCTAGGGTGGAGGGCTAGATGTTGACTAGACCACCTGGGCCCTGAAGTTGGATGTACACATGTGGAACCAACCAGAAACAATTTATGTTACTTCCTAGAAAGAAAAAGAGACTCTTGTTTCTGCCCTGTGGCTTCCATCAGGAGAATCTGCCTGAGTTCTCTGAGACTCTGACTTCCTTCCCTTTGGATGCGCTCAACTTCACTGCTTCTGGGTTCCTCTTTGGGACTCAGTTGTCCTCTGAGCACACCTGTTCTTTAGCTGTTGTGTTGGCTCAGGACCATCTTCCAGCTCAGATCTCTTTCTGTGCCCAGCCTTCTTTGTCTAATCTGTATCACTTGCAGGCACTTATGTGGGGCTCCTCACGGGGCTCTAAGCTTCACGAGGTCAGAGAACTCAGTCTCTGGCTTGCTGTGGAGCCCTGCTGCTCAACCTAGGGCTGAGCCACAGATGCTATCAATACTTGGCTAATTGTAGTAAGGTTTTAACTATTGGAATACCTGTCACATGGTGGTGACTTAAATGCCAGGGAAACTCATGTCTTTTCTGGGACACCTTAGACCTGGACCTCATAGGTGTAGGGACACACAGCATGGCAAACTGGATTGCCAGGGAGAGCGAACATGTCGTTTCTTTACAGAGGCTTCTACAAGGAAGGGTCTCCTCACTCTGGGCAGCACTGGAGACCCTGAAGTCATTCATCCTCTGCATAAAACTGTCCTGGGCCATGAAAAGTATCCCTAGCTCTAGCTACAAGATGCCAACTGTACCCGAAGTTCCAGATGTCACCCAAATACCTCAGACACTGCCTAACATCTCCTACCCCAGCTAACAGTTCTTGGCTCAGGACTCTCACATGTGGGTACGTGACCCCTCTTGAGGCTTGTTCACCAGAGCCAGCCACCAGGTACTTGCCAGTTGCTTACCACCTGCTTATACTAAGGAGGACAGTGGGCTCTGAGCCACAGCAATCCATACCATTCATTTAGAAACAGGAAAAGGCTGGGCAAGTTGCTTCCTTCTTTTACTTTCTGAATGATAAGTGAGAGACAACCCTGACCCCTTCCCTCCTGCCCATCAGCTCTTCTTCCTAGCCCTCTAGCATCAGGATGGTCCCTCCCTCCCTAATTCCGGTACAGATCAGGCTAGCCCTGGTCACTAAGGAGCCTTGCTAATTCTTAGGCAATAAACATGTTGGCATGGAGGAAATAACTACAGGAAACCTTTCCTTTTAAGGATATCAGGTGGGAGGAGCTGAGGGAGGGTATTTCATAGACTGAAGGGCTTATTTCAGCCCACATCTAGCTGGAACTTTCCACTGTGCCTGCAGCCTGATCTCAGAGAGGATGTGAGGAGAGATGTCAGGATGGGGCTGCTGGGTGTCCAGCATAGGGAGGGACCCTCAGGATATGGCTGTGGGTGGAGGTTGGGAATTAGGAAGAGAAAGCTAGGGGGATGGTGGACAGGAGAGGTAGGCAGACATTGATTCCTTGGGGAAGTTGTGTGGAGGGTTGGAGGGGGAAGATTGGATGCCTGAGCCATGTCCAGGACATGTGAGAGCCCCAGGCTTATGATTTTGGGCGGGGTACTATGAACTAGCTCCAAGTTTTAAGGTTTTGTCTGTGCATTGCTTCTCCTAGGATGAACAGTTCCCACGCTATGAAGACCTGTGTGCTCATTCTGCTTGTGGTCCTACTGTGTGCAGAGAGAGGTGAGATGAAAAGGGCCTCAGAGTTGTGGGTACACTTGCATTCTCATTGTGTGCCCTGTGCCTAGGTGTGCTGGGACCAGGGGATGCCCAGTGTGGATTGGTGTGTGAGGGGTGAACTCTCATGGTCTGGGGTGGCTTCCTGGGCCTGTAAACCTCCCAGAACCTGCCTTGCAGCTTTCCCCACTTGCAAGTAGGGTCTAGACTCCACTCCTTCTCGACCATGAGCAGTGGCCCCACACTCCTCAGGACCCATAGCCTCAGAAGGAAGAACTGTACCCTCCAGCCCCTCTCTCATTCCTTTCTTGAGGATCAGGCAAACCCTGGTCACCAAAGGCCCCTGTCCTCAGAGTACCCTGGTGCCTTTGCCTCCCAGCCATGCCACTGGCCTGTATGTGTACAAGGTGTCAGGGGCTTCTTTTCCTGGCCTAGCTGCCAAGTCAAGAACTTTGGCCCCCCCAACTTTTGGCATTCCTTACATTATTACATTTGACCTTGTCTTACCCTTCAATCCAGCCACATGAAGACCATAGGCTAGAACTTCCTTACTCTAAAAGGTTTTGAGTTCTCAGATACCCCTACACTTCCAGTTACATCTGTATTATGAGAGGTTTCATGATGCGCCCCGACTTTGCAGTTGGGTTCTGGGAAGTCCAGTGCCCTGTCATGCTCCAAGGCTCAGAGTCCAGCTGTGCAAGTATAGGGTGGGACAGGTCAGAACAGCCTTCCCCATCAGGAGGTCCTTGTCATGCCCTGGTACCTACTCCCTCATCCCCTCACCGCTTCAGCAGACAGGAGGTACCCCTGTCCTCCCGCTATGGTGACTGTTTCTCTAACACCTCTTGGGGTCCAGGTCTCCCCTGTGGGGCTGGCTGGCTGGCTGAGACAGCAGTACTCAGCTTACTTGAAGAACTATGATTCTTGGCTCACTTCTGCTTTGGGTGGAGGTGCCTGAGGAGGAGTGTCCCTGCTCTGTCCTATAGCCCAGCAGCTGTGTGGAGGTAAAGCCAGGTGCAGAAGAGGGGTCTGGGCTAGGAAGGGCATGCCCTGACCCTCACATATTGGCCTGTTTCTTAGCCCAAGGGTTGCGCTGCTATGAGTGCGTGGGGGTCACACCTGAGACTTCTTGCCAACCAGCTACCTGCCATTACCCTGACGGGGTCTGCATCAATCAGGAGGTGGAAGTTACTGTGGGTGAGTTCCTTGTGGCCTATATGAGGATGGGTTGGGGGCGGCTCGGGAAGAAAGTTCCAGGCACTTATGGACCATAGTTGTTTATGGACCATAGTTCTTTTCCCTCCAAGTAAGGTCCTCCTGTGGTTGGAGTGGGGCTCCTATAGGGGGAGCATGGTGGGGCCTATGCCCTGGAGTCCAGGTATGTGCTGGGAGGTAGAGTCTTTAGCAGTGCTGCCCCTATGGCATGTGTGGCTGTCACCATCCCCCCATCCACCACCAATATTAGCCATGTGGCACTCCTGTCCTTTCCCTATGTCCAGGGTCTCACTGGCTCACTGAAGGGCCTGGAGAGCTGGGGGCATTTAGTGACCCTTTGAATATAATGAAGGAGTCAGGAGATTGATTCTAAAGGAATGACTTGGTAATGCTGAAGAAAAGGAGACCTCAGGACACATCGGATCCCCCAAGTGTCAGTTTCCAGGCTTCTCCTCCAGATAGACAAAGCAGGAGCAGCCCCACCCTGCTATCCAGTTTCCTCTGCCTTTCTGCAGCCGCCTGCCTGGCTCCTAAGTACAACTTCCGGGAAACAGCCAGAGTCTGAGAGGCTGCCTGACCTTTCTATGCTCCTGGGTGATCCCTCATTGTGCCATGTCTTTGTGTATGTGGGTGTGTGTTTGTCTATGAGTGTGAGTGCACATGTGTGTGCATGTATGTAAGGCCAGAGGACAGCATTTAGTATCATTCCTCATGTGATGTCTACTTTTTTTTTAAGATTTATTTATTTTATTTTATCCCAATGAATGTTTGGTGGATGAACTGGAGTTATGGATGGTTGTGAACCACCATCTGGGTCTGGGAACCAAACTTTGGACATCTATAAGAGTAAGAAGTGCTTTTTACTGCTGAGCTGTTTCTCCGTCCCAACCACCTTGTGTGTTTTTTTGTTTTTGTTTTTGTTTTTTTTTTTGGTTTTTCGAGACAGGGTTTCTCTGTGTAGCTTTGTGCCTTTCCTGGAACTCACTTGGTAGCCCAGGCTGGCCTCGAACTCACAGAGATTGGCCTGGCTCTGCCTCCCGAGTGCTGGGATTAAAGGCGTGCGCCACCACCGCCCGGCTCACCTTGTGTTTTGAGCACAAGCTCTTTCATCGGGACCTGGGATTTGCGGACTAGGCTAGTGGGGCTGGCCGAGAGCTCCTCTTTCCACCTCCTCAGCACAGTCATTACAAGCAGTCCTACCATGCTGGCTCTCTGCATGGGTGCTGACGGTTGAACGTGGGTCCATATGCTTCCGTGCGGCAAGCACTTTACTGACTGAGCTGTTTCCCTAGCACATTGTGTGTAAATGCATGTGTGTATGCATGTTCTCATGTGTGGGCGCACATGCACTAGTGGGTACAAGTGTTTGGAGCCCAGAGGTTGACACTGGGCATCTTCCTTGACAATTGTTTTATTTGCTGAGGCAGGGTCTCTCACTGAATCCCAAGCTTGCAGATTCAGCTAGTCTAGCCAGTGATGGATTCCAATCTCAGGGATTCCACATCTCTGCCTCATGAGCACTGAGATTATAAGTAGGCCACCATGTCTCTGCCCACCTTTTACATGGGTTCTAGTGATTGAAATTCCAGTCAAGGCAAGTATGTTATCCACCAGGCCCCCTTACCAGCCCATGGCTTTTTTTTTTTTTTTCTGAGACAGGGTCTCACTCTAGCCCAGGCTGGCCTAGAACTCCCCATGTAGCCCAGGTTGGATTTGAACTCATACTACTTCTCCTGCCTTAGTTTTCCAAGTTCAGGGATTACAAGTATGAGCCACCATGTCTGGCTTCAATGTACCTTAGAGACAAGGCTGTGCCATCCTGGCATGGTGGCATGTGTTCCAGACTTTGAGGTGCTGAGTTGTCCCTGCACACGCTGTGAAATCACTCCCTGATGTCTTGCAGAATCTTACAAAGAGAAAAGAAAGAACAAGTTCTGCCTTCCTGTCTGCCCTGAAGATCAGAATCATCTTGGAAATATCCCAAATATCCCTTTCCTTGGTGCCTACGTCAGCTCCAAGTTTTCCTGTTGTAAGGGAGACCTCTGCAATGCAGCAGTTCCCACTGGTGGCAGCATCTGGACCCTGGCAGGGTTGCTTCTGGTCAGCCTGGGGTCGGTCCTCCTGCAAGCCTTGTTATGAGGGTCCTCCCTCTACTCCCACCCCCATTTTTGTGTCCCAACATTTCATCACTCCTTCCTGGAGCCCTCTAGTGATGAATTGTGAGTTATAAAAACCCTGAGGTGGGCCTTAGGGTGTGGACCTCCTTGTTTCAACTTTATATTCCCTGCTGGGTAGGTGTCCCCCACCCCCTCACCAGGTCTTTCAGATCTGCATCTCCAGCATGCCATTTTGTTGTGGCTTGCTGTCCTTGGCCCTGGAGACATATGGACAGTCCAGGGAAGGGGTGGGATTCCAAGGCTTTGTGCCACCACTGTCCACACATAAATCTCTGGGATCTTGCAGGCTTCCCACACACATGCTGCTCAAAGACCTCCCAGTGGAGTCCAATAAACTCTTTGTTCTCCCAGCCAAGAAGCCCACTTTCCTTTTGTCCCATGGAGTCTACTGAGTCCTGACTGCTGGCCCACATCTCTGCCCTTTCAGCCAGCCCCATAGCTATCTCATGTTACCCAGCTCAGAATGGGGGTATCCCTTGGTTTGGATAGGCTTCCCTCAGGGCTGATACTGGGGACAGAGAGAGGGTTTCTCCATTTCCCAGGAGTACTTGTTTGTGCTGGGGAAGGGGTCTGCCAAGGAGATGAGCCCTCAAAGGTGAATAGGTGCTGCCCTGCCAGATTCTTTTAGTTCAGAGGTAGAAGCTGTTTACTGCAGGGGCTCATGGCCTGGCTCAGAGCAACCAAAGACTCACTGTGCCTCTTCTGGAGTCCCAGTCTATATTGGATGCCACCACTGGGAAGGCCTGATTTGACACAGTGGGATAACCAGGGATCCATCATTGCTCTGTCCTTCTTTCCTTGAGAGGTTACTGCCCAGAGACGATCAGAACCCATGTGGTTAACACCACAGGAGTCCTCATGGAATATGGGCAGCACCCTGGAAACTTGGGTGCTGTGAATATTACTCCCTGCCCTTAAAGGTCCTGAAGATCTGAGATTTTTTGTCAGGGTGAAGATCCTGTGAGGTAGAGCTATTACCCAACTAGGGAAGCCCTTGTCCCTGCAGCCTCCTGCCCTGGGACAAGCATAGATTCAGGAATGTGGCCCAGGTGCTGGTTGGGACATGAAATTTGAGTAGGGATTCTGGAACTTTTCTTCCAGGAGGCCTTGTTTCTTTTGCAGTTTCTTCTGGCTTCCTGCCTCCAAAGTGCTAGGTTTATAGGTAGGTAACTAAGGAAGACAGGGCCTGTGAGGCTAAGAGATGAGCCAACCTGGAGTCTGCCTGAGGGCCTAGCAACAGGCACTGTCAGAGGCCCTGATGGTGCCTAGCCAATGAGGGGCGACCATACAACGTCACTGGATCAGGATGCAGCCTGGGTACTGGGAGGATGGTATATAAGGCTCTCCTCACTGCTGAATAAATGAATCTGCTGTTTGCCTTTCACCTGAGTCCTAGTGTCTGTGCCATTGATGCCACATCTTCTCACCCCCATCCCCTGAGGGAGCCGTTAGGACCCAGCAACATCTGGCACCCAAACAGGTTCTGGTCATCTCCCTCCCCTCACTCATGGCACAGGACAGTGCCCCCAAGATGGTGTGTTTTGGTTTGAAGGCCCCTTTATGTTGTGTGTTTTTGGTCCCTTTGGCAAGGTAAGTGTAGGGACCCCCCAATCCCGTTTTTTCTTTCATTCTTTTGTGTTGTCTGTCATGTTTGTCTGCCCATCTGGTTAGGAAGGCATTTTTTTTTTCTGTTTTGGTTTGCCTGGCACCTCCACATAAGGGCTGATCCCCCAAGAGGCAAAATCAAGGCTCCACTCCTGAATACCATCCGTCATCTGGAGACACTGTATGGATACACTGCCATGGCCTAAAAAAACACAGAAGTCCCCCACTAAGCATAAAACATAATGGTCTGACACAATTTTCCACCCCTCTTGGCTGCCATCTTCTCTCTGACTGTTGCTTGTCTGCTGTCTCCCTCTACAAAATGGGTAACCTTTCCATCACCTCCACTTCTTCCATGTCTGATCTCTCTATGGCATCCGATGAGGAGGAGGAAGAGGCAGACAATTCAGGCCCCTCAAAACCTGCTGAGGAGAGCATGGCCACAGTTAAGAACATATGTGCCGCTTTCCTGTCAGCCCCACTCCCGCCTCAGGAGGCTGCACCTCCACCACGGTACCCTTAGAATTGAGTGCCTCAATATCCACCTGCCCCTGAAGGTGGAAATTCCCTCTTGCTGAGGTATGCCCCCCAGGCACCACAGCCCACTCCTCCTATCTCCTCACCCCTGGTCTCGGGCCTCAAAGGCCAATGGAAGCCTTTCCAGTCAACCTGGGACAAAATGCCACTAGCCAGCCCTGGATTCCCAACCCCACAGCTGAACTCTCCCTTATCCAGAAGTTGGGCCCAGATTCACCTGTTGCCCCGGCCAGCAGGGTGTCAATGGGGGTGTGTGTGACCCACCTGCAGGAGAGAATGAAAGGGATGGGAGACACGAAGGAAGACAGCAAGACAGGGTTCTGATCAAGCTGCAAATTTTATTCTCCTCAGCAAGGCTTATATAGCATGGGAGGGGGAGGGGGCAGGAAGGAGGGAAGGGGTGCAGGATGTGCAGGACGTGCAGGTTGTGAAGCTGCAGGATGTTGTGCTAGGTGGTAAGGTCATTGGTCAGGGCCCATTGTCCTGTTACTATGCTACCTGACCATGGGATGTTCTTTATCTTTGGGGGCATCTGGTTTAGGGCCTGTGGCTTGTTCTCTGGCCTAGCTAGTACTTTTCCATGGTTCATGTTTGGTCCCTGACAACCTTACTTCAAATACACCCTCACTCAATGGGCAATGCAACTGCAGACTTGATTGATATAGTCTGCTAAAAAGCTGTGCTGGAGCCAGCTGCCTTTCTTAGCCGGAAATCAGCTTACAATAACCAAGAAGATGCTCAAGCGTGAATGAACTTCTTAATGTTCCAGGGACCCTTGACGTGTTCACTGAATGAGGTAACTTTGTCCATCATGTTCATCAGGCACAGATTGGCTGTCCAGCCTACTACCAACAGATTTCTGACCTGGCCTTCAAGGCTTTAAGGCATGCACATCCCATGACCCTTCAGTTTACTTCCACAATCTTATTCAACAGCCAGGGGAGCTTTTTTTCTGATTTTCTCTCATGTGTAAATGAGGCAGTGGAGTGGAGAGTAGACTTGGATCCCACTAGGGAAATGTTAATCAAACAATTGGTTTGGGAAGGGCTTAATGCCCCGACCCACAATATGGTCATAGTGATCTCTCATACCACTGGCATTTTCTATAATCCTCAGGAACAAGCCATCATGGAAAGAGCCAACAGAACTCTTAAAGGCCATCTTGCCAGAGGCAGAAAGGGACACCCATTTGGCCCTAACTGAAGTCCTTTTCCATATAAATTTTCTCAGCTTTGATGAGGCAGGACTCAGACCAGCATATAAACATTGGGCATTCCTACCCCAGGGCACACCTCTACCCCAGTAAGATGGATAGACCCTATCTCCCTCCAATGACAGCCACCAGCTCCCCTGCTGACCCATGGGAGAGGGTATGCTCATGTTTTTCCTCAGAGTGCAACTATGCCAATATGGGTTCCAACAAGAGATGTGTATCCCACCACAGACCAGCCCACCTTCACCAAAGAAGAATTGGTCATGGATGGGTAATGTACATACTCACCACCATTGCCCCTTTTATTCCCTCAAAAGCAGATGATCTATAGACTCTGGTTCCCTTGCCTCCCATTCTGTTGCCAGTGGCAATTAACTCCCCTGCTTTCCCTACGATATTTACCACCAACTCTTCCCTAGGCTTCCCCTTTGTGAACCTGGTACTGACCAACAAAAAATTGGAGGAAGCCCTTTGCATTACCCTCCCTTTTTTTCTCTCTCTTGTCCAATGCCTAAGAAATAGAATTAGTAAGAGGCATGTACCTACTGGCCTGCGATCCATGCTTCCAGGCAATTTGCCTCACTCCCTAATTATTCCATTCTACTCCAGAAACAAATATGACCAGGGTCCTGATGATGTCATTGGAGACAAATTTTTTTTTTTAAAAACTAAAGTCTGGGACAACTTTAAAAGGCTATTTGACCCCGCCTGTATGCTCACATATGCTTTGATTGGCGGGGTGATACTGTTAATCCTTATTCTCTTTATATGCCTCCTGCAGCACATCCGACAGCAGCAGGCAGTGACTAAGGCCACTTTTCAAATTTTAATGGTTCTTAGATATCCTGCTTATAGCCCTCCACAGGAGGTTATGCATGCCTGGTTCTCTGAAATTCAAAAGGCTACTGCCTAATCCTCTCCACCTGGGTGGCTCTCCAGGAATGGATGTCTTCAAGGGCTAGTAGTCAATGACAGGTAAGAGCTTGTTAGGTAAGCCAACCTAAGACAGGCACAGTCCAGTTGATGAACATTCCTTAGGTGGGGTCAAAAAGGCCTGAGCAAAGAACTCTGGCTCTCACTGAGTGTCCATGTAATTAATAAAAAAGAGTGGATATGTAGTAAGATAAGGCCTACAAGGCCAAGAGATGAGCCAACCTGGGTGCTGGGAGGACGGTATATCAGGCTCTCCCCATTGCTGAATAAATGGGTCTGCTGTTTCCCTTTTACCCGAGTCCTGGTGTCTGTGCCCTTGATGCCGTGCCTTCTCACCCCCTCCCCTGAGGGAGCCCTTAGGACCCAGCAATAGTGTAATACCTCCCAGGCAATTCTGTGTGTTTTAGAAGTTCGGATTGTGCACTTTAAAAACTGTGATGCCATTGAGTGGGGCATATCCAATCAAAACAAGGGAATGTGTCAGGGATCCTCAAGAAGAAGAGCCATCTATGCATCTGTGAAGCCCTGCTTCAGTATGCACAGAGACACATGTTGTGATATTTTGTTTGTGATTTAACAAAGAAAGCTTGCCTGAAGATCAGAGTGTGGAGATAAGCCACTAGTTAGCCATCGAGGCCAGACAATGATAGCACATACCTTTAATCCCAGCACTCAGGAGGCAGAGACAGACAGATCTCTGTGAGTTCAAGGCCACCTGGGCTACACAAGATTGATCCAGTTTAAAAGAGAAACAAAGCCAGGCAGTGGTGGCACACACCTTTAATCCCAGCACTTGGGATTTTATGCCTTTAATCTCAGCACCAGGGTGGTGGATACAGGAAGTGATATGGCTGGGCAGAGAGAGGAATATAAGTCAGGAGGAGACAGGAGCTCAGGCTCTTTTAGGCTGAGGAGTTGGCAAGGCAAGAGGTGGTAGCTATGGCTTGCTCTTTTGTCTCTCTGATCTTTCATCATTTACCTCTATATCTGACTCTGGGTTTTTATTATTAAAAACAATTAGGATTTGTGCTACACACACACACACACACACACACACACACACACACACAGAGACAGAGACAGAGAGATAGAGACAGACAGAGACAGACAGAGACAAAGAAGAGAGAGAGAGAGAGAGAGAGAGAGAGAGAGAGAGAGAGCGAGCATACTTCTCTGGTGTGCATGCCTTGTGGTTCCCCCACGAATCCATTTCTTAGGTCCTAGGAAAGAAGTGCATTTAGAAGTCCAAAGGCACTCACTCTGCTTTAGGTCTTGACACCTGGTGACAATTTTAATATCTGTTATTTGATATTAAATAACTCAGGTACTCAGGTCATAGCACAGGCCTCAGGAACAAGTGAGACCTCTGACCCATGTGGCTGCTAGCCAAGCATAGCCTCATGCTGCCCACAATGGACTGACCATGCCTGCTTGCATCTGACTGCTCCTGACCTAACAGCAGATGGGCAAGTCTTCATACACCCATGTCTTGACCATAGCTGTCTTGAGTAACAAACATAAAGAGGGCAAAAAGGGTCTTGTGAAGACAGATAAGTACTGGAGAAGCCAGGAAATTGAACACACCACTCACCTCTCCAGTGGAATGAGGTGCTTAGTGTTCTTCCTGGAATGCTGAGAACAGATGTAGTTTGCAACCCGGTGATCCTTTGCTGTCTGATGAGCCAGGCTCAGCCTGTATCTTCCAGAATTTATGCTTTACTTATCCCAAACCCTTTCCTCTTAAAACCTTGAGCATTACTTCCAGGCCATAAAACTCATCCTTGTGAGAGATGTCATTTGTACTTTACAACAGCCTAAGTGACTTCTATGTTATCTTAGGGCCAGGCATGTTTACCTCAGTCATTCTCCCCAGACCCTTAGCTTAAACATTGTTTCTAAGTCAGCAAGAACCCATCTTAGGGATGAAGCCACATGTACTTTGCTAAGAACTTCAATGTAAACATGTATTAAGCTTTCTTGTACTCACAGGGCTGAGCTAATTGTTATTTTAATACTTTTCACAAACTTGTGCTGTGTTTAAATATGGCTAATGTAAAATGATCTGGGCCACACTCTAGAAGTCCTGGTCCAGTGCTGGTTACAATAAAATCGGGCTGAGCTGAGTTTCATTCTTGTCTCTTTGTGAATCATATTTTTCCTGCCTGCTCTAAAGCCTGCAGGGACACACACACACACACACACACACACACACACACACACACACACGGTGGGGGGAGATTTAATAGATAAGTAATTGTAATCCGAAGGTCATCTTGAGGGGTACTGATATGAGGAAGAATTAGGGCAGAGGTGTTGCATGAATCCTAATTGGTCTTATAATAAAAACCCAGAGCCAGATATTGGAGTAAATGCTGAAAGATCAGAGGAAACAAGCCACAGCTACTTCTTACCTCGCCAACTCCTCAGCCAAAAAGGGAAGATACTGTTTCCATGAATCTTCAGACTGAAAGCCCCCGAGTCCTCAACTGAAAGGGCATCAAAATCCTGTCTCCTCTTGTTTTATATTCCTGTCTCTGCCCAGCCATATCACTTCCTGTCTCAACTTTCCTAGTGCTGGGATTAAAGGAGTGTGACTCCCAAGTATTGGGATTAAAGGTGTGTGCCTCCACTGCCTGGCTCTTTTTCTCTTTTAGACTCAGTTAATCTTGTGTAGTCCAGGGTGGCTTTGAACTCACAGAGATCGGGTTGGATCTCTGCCTCCTATGTGCTAGGATTAAAGGTGTTTGACACCATTGCCTGACTTTTATGTTTAATCTAGTGGCTGGCTCTCTTCTCTGATTCTCAGGCAAGCTTTATTTGTTAGAGTACAAACAAAATGTCAACACACAGAGGTGAGAGGTGTGAACAGTTAAGCAGTCCTGGCCCAAGTGGGGTTTAGCTGAGCACTATCCCAATTCTTCAAGGCTATCCTGTCAGTGGCAGTAGGAGCCTGAGAACTCCCATTGGTTTTTTTTTTAGGGACCTCCAATGGGGTAAAACCAGATCCTTGGTCTTGTTGCAGAAAGGAATTTTAGGATGGGCCTGAAATTAAAAGCAGAAAGAAAAGTGTTCAGGGAAAGAATGGGTGTGGGCTTCCCAGGGATAAGTGGTGTAAGCAGAGCAGCGGAGCCATGTGTTCCATTTTGATGGTCCTCAAGTCATATCTCAAATTCTTGCTAAGAACTCCTTTCTTTCTTTCACCTTTTTTGATGAGTAAGATTAAAAGGTAGCTCTGAATGGTATTATACTTTGATAAAATAAAACCAGGAGCCACTAGGGTTGCACAGGGGGTCTTTTATTGCAAATGAGATTTCTGGCAAGGGTCCCAAGAACCTGCAGGTTTTCAGTAAGAAAGGGAGAAAGGCCATAAACTAATGTTCACTGCCTTGGAATTCTTTAAGAAAGATTTACTTTTATTTTATGTGTACAAATGTTGGTCTGCATGTATGTATATACACCATGTGCACGTGTGTGCATGCGGTGTCTGAGGAGGCCCAAAGAGGCCGTTGGATCACCTGAAACTGGAGTTACAGAGTTATTTGTAAACTACCATGTGGATTCTGGGAACTGAACCCAGGTCCTCTGCAAGAGCAGCCAGTGCTTTTAACTGTGGAGCTCTTGCTTCTCAGCTGGTGAGAAGTCCCCATAACTATCCCTACCCTTTTTTTTATTGCCTCAGTGGAAAGAAGTTTTTGCTGTCATGATTCAAAGGGACAAGCTGGTTCTCCTATGATGACTTCTGGTCCTCAGGCAGCCTCAGCAGCATAGATTGCCATCTTCGTTTGGCGATGGGTTCAGATCCTTGTCATAATGATGTTGATGGACGAGTGCTGGTGTTCCTCAAATCCAAGGTGACTAGATTCAGGACTATGATGGCTAATCTTGGTTGTCAACTTGGCTACATCTGGAATCAACTAAAACCCAAGCATATGGGCATGCCTGTGAGGGATTTCTTGACTGGATCATTTGATGTGGGAAGACCTACCCTAAATCTGGGCCATACCTTCTGGTGGAAGCCTGTATCAAGGACTTGTAAGAAAGAGACTTGCTTTTTACCTGCTTGTCTTCACCAGCTAGGTGAGTTTCAGCCAGCGAGTGATTCTATCTCAAAAGTAGGACTGCCCCTGAGAAATGAAATACTAGAAGTTATCCTCTGACCTCCACACAAAATCCTACGCACATGCACTCACATACATATAAACACACCACATAAAAATATACTTATCTTTAATATTATTAGTAGATATAAAATCTTTTACTAGAAGGTTGGTGTATTTGGGTTCCTTCTAGGTCTGTCTGTTGATGTTCATCCTTGTTCTGCTCATGGAAATAACTGCTTTTCCCCCCTCACTGATCAAAAGTGTTATTACAATAGGATTATATTAGCTGGGTATGGCAACTCACACCTATAGTCCTAGCCCTACAGCCATCAGAGGTAGGAGGATCAAGGTTGGCGAGTGCACACAGTATCTTCTAGTCCCATGGTGCTGCAGTAGGAGGCCTCCCTCCTGTGCCCAGCGCCGGGACTAAGGAGGTGGGAGAAGTGAGAAGCAGGAGTGGAGGGCCAGCCTGGACTACATAAGACCCTGTCTCAGAGAGACAGAGAGACAGAGACAGAGAGACATTCCCCTGGTTTTCTGTTATTTTTATATTTGTTGTAACCTCTTTACAAACTTGCTTTTTTTTGTCTTTGAGTTTTGGTGTTTTGGGTTTCTGGATGGCAAACTCATCTATTTGATTGCTGAGGCAGTGATTTGCTGGTATCAATGCCTACTTCTTCGGGACTCCAAAGTACACAGAAGAGCAGCTGAGATGTCCAGCCTCATGGACTGAAAAACTACCAGCTTCTTGGACTTTCCACTAGGAGACAGCCAAACCACAGGCTGTAGGCTCCTCTAACAAATTCCATATACATGTTCATTCTATCAGTTCTCTAGAGAACCCTGACAAATACACTGTATCTCCAAGCAGGCCAGACAAAGTCGTGTTGTGGGGTATTCACCAGAGAAGGCTGCTAGGACATGGGTATAAGACAATAGAAAGTCTTTAGCCAGCCAGCAATTACATTGAGTGTTCAGGTTCCCAGTGTGGCACTGAGCCTTTCTCAGGGTGAGTTTTTAAGCTGTTCTGGATTGACATACTTCAGTTAATAAGAACAGTTAGCCAGAAGTAGAACTACAGAAGCCAAAAAGCAAGGTTAGAGACTTTCCCAGAAGTACGGACTTTTGATGAATTAGGCCTTTGTTTTAGTTTTAGCAGGTGGTGCTGTCTACATGATGAATTTTAAAGCCCAAATGGTACTTTTATTATGGAGTCAGTGGTGTTAAGGTCTGAGGCCCTGTTACAGTTAACCTGAACAAATCCTGTTGTGATCTGTCTTGGCTTCCTGACAGGTACATAAGAAGTCCACTTGTCAATGAATAACTCAGACTCTTAGAAGTTTGACACCCTAATGAGCTATGTCTGCCTTACTCAGAGAGCCAGTCCTGAGAGGAGACAGTCCTCACTCCTCAGCAAGATCCGGAGGTATCTACCCAGATGTGAGCTCCACACCTGTCTATCCCTAGAAGATCGACCCAACAGGGCACTGTGACATTCAGATACCACCCAACTGCTTCAGTAGAACCCTGCACCCTGCAAGAGCAGCACCTTGGAATGCTTCTGCACAATGTCTCTTTACCATTCAGCCTATGGTGGCATGCCTGTGTCTCTAATACACCCTTTACTTTTACCTTTTTGTCTTGGTGAATTCTTTCATGGACCACATGTCACCAGCCTGTCAATACCATTCCTGTCATAGCAGGGACAAACATAGATCCCTGTTCCCTACCTGTGATAGTTTGAATGTAATTGGTCTCCATAATCTCATAGGAGTGGCACTATCAGGAAGTGTGGCTTTGTTGAGATGGGTATGGCCTTGTTGGAGGAAGTGTGTCACTGTGGGGGTGGGCTTTGAGGTTTTCTATGCTCAGAATACTGCTGAGTGTGTCAGTTGACTTCCTGTGGCCTGCAAGATGTAGTACTCTCAGCTACTCCAGCACCACATCTGCCTGATGCTGCCATGCTCCCCATCATGACGGTAATGGACTGAACCTCTGAAACTGTAAGTGAGCCACTTCAATGAAATGTTTTCTTTATAAGAGTTACCGTGGTCATGGTGTCTCTTCACAGCAATATAACCCCTAACTAAGACACTGTCCATCCTATCCAAGGTTAGAAGCCTTTTTTCCCTCCCAGGGTGTTTTTGAATAAAGATGCTTCTGGTTTATAGACTTCGGTGGTCTGTTCCCCATTATTTGCAAATTTCCAGGACCCAACACTGCTTTGTGGTGAACCAGAATTAGACATTCCAGGATTAGGAGCTGAGTCCACAACAGCTCTCCAAGCAGTGCCCTCCACCTGAGAACCTATTTATCAAACATATGTTATCATTTATCTAGATTCTCTAGAAGCTTGGTATTGAACACTTGGCAAAGACATAAATACTTAGGTGTAAATCTCTAAGCCAGTTTTTGTTAGTCTGAATAGATCCTTATAACCTTAAAATTTTAACATCATATACAGTATATTTTAAACCAGAGTTAAATCGTATATACAGTATGTTGTAACAAATATAACCTTATATTCTTATTATCATATAAGAGTCTATATCAATTCAGAATATTTGAGACTCATTGCTTCCTTGGTTTAAAAGGAGATACAATGAACAGAAAATTCATTAGGACTAAAAAGTGTCATATGATATGTATTTTTTAATTTTTGTAAAGATGGTTGTCAACCATGTGGCCACCTACATCCTGATGAGGTCATCAGCCAAGATGGAGGTGAGCCATGTGGTTGCTATTTAAAACATGTATGTTTTTTTAAACAATAGTTGGATCTAAGTAGTTATAAGCATATATATGTAGAATTAAATCCAGCTTACATTTATATGCATGTGTGTGTGTGTGTGTGTAGAGAGTTAAATCTAAATCATATATGTGCATATACATAATATATATTTTAAACAGGGTTGTGTAGCTAGAGTTTTCCTGAACTATATATACATCCCCATGTATAGAATTTTAATTATAAGCCTTTTGTTATAAGTTTAAAGCCAAATTTTGTTACAAATTACATAGTTTTAAAACCATACCCAATGAGCAATCTACAAGTCCTGAGATAAGAGCTGATAGCATAATCTTAAGATATTATTATTATTTTTGATCTTTATATAGTGTATTATTATGGAACATATCAGTTTCTTTTATGACTCAGTTTATCAAAATAGATATAGCTTTAAAAAGCTAGCAAAAATAAGGGGGTTAGACACATATATATTTTAAGTCAACGTTTGTTTGTATGAATAAACCTTAATTAAGGAGAGACATTTTTTGTTTTTGTTTTTGTTTTTTTGTTTTTCGAGACAGGGTTTCTCTGTGTAGCTTTGTGCCTTTCCTGGGACTCACTTGGTAGCCCAGGCTGGCCTCGAACTCACAGAGATCCGCCTGCCTCTGCCTCCCGAGTGCTGGGATTAAAGGCGAGCGCCACCACCGCCCGGCCAGGAGAGACATTTTTTAAGGCAGTGGTTCCAAGTGTCAGATGGCTTAGGTTACCATCTTTTATTAATTTTTGGCCTCATTTCATAATAGCTTAAGCAACTGAACAATTAGATATCTTAGTAAGTCTGTAAGGTATTTGTCCATTCTTAATAAAATATAAATTTTAAAATGTCCCATAGCCTTATAAATTTATATGCTGATGTTATTTCTTTAAAATATCTAGTTTTTGTTTGTTTGTTTTTACTTAAAGGAAGAGAAAACGGGGTACAACCATGATCTATATAAGACAAAACCAAGTTGCTCCAAAAGTGTAAACAATCCAAAGCACTAGATCTGGGATTTATTCACAGTCTTGGCTTTTCTCAGGGACTTGATCACCTCTTTGGCCCTATACACAGCCTGCTCTGCCTGTTTCTCATGATCTCTTCATGCCTTAAAACCATCATCACCACCAGGCGGTGGTAGCGCATGCCTTTAATCCCAGCACTTGGGAGGCAGAGGCAGGTGGATTTCTGTGAGTTCGAGGCCAGCCTGGTCTACAAAGTGAGTTCCAGGAGAGCTGGAACTGTTACACAGAGAAACCCTGTCTCAAATAAATAAATAAATAAATAAATAAATAAATAAATAAATTTTTTAAAAAATTACCTGAGTGACTCTTAAATTACAAAGTTTAGCTGCCAGAGCCAGGCATATTTTTGCATATACAAGCACAGAGGTGCAGCTTTAATATTTTATCAAACAAGCATTGTTTAGATCCTATTTTTTTTAAGCCAGTTTTTTTTTTTTTTTTAACAGCATAAAACATTTTTTAAAAAAAGTCTCTATTACATCAGACTCAGTAGGAGCTGCAGCCAGGACTCATTGAACATAGTTGACTTTTACATTTAGAAGCAAATGTTAGTGGTCACATTCATGCATTCAGACCAGACAAAACTTTTCTTATTTTCTCCAGCTGAAATTTTAGGCAGGGGGAGGGGTGGTAGGCCGTTTCCTGATAAAACTACTCCTGCGCGCCACAGCTTGACCCTCATGTTTCCTGCTACACAGCTTTGGAGCATGTTTCATTTCGTGAGATCTAAAAATATTTTTATCCAGAAGAAGTGGATGGCAGCGGCCGCCCGCTAGGTGCTCGGCCTCTCTGGCCAGGGACTCTAGGCGTCTAGGCGGCCAGCGCAGCACACCCTGCTGACACAGACTGGAGCCAGCTGGGCTGCAGTGGAGAGCTGGGGATGCCTGAGGCAGGGAGAGGCAGAGAAGGCTGGCAAAAAACCACTGCTGCGTTCCTGAAATCCTGGAAATGAGAGAGAGCAAGATCCAAAAGGGGCCTGAGGCTTAGAGGAAGCTTGGCTCAGGGTAGACATTAATTTACTGACAATTACCACAAAGAGACTGACAATAGACAACACAATTAGACAGAATTGACAAGGCATACAGAAGGAAGAACCCTGGGCTCAGGGTCATAGGGCTCCCAAACCAGTCCCGAAGTGCCATAGATGGGCAACCCAACCGCCAGAGGAGGAGTCAAAGTGTCCCCTCCGGCTCAGAGGTCTTTGGCACATCCGCCTACTCTTTTTCGAATCTTCCATCTGTCTGGACACCAGATACAGAAACCAGAGAAAAACTTACCAGTCAGCCAAACCCAGTAGATTAAAGTTGCCAGAGACTGGGGTGCCTTCCCAGAATTGCGCAGATCCCCGGGTGGGCCACCAAAATGTTGGGTCCTGGAATTGCGAAAATAACAGGGAACAGACCACCAAAGTCTATAAACCAGAAGCATCTTTATTCAAAAACACCACAGGGGTGAGGGGAGGCTTCTAACTAGTTAGGACTACAGAGAATTATTTGACTCTGTAGCCCTGAGAAAGGGCTATAAGCTCCTTTTTATAGCCAAAGGCTATACACAGGGCAGAGAGTATGTATTGGGATTTACCGCATTTTGGGTGTCTAGGTGTCTTGAGACTTGAGACCTCTGAGATCTCTGAGGTAGGAAGAGATCCAGGACTTATGACTTTTGATTATGGGGTGTTCATAATCATGGGTTTGTTTAAATTGCCTTTCCCTTGCCTGGGAGAACGCAGGGCAAAGGATCCAAGTGACTATCAGTCCTAATACACTCAGAGATATGTGTATAGGCTACAAGCTTACATTTTTTTTCATATTCCTGAGCTCTTCAGCAGGAACTCCTCCCTAGGGCCGGAGGCTGTATCCAGCGGTACTTGGAGTATTGCTCAAGGGCTTTATCCTCTGGCCACAGGTGCCTGCCTCCTCTCCTGTGCAGTGACTTGGAGGGAGCCTGTGGAGATTTGAAAGAAAATGACCCCCAAAGGGACTGGTACCATTAGAAGGTGTGGCTTTGTTGGAGTAGGTATGGCCTTGTTAGAGAAAGTGTGTCATTGTGGAGGCAGGCTTTGAGGTCTCATATATGCTCAATCCATGCCCAGTGAGATAGACCACTTCCTGTTGCCTGCCTATCATGATGTAGGACTCTCAGCTCCAGCATCATGTCTGCCTGCATGCCACCATGTCACACCATGATGATAATGGACTAAACCTCTGAAAATGTAAGCCACCTCAATTAACTGTTTTTTCCTTTATAAGAGTTGCCATAGTCACAGTGTCTCTTTACAGCAATAGAAACCCTAACTAAGACAGAAGTTGGCACAGGCAATTTGTGATAGGCCTGACCATGCTTTTGTCTGAAGGAATATAGACCTTGGGACTGTGGATTAGAAAAGCAGTTGAGGCCAGTCTCCTGTCTGTACAGATCTCCAGACCTCTATGGTTAACTAGTGGCTAGCTCCACCCTCTGATCTTCAGGCAAGCCTTATTTGTCAGAACATAAACAAAATATCACAACATTTCCCCCTTTGTGTCTAAAATAAGAAGAGAAGGTTATAACTAATATAGAAAACTATATACAATAAGTACAATAACTATATACTACATATACAGGCACTAATTACATCAACAATGTCTAGTCCATTAACATTTGACAAATTCAGGGAAAATACTCCATTATCTATCCTATCTTGGTGAGTCCAAAGGGTTGTGCCTAATTCACCTTCTATCCTAATTTGCATTAACAACCCAAAACTATCTTTTGATGTCTTTCAACCCCTTTCTGAGTCTGGTAACAAGGAAAACTATAACTATAACTATCTAGTCTTCAACCTCATCAGAGACCTGAGAAGGCTATAATATTATCTGTGTAAACAGGAAGTACAGGCAAGCAACTTCCAAAAAATGAGAGAAATGACAGAAACAGCCTGGATAGTCACCAAAGTTTCCTCTGTAACATTGGAGCATCCATCTTCGGCCTACAGGCAGGCCTAGTATCTGACAGATTTTTCTGTGAAGCAGAATATTCTGAAGGGCTGTCCTACCTTGTCTTGGCAAAGTTTGGCAGTCACTTTCTTTTGTGTTCTGCTTGTCCAATTTACACAGCATACTGTCAACAGTCGAGGCAAGGGCACTTTCTTGGCTAGTGGCTAACTTTTGCCACAAAGAAAGTAAACTCCATATGGAGTGTCTTCAATGTCCATCATCTTCTCTGAATTAGATTGGTACTGCCAGGAGCAGACATGTCTCTTGTCATTAAAAAAAAAAAAAAAGAACCTATGTTATTAAAATATTTTAAATGATATATTCTGTAGATTTCTGAAGTGTTTGAAGACAACCTATCTATCTAAAATAAATCTGTTTGATATAAACCTATTATTGCTACAAGTTTGATTGTAATAGGTGACTAACTACTAACCTGCATTTTTATTATCCTAAATAGTTTGTAATAATTACTTTCAAGTACTAGAAATTGGCATTACATTGTTAAATGAGCCGTATAGGTACAATACCTTTAACAAGGGCAGAAATGTATGTACAGTATGTTCTAACAAAAATAACCTCAAATTTGTATCAATATACAAAAATCCAAGCCAATGCAAAATATGTAAGATTAATAGTTGTTTTTTTTTGGATTAAAATAGATTCAATAATCTACCCTTTTTTCCCATCATAATAATCTATCCTTTCCCCCATCATTTCTGTATCATATCCCCATTTCTTTTTTTAGAAAGAGATTGACTATAACCAATAACAAATTGTAACCTACCCCCCTTAAATGAAAACAAACATTTATAACCAATATTTTGGGAATGTGAGTGTAGTTCTTTAGACTTACTTCCTGTTGATTGGGGGTGCTGACAATCTTTGGGGGACCCTGAGAAAATTTAGGATTATGGTCAAGTCCTAACTGGAATATTCTGTGAGGCTGGCTCATCTCAGCCAGCAACCTTGAAGCTGTTCTGGATGCAGAACTCAGAGGAAACTCCAACAGATGCACTCTGAAATGCTGGATCATCGGGGCCATCCATTCCCATCGGAGATTTTTCAGGGGTTCTTCCTTGATCAAACCTGATTTTCTTAACCCAGAATGAATCCAGAGCCTCTCATATCCTGTGGAAATAAAAGCAGATCCTTTTTTCCAACGTAATGTATCTTTTGACTTAAATTTTGAAGTCAAGATATTTTTAAAATATATAAGTTCATTTAATCTATCAGCTTTCATAATCAAATGTCTCTCAGCAATTATCATTTGCTCATTAGCTGTCAAAAAATTTAAAGACAATACAATAACATGCAATATCCAGACTCTCTGTGTATTTTCCATCTTTTCATAGCTTATTATAATCCTCTTGTACACTGCAGAGATTTGTCACTTGAATTGGTTTAATAAAATGCTGATTGGCCAGTAGCTAGGCAGGAAGTATAGGCGGGGCAACCAAACTAAGAATGCTGGGAAGAGGAAGAATGGAATTAGGAGTTGCCAGCCAGATACAGAGGAAGCAAGATGACAAGGCAGAACTGAGAAAAGGTACCAAGCCATGTGGCTTAACATAGATAAAAATTATGGGTTAATTTAAGTGTAAGAGCTAGTTAGTAATAAGCCTGAGCTACTGGCCAAGCATTTATAAGTAATATTAAACCTATGAGTGTTTATTTGGGAACTGGCAGGTGGAAGAGAACTTTCCATTTAAAAATGTGCTGTTTTTAGCCTTTGTCTGAAGAGTCTGCCTGATGCTAAAGTGAAGAGATTTGGATTAATTCCACTGGTGGAGGAAATCTCAAAACAGCCTAGTATTGACTCTGTTATGTGGTTACTAGCATTAACTCTAATGAAGATACATAATGAAAAGAAGAAAGATGAGCAAGGAAAAATACTTGAGGGAAAAAAATCGCACCAGGAAGTGGAAGGAGTTAAATTCTGTGTTCAAGCCGGGCAATGGTGGCGCACGCCTTTAATCCCAGCACTCGGGAGGCGGAGCCAGGTGGATCTCTGTGAGTTCGAGGCCAGCCTGGACTACCAAGTGAGTTCCAGGAAAGGCGCAAAGCTACACAGAGAAACCCTGTCTCGAAAAACAAAACAAAACAAAAAAAAAACAAACAAAAAACCCCCCTAAATTCTGTGTTCAAGGAGATGGAACAGATTAAGAAATGGAATAAAGGGAGTGGTGATCTTAGGGCAAGATCTCATCCTCCTAAATTTCCAACTTGTGAAAAAGAATTAAAGAAAAGCTTAGAGCCCAGTGCAGTGGCACATGCTAATAGAATTTACTGAGAGTTAGAGGCAGGAGGATCACGAGTTTGAGGCCAGCTTGGTCTACAAAGCAAGTTCAAGGACAGCTGAGTTTAGGCAGTGAAAACAGAAAGCTGGTGAAGAAGTAACTGAACAAGGAGGCCATGTTCCGGCCCCAGCAAGCAGCAGAACTTGGCAGCTTTGGCCACGTGGTTCTGGCTTTAGAGTCAAGGAGCCACTGAGAAAAGCCACTGAGACCAGACATGTGTCAGGGATGTCCCTGAATGGAGGCCTAGAAAGGCCATTGTGTGAAGCTGTGAAGGTGAAATCTGGATTGCCTTGGAGAACCCAAGATTTTGGAGATGCCAGAGCCGTGGGATACCTGCTGAGGAGAGCTGCTAGCTGAAAGGAGTTGATCTGAAGAGTGTTTTGACATCAGACAAGGAGATGCAGAGTTTGGAGTTTGCCAGCTGTTTTTTGGTCTTGCTTTGGTCCAGTATTTCCTCACTATGCCCTTTTCCCTATGTTTTGGAGCAGTAATGTATATCCTGTGCCATTATATGTTCTAAGTATGTGATCTGTGTTTTGATTTTGATTATATAGCGGATTACAGTTAAGAGATTGCATGAATCTCAGAAGAGGCTTTGAACTTTGGATTTTTAAACATTATTGAGACTGTGATAGACGATGGGGTGTTGTGGAATATTTGTTTAATTACGCAAAGATGTGTTGCATTATGTAAAGATGTATTGCTGTTTTACATTGCCTACCTAAGGCACCTGATTGGTCTAATAAAAAGCTGAATGGCCAACAGAAAGGGAGGAGATATGGTCAGAACTTCTGGGCAGGGAGAGTAAGTAGGAAGAGGAATTTAGGCTCAGGGAAGAAAGAAAAGGAGATGGCAGGGAGACACCAGGGGCCAGCCAGACATGGAGGAAGCAGAAAAGTAGGACATACAGAATGAAAGAAAAGTAGAAAGCCCTGAGGCACAATGTAGATCAATAGAAACAGGTTAAATTAAGTTAAAAGAGCTAGTGGGCAAGCCTAAGCTAAAGCCTAGCATTCATAATTAACAATAAGTCTCTGTATCTTTATTTGGGAGCTGGTTGGTGGCTCAAAGAAAATTCCAACTACAATGGGGACTTTTGAAGTTGGACTGAATGCATTTTTGCATTATGATATAATGCAAGCCTTTGGGGGCCAGGGAGTAGAATGTGGTGGTTTAAAAGAAAATGGCCCTCAAAGGGAGTGGCACTATTTAGGAGGTGTGGCTTTGTTGGAGATGGTGTGATCTTGTTAGAGGAAGTGTGTCATTGTGGAGGTGGGCTTTGAGGTCTCATATATATTCAAACCATGCCCCGTGACACAGACCACTCTCTGTTGCCTGCAAGTCAAGATGTAGGAATCTCAGATTCATCTCCAGCACCATGTCTGTCTGCACATCACCATGTCCTGCCATGATGATAATGGACCAAACCTCTGAAAATGTAAGCTAGCCAGAATTAAATGTTCTCCTTAATAAGAGTTGCTGTGGTCATGGTATCTCTTCACAGCAACAGAAATCCTGACTAAGACAGAGCCTGTCCCTGAAGAGCCAGTACAGGGATGGGATAGAGGGACACAGGCTGAGTAAAGGCAGTGACCAATGAGACAGGAGTGGCCAGGATCAAAGAGGGCCTGGGAATCCTCCAGGAGCTACCTTGCCACCAGCCACAGGCTCCCTTACTGTGTCAAGCCCTGATTCTTCTGGAAAGAAGCTGGAGGACCCTGCTTGGATCTCAGAGGCAATAACTTAAGGGTAACTTTGACCTCTGCCTCAGTCCTCCCAAATCTACACTCCTCCCTGCTGGGAGTGAGCCCAGCTGGAGAGGCTGACTCAGAGCATTGAGAAACTGAAATTCCAAGAGTCCTAGATCCTCAGCCTGACCATCCCCTCACTCATCCCCCACCCCTCCAAGTCCACTGGAAAACTACTACAGACACCCTTCCTCTGAGCTCCTCTTCAGAGCCTTAGAGAACTACCTAACCTCAGAGCCTGGCCTCCTGAGGGCACAGGCAGGAGTGTGGTTGCCCACGTTCTTTTATTGTGGCAACAGAAGAGACAAATACAGATTGTTTTCCACCTATTAGCTGCTGTGCTGCATACCTCATGAGATCAGACGGCACCCTGTCCCGGGGTTTTGCAGACTGTGTTGAAACAGTGGTTTTTCAGAATGTACCTCCCTTCTGAGAAATTTCATTTTACGAGCAGCTTTCTTCTTAAGGGAAAAAATTTTTTTCATACAGCATATTTTGATCATGTTTTCCCTCCCCAATTCCTCCCAGATCCTCCCTACACACCCAGCTTTATCTTCTTTTTCTCTGCTTTGAAAAAACAGTCAAAACAGTAACAAAAGTAAACAAAAAAGAAACATACTTACAAAAATACCCCCACAAGAAACACAAAAAGAGAAACCAAAATAAACAAGCAAAAGACCAGTGAGAAAAATATGCCTCGACAAAGAAGATAGAGACAAAAAGTCTATGAAAATGCCACGGAATTTGTTTGGTGTTGGCCAACTACTCCTGTGCATAGGGCCTTCCCTGATCTGTGGTTAATATACCCAGTGAGACTCCACTGGTGAAAACAGTTTTCCCTTTTTCCATCAGGCATCAGCTGCAGATAGTTTTTTAGTTAGGGATGTGGGACCCATGTCCACTTTCCCTTCTCAGCGCTGGGGCCTCATCTGATTGGCACTGCCATCCTTATGTGTGCTGCTACCGTCTCTGTGAGTTCATATGCCCATCAGTTCTTCCCTGGATTCATCTATCCCCTCTGGCTCCCACAATCTTTCCACATACATGTCTGAGCCTTGAGAGGAGGGCTTTGATGAAGACATACTATTTAAGACTGAGTGTTCCAAGGTCTCTCACCGTCTTCTCACTGTCCAGTTGTGAATCTTCGTGTTAATTCCCATCTATTGCAAGAACAAGATTCTCTGATGAGGGCTGAGTCAGGCACTGATCTATGGATATAGCAGTATGCCATTAAGGGTCATTGTATTGCTAGTTTCCTTTAGCAGAAAAATAATATTAGGTTTTTGTTGTTGGTTGTTTTTACTCTTTTGAGGGGCCCGCCACCCAGCTCCCAGAAATAATTACACATGGAGGCTTATTCTTAATTATAAGTGTCCAGCCTTAGTGTTATTAGAATCTTAGATGGTCTTATTAATAGAAAACCCAGAGCCAGATATCAGGGTGAAAGCTGAAAGATTAGAGAAGCAGAGCAGCCAGCCACTAGTTCTTACCTCTACAAAATCCTCAGCCTAAGGAGAGTGAGTTCCTGTTTCCTCATGTCTTATACACGTTTCTCTGCCCTGCCATGTTACTTCCTGGGATTAAAGGTATGTGTGCATCCCAAGCAAAGGCATGGGATTAAGGTGTGTGCTACCACTGCCTGACCTCTATGTCTAATCTAGTTGGCTGGCTCTGTTCTCTGATCCTCAGGCAAGTTTATTAGGGTACACAATACATCACCACCTTCCCCCTTTTTGTCTAAAATAATAAAAGAAGGTTATAACTAATATAAGAAAAATTATATACAGTAAGTACTGTAAGTATATACAATATATACTGCAACTGAAGTTTTCCTGTGTCCCAGCCTGCTGGCAGTCGGGACAAATCTCTCCCACTAGCATCCCCCAAGTAATCACACAGAGGCTTATATTAATTAAACTGATCGGCCTTTAGCTCAGGCCTACCACTGACTAGCTCTTACATTTAAACTAACCCATAATTCTTATTTATGTTCAGCCACGTGGCTTGGTACCTTTTCCTAGTTCTGCCTTCACATCTTGCTTCCTCTGTCTCTGGCTGGCGAATCCTGACTCAGCCTTCCTGTTTTCAATTCTCTTCTCTGCTTGTCCCACCTATACTTCCTGCCTGGCTACTGGCCAATCAGCATTTTATTTATTAACCAATCAGATCAACACATTCACAGCATACAGAGTGACATCCACAGCAGCCTTCCTACCTTGTCTTGGCAGTCCTTTCTTTTGTGCCCTGTTTGTCTTGGACAGCATTCTGTCAGCAGTCAAGGCAAGTGCACTTTCTTGCCCAGTGGCTACCTTTTGCTACAAAGAAAGTAAACTCCATCAGGTCTTCAATGCCCATCATCTTCTCTGAAGTAGATTGGTGCTGCCAGGAGCAGACATGTCTCATTGTCATAAGAAAAGAATCTATGTTATTAAAACATCTTAAATGCCATATTCTGTAGATCTCTGAAGTGTCTGAAGATGACCTGTTTATCTAAAATACATCTCTGTTTGACCTTAAAAACATACCTAATATGACTACAAGTTTGATTGTAATGACTAACTACCAACTTGCATTTCTTTATATCCTAATTAATTTGTCTTAATAACTTTCAAGAACTAGCAATTTGCATTACATTGTTAAATGAGCTGTATAGGTACAATACCTTTAACAAGATTAGAAATATATGTATAGTATATTCTAACAAAATCAATCTCAAATTTTTATCAATATACATAATTGGTATACAATATACAAAAATCCAATCCAATGTAAAACATTTAAAACTAGTAATTGCCGGGCGGTGGTGGTGCATGCCTTTAATCCCAGCACTCGGGAGGCAGAGGCAGGTGGATCTTTGTGAGTTCGAGGCCATCCTGGTCTACAGAGCGAGATCCAGGAAAAGGCGCAAAGCTACACAGAGAAACAAACAAAAAACAAAAAACAAAAACAAACAAACAAAAAAACCTAGTAATTGCTTTCTAAAAGTAGATTCAATAATCTACATTTTTATCTTATCATATCTATATTCTCTCTTTTTTCTTTTTAGAGTAGATTCGATAATCTACCCTTTATCCATCATTTCTCTATCTTTTTTTTCCAGAGTAGATTCAATAATCTACCCTTTTATCCTATCATTTTTATCTCCTTTTTTTTCAGAGTAGATTCAATAATCTACCTCTTATCTATATCCCCTTTTTTCTTTTAGAAAGAGATTGACTATGACCAATAACATTTTTAACCAACCCCTAAACAAAGACAAACATCCATAATCCATTTTTTGGGAATATGGGAATAATTTTCTAGGCTACTTCTTGTTGATTAGGGGTGCCGGTAATCTTATGGGGACACAAAGAAAGTTTAGGATTATGGTCAAGTCCCAATTGGAGTAGTCTGTGAGGCTGTATCATCTCAGCTAGCCATCTCAATATTATCCTGGGCAGTTTGTAGTCCAAAGCCTATCTTAAGGTAGTGTTTGTCAGCTTAATGGCACTATCATTGTCCTGATGGAATTGTCATTCTGGGGTCCCATCATCTTTTTGGAGACTTCAAAGTTGCTGTTAGGCATGGTCATGGTTCACTGCAGAAAATCTTTTTCATGGAACATTTTTCTGGATAATATGTCCTTTTTCTTCAGATGTCTTATTGTCCAGTGGTCTTCAGATTCCTTAGCCTTCATTTTCCTGAAACACAAAAACAAAACCCTTCCCCAACCTTAACTTTAGGGAGTTTCAAATCTAATCTTTATCAATTTTGATTTATAGTTTCTACTTAAATTTTTGTTTTACTTTCTAAAGGTGTTCTATCATCCAGAGCAGTATGGTTTCTTACAATAGTCATTAGATTCTTTAATTGCTCTGGGAAGGGGTTTCTTCCACTGGCAAGAAAGAACTGAACAGAATTTGACATGGGGGCCTGTGAGAGGTTCCTCAGGGCATTTCTTGAAGGCAAAGGCAAAGGATTACCTTGTCTGTCCCTTGTTGATCTACATTTGTTAGTCCAATGTTTGCCTTTGCCACACCTTCTGCATAATCCAGAAGTGGGGGGCATTCTGCTGCCATTGTTCCTTGAAAAAACATTGTTTCTAGGAACGCCCTGTTTACAGTCCCTTTTTAGGTGACCTTCTTTACCATAATTGAAACATCTGACATTATTTTTTTTTTTCAAACCTCTGGAAATCACCTTTCCTATCCAAGTATCATCATGGTCATAAGATTCAATATTCATTGTATCTTAGATCCATTCCTCCAAGGATGCTGATCTTGCTGTTAACAGCCTAATTACCCTTTTGCATTGTGCATTAGCATTTTCAAAAGCCAGAGATTCAGTTTTTATCTGTATAGCTTCTGAATTTGGTATCATTCTATTTACTGCTGAAGATAGCCTTTGTAAGAAATCAGTGAAGGTTTCTTTTGGACCCTGTATAACTTTTGTAAATGACTCAATTTTCTTCCCTACTTCTTCAATTCTATCCCAAGCATTCAAGGCTACCATTCAGTATAAAGCCAGGGTGTGGTCATCATATAGAGATTGCCTTTCTACATTAGCATAATCTCCCTCTCCAAGAAGTTGATCTTGAGAGATTTCCATACCTCTAGCCCTACTTCATTGTTCAATGATTTTAGCCTCAATCTTCCACCAAGTCCTCCATTGTAATTGGGGATCAGCTTCTAAGTCAGCTGTAACCAAATCTCTGCAGTCTTGAGGGATAGTTCCTTTTTTGTTTATTTTTTTGTTTTTTGTTTTGTTTTGTTTCGAGACAAGGTTTCTGTGTGTAGCTTTGTGCTTTTCCTGGAACTCACTCTGTAGCTCAGGCAGGCCTCGAATTCACAGAGATCCTCCTGCCTCTGCCTCCCAGTGCTGGGATTAAAGGCGTGCGCCACCACCGACCAGCGAGAAATACAAGTTGAATTACAAGTTGAACATGAATTTAACATCTGCTTCACAAATAAGGAATGCATATCATATGACACTATAGCGTCTTTGAATCCCCTCAAATCTAACATTTGCACAGGAGTCCAGTCAGCTCTTACACAGTCTTGAGCATTTGGCAGTTCCTGTAAAGTTACTGGATATATTAAGGTTGGCTATTTGAAAGCCTGAGGCTGTTTCTCTGTAACCTTATAATGTAGTGCTGAGATTGGCTCACCTTTAAATTCTTCTGTCTGGGTCTGAATATCTCTGTGATCTGTTTTCACAAGTTTTTCTAAAATTTTTATCTTGGCACGCACATTAACCTTTTTAATGATAAAACAAAAAATGATCAAACAAATAATATAATGTAATTGACATTACATAAATCCCATCTACATTAATTATCCTCTCATTTAATTGTTCCATTTTCAGACCATCAATTGTATTATCAAACAGAGATCAAATTTCCTCCATTGTAAAAATGCTCCCCATTTTTTAATGTGGAAAAAATTCTTTTTTTTAGCTAATTTCTCTCTTTAAGAAATCCCAATTGTCTTACCAAATCTGCCGACAATGAAGATTCAGATGTGAGGCTGACTGCTTCTGCATAGAACAGTAGAAGCCCGTGTGGGTTTCAAGGCAGCTACCTAGTGTGGTAGCAGCCCAAGATGGGGATCCAGGGAGAACCCACAACACACCAAGAGAGAAGAAGCCAAAGAGTCAGCCGTCTGCACGAGAGAACTCGAGAAAGTGGCTAACTCCTATAGTTTATGGAGCCCAAAAAACTAATGGAGTTTGCTGCAGAGAAATGGCAACAAAAACTTAGCCTGAGGGTTAGGGACTCCGGCCCATGTGGGGTGGAGACTCCAGCCGCCTGAAGCTTGGGCCTGAGCTGGGGCCTGCAAGGCCACAGGCAAGAGGCTTTTTCATGAATTTTTTTATGAATTTGTGCCCCCAAGGTGGACGCCAGATGTTGTTCGAATTTTAGATGGTCTTATTAATAGAAAACCCAGGGCCAGATATCAGGGTGAAAGCTGAAAGATCAGAGAAGCAGAGCAGCCAGCCACTAGTTCTTACCTCTACAAAATCCTCAGCCTAAAGAGAGTGAATTCCTGTTTCCTCATGCCTTATATACCTTTCTCTGCCCTGCCATATTACTTCCTGGGATTAAAGGCATGTGTGCTTCCCAAGCAAAGGCATGGGATTAAGGTGTGTGCCACCACTGCCTGACCTCTATGTCTAATCTAGTTGGCTGGCTCTGTTCTCTGATCCTCAGGCAAGTTTATTAGGGTGCACAATGTATTACCATACCTTAGCTTGGCCTGTTGCTAGCCAGCTCTACTTAAATTATCCCATCTATCTTTTGCCTTTGGGTTTTTACCTTTCTCTATTTCTGTTGCTGATTGTGTTGCTGGGTGGCTGGTCCTTGATGTCCTCCTCCTTCTTGTTCTCTTGCTCTTTCTTCTTCTGGCCCCAGATTTCTCCTTCTATTTCTTCTCTCCGCCTGCCAGCCCCACCTATCCTTTCTCCTGCCTTACCATTGGCCGGTCAGCTCTTTATTAGACCATCAGGTGTTTTAGACAGGCAAAGTAACACAGCTTCACAGAGATAAACAAATGCAACATAAACAAAAGTAACACACCTTAAAATAATATTCCCTAACAGGTTTCCTAAGTAGATAGGTAGAACTTGGATTCTATTGTTTTTTGATCAAGAGATGGAGCTCAAAGTCCATCCTGAGGGCAGGGTCCATCTTCAATGGCCTCCAAGGCTGGGACTCTCTGTGATGTTATTGCCCTCATCAGTCCAGGGTTGGGGTAAAGGAGAGAACATGAGGATGCATCAGAGCACCAGTCTTTATACCTCCTCCCTAAAAGGTAGAGCTGGGGGTTGTGGGGAAACCTCTGGATTCCAAATCCAGACTCGCGACCCACCAAGGAAGAGGCTGCTTTCCAGGAGGCAATGAGGAGCCAAGGTCTGGGAGCCTTGGCCTGGGAGAGGTACAACCAGAGACTGGGCTGGGAAGCTTGAGGGAAGAGAGAAGGCAGCACTGGGGGGGGGGGGGATTCCCCACCTCACCCAGCACAGGATAAGGTGAAGGGGTCACGTGCTTAAGAACGGGGAGATCTAGCTACCACACTCTCCCCAATGAGAACAGAAGACGGAAGTTGGTGAGGGACCCCAAAGCAGGAGTTCTGAGAATGCCGGAGACATCAGAAGACAATTTCAATTTCTGCTCTCTTGGGTGAGAACGGAACCAAAGCTGAGAGGAAGCACCTGGATACTTCTTGGTGGGGCCAACTGTACCAACCAGTTTATCCCTCTCTCTGTGTGTGTTCAGTCCAGTTTCTACCATCAGTTCTTCAAAGGGCCCTCGGACTAGCTGTCCAATGGTAGCCCAATCCTAGAGACACCTCCTATGTATTGGAGCTCTGCTCTCTGTCTCTTAAGATCCCACTTAGGAATTTACAATAATTTTGTCGCTAAAACTCTGTGGTCTACAAATTTCTTTAATTCCAGAGACAAGACCCTGAAAGCCACTGACTTTGGTGGCCTCTGAGTTTTCCAGGACCCTAGCCTCTGAAGCTTAGTTCACTAAGAGCTGAGAAAGGCTCTCTGTCAAACTCAGACACCCCAAATTTTCCGGTATCTCTCCCATCCCATCAGCTCTGATCAGGAAGCGGGATGGCCCTGGAGGAGGGCTGTAAGATGATGAAGTTTCTGACAGCTTTATTTAGATTATTTATTTATTCTACCAAAGTCCAGCCTCCCCACCCTACCTCCGGCTCAGGGAACGGGGTGTTAAGGAATTTCCTTGACCTTCCTTGGCACTTCTGTAGAACGGCTCCCTCCCATGCACCTGAGTACTTGTCCCCCCACCCCAAGTCTCTGAAGATTGCTGACCAGGCCCTAATGGATGGGGTGCTGATCGAGGGGAATGCTGCTGTGTGGGTAGAAGTGATGTAGGGAAAAGGATACAGGGATTCTAAACCCTAGGAGGTCTGCCCACATCTCTAAATCTACAATCAAATCTACCATTTGAGTAAGGAGGACCGAGGCTCCAGTGGGGGCCAGGAGCCCCACCATACTGCCCAGACCTCAACATCTGACTGTGAGGTGGGGACCAGACCCCTCTGTGGGGACCAGGAATTCTCTTTTACCTTCCAACCTTTCAGCCTCTGGCCAGCTGTGCCATTTCCAGCTCCCACTCCCTCCACCTCCCGGGCGGGGGGCGGGGAGTGGAATGTCGTGGAGGTCCCACAGGCAACACCACCCCAGGCCTGGGCAGAGGCCATAGAGCCCTAAGTGGCACTATTACTAAGTGGCTCTCCCCCACCCCCTTCCCCTCTCCCTCCTTCCTCCACTCCCTCTGAAGGTCCCCTCAGGCCCCTCCCCCCTCTAAACTTCACTCAAATTCTGGGCCCCTCCTCTTCCCTCTCCTCCTTCCAAAAGTCAAGGAAACAAAAAGTTAGCTTCTGGGCTCCTCACCCACTTCCGCCAATTGACTTTCTCTTCTCTCTCCCATGCCTCTTGCGGTCTGTCTGAAGCTTGTAATGCCCTGTGCACGTTCAGTCCTATGTAGGACCCAGAATCTGAGCAGAAAGGTGGGGGTGGGTACCCCAAGACAACACCCTAGGGTCCTTCCGAGTCAAAGCCCAGCTCACCAAACGCACAGATCAGACTAGGTCTTCCCTGGAGCGCTCGGTGCTCCTATTACCCCCAAGGACTCCTGGAAACTCGTATGGGGGCATCCTCCTCTTGTTTACAGGGAAGGTCCGTCACGTTAGTGAGTGTTATACCCCCAGTGTGTGCTCGCTACGGGGAGACTTCTTCCACAGACAGCAACTGGGGAGAGGCGTGATTCCATGGGCGTGGAAGCTGAAATGCGCTCTGGCTGTTGTGTAAAGCTTTTGCCAGTAGAGGGCGCATGCGGCCCAGCCTGGAGCCCGGGTTTGGCGGCGCTCTGCCCGCGCCAACCTCCCGGGATTGGGTTGGTCCGCTTCCTTCTCCAGCTGTGCCCGCTGATGAATTAAGGGGATTAGGGCGGCCTCAGCTGATAAGGGAAGAGGACACAGGGGTGAGGGGGACTTGTCAGAGGGGGAAAAGCAAAGGGAGAAGGTCCCAAGGCCTCTGGAAGCTGAGGCACAGTGGCCTAGGCTGCTTGTGGCCACTAGGCCTGGTGCAGCAGGTTGGGAACGTTAAGAGTTCGTTCCTGGGCAGGTAGGTGTGTGCAAGAGGGGACTTGGAAGGGAAACAGGAGGCTCTTAAGAACAATTTAATTCAAGTTTGAAGGAAGACCTGCCTGGACTGGCGTGTCAGTGAACCAGCCTGCCTGGGAGAAATGAATTTATTCCATAGGGACATTTGTGCTCCTCTCTTGGTTAGCAGAAACAAAAGATCCCAAGAAACTGGAATTTCCTTAGAAACTTCCTGCTGGGAGAACAAAGCCCTGCATGCAACAGGAGGAACTTGTTCCCTGGAGAAAGATTTACAACTTGTCAGACTTGGAGCTGAGGCCACGGTGGGGGCCCCCACATCTTGGCTGGACTGCTCACTTGTGCATTATCTCATCTTCTGTTTAAACCTTTACCCCCGTGTGAAGGCCCCAAAGGTAGATTTAGTGAGGTCTGGCCACTGGGTCTCTTTGTCCCTCTTCCCAATGTGGCTGGCTACACTGGCTTTTTTTAATTGGCTTATTGAGGATGCCTGGCCAAACTTGGCTTGTTGAGGCACTAGCTCTAACTCTTAAGTGCTGTTAACACCTTGAAAGGTAGGCATGGCGAGCAGAAAGCCCATAGGGTCAGAGAAAGCAAGCTTGAGCTTTGGCAGGTATCCAAAATAGGAGAGGGTGGGGGAAGGGGGAGGGAGAGAGATAAGAAAAGTGGGTAAGGGCATAGTTTATGTCAACTTGCACAGGCTAAGTCATCTGAGAAGGGGGAACCTCAATTAAGAAAATGCCTCCATAAGGTCGGACTGTAGGCAAGCTTGTAAGGCGTTTTATTTTTTAATTTAATTTTTTTAAAAATGTGGATTGGTGTTTTTCCATGGGTGTTGGGTCCCCTGGAACTGGAGTTACAGACATCTCTGAGTTGCCATGTGGGTGCTAGGAATTGAACCCAGGTCCTCTGGAAGAACAGTGCTCTTAACCACCAAGCCATCTCTCTAGCCCTGTGAGGCATTTTCTTAGTGATTGATGAGGGAGGGTCCAGCCCAGTGTGGTGGTGCCATCCGTGGACTGGTCCAGGTCCTGGGTTCTATAAGAAAGCAGACTGAGAAAGCCATGTTGAGCAGGCCAGTAAGCAGCTCTCCTCCACGGACTCTGCATCAGCTTCTGCCTCCAAGTTCTGGCCCTGTTTTGAGTTCCTGTCCTGACTTCCTTCAGTGATGGACTATGATGTGAAAATGTAAGCCAAATAAATTCTTTTCTCTTCATCTTGCTTTTGGTCATGGTGTTTCATCATAGCAATAGAAACTCTAACTAAGACAGTGTATCACTATGTTTGATACTGGTAAATTTTCATCCGAGGCTTCACAGCTTCCACTTCATATGCCAATTCTAACTGGATGTAAGTTTATTAAATTGTATAGACTTTGGGTCTTGGGTTTTTTCTTTACTTTTTTCTTTTAAAGGTTTATTTTATGTGTTTTGTCTGTCTGTATGTCTGTGTATCGCATGCATTGCAGTGTCCCTGGAGGACCGAAGAGGATGGTACATCTCCACGAACTGCAGTTAGACAGTTGTGAGCCGCCATGTGGGTGCTTGGGAATTGAACCTCGGTCCTCTGGAAGAGCAACCAGTGCTCTTAACTGCTGAGCCATCTCTCCAGCCCCTGATTTGCAAGCTTTTTTTTTTTTTAAATAATAAACTTTATTAAAAAGAAAAAAGTTTTTTTTTTAAAAAGGTAATAAAGGAAAAACTGAAAAATACTGTGTTCGTGGGCATGTCTGAGTAACTATCCAGCAGGTGCCCTTACCCACTTTTCTTATCTCTCTCTAGGCTCGTGTGTCTCAGAATTAAAGACCGCACCAGGGACACATAGTTAGAATTAGAAGAGTTTAGACAGAGAACACAGTCCGAGGAATGAGAGCGGGCTAGTGGGTGAAGGAGCCCCCAAAACATCCACCATGAAGTGTAGAACCCTTTACAAGACCTTTACATTGCCCCTGCCTCTTGTACTTTGGCACGCTGGGGGTGTTTCCCGAACATGATCTGTTCATTAGATGAAGTCCAAGTAAGGAAGGTTTGCTGGTGCTTCACTTTGACCTTGCCAGGGCATGCTCAGTTTGTTGTACGAAGCTCAGGTGGAGAGGGGTCCTGAAGTTGCAGTCTCTAGTCTCTGTCACTGGAGCCCTTGGGACCAAGGGGAGGAGGCTAAGGACCTGGGTAGGACGCAGCTGGCAGGGTCAGACTGGGGAAACCCTGGCCAGTGATTACTAATTAGCAGCAATAATAGGAAGGGCTGGTCAGGGTTTGGAGGCAGGCCAGGCCCAGAACCCATCAGAGAGATGTGTTGGGTCGGCTGCCGAGGAGGGTTTCTCTCTCTCTTGGAACCAGATCTCTGACTGACATGGCCAGGCTGGTGGCCTCACACCTGGCACCTCACTTCAAAGCCTGGGTAGACCTCTGAGAAGTGCATGCTCACCCTCCTCCTCCCCTCTTCCTTCTGGCCTTTCCTACTTCTAAATTTCAGGAAATCGAAACTTAAATCAGGAACCCCTCCTCTTCCCTCTTCAAGTAAAACTTGGCCCATGTCACCTCCGTCTCCTTCAGTTCCCTCCACTTACCAGTCGTAGGCATCAGGAAATGGGCTGTCCTAGCCTTCATTTTTCCCTGTGATTCCTGGAACTCTAGCCCCCTCTGCCCACCCTTCTCCTGGGAGGAATCAGACCGGACTACCCACCGCCCCGGGGTTGCAGTCTTGAAAGGAAGCTGCCCTGCAGACCAGGGCAGAGGGCGGCTTAAGGGTGACCTCTTGAGCTTTGGACACCTCCCCTATCACAAAGAGGGAGCTAAGTCAAGACAAGGAGGAACCCAGAGCTTGTTAGATGTCCCTGTCACTGCCTGGTGCCGTGCTGGTTCCCACGTCCTAGGAGTCTAACTCAGGGTCCTCCCTACTTACTGCTTTTGGTACTAATTCTTAGAACTGCTAGGATCACGGGCCAGCGGCTCTAGGAAAATTACCTAGATCTGTCATGAACACCACAGTGAATACCAGTCGGCAGCCCAAGCTCCCAGCAGAAGACTTGACTCCATTTCTCTCTTGCCTTTTCATAGTCCTGTAACAAAGCACCCTTCTGCCCTGAGTCTCAGAGGCCCGATAGTTGCTTTCCTGACAAGCTTTCCCCAGAGCTTGCGTTTTTCTTAGTATGAGCAGATCCACCTGCCATGAGACTAGCTCCTTCCTATGACACCTTCAGGATATGGGTCATGGGAGTCCTGGTCTTGAGAATCATGGTACTGACAAAGCCACTGCCTTCGTACACATCCCAAGTCCACCCTGGTCCCTGTGATATCTCCATGCTGGACCCCCACTGGGTAGTATTCCTAGGACACTGGTGTCACCATAGCCAGGAACTGTATGGATCATATTCCACCGTGGTATCACTCACCAGCCCAGAGACTTGGGGAAATCTGAGAAATAGCCTCCTTAGGTACCCAGATGTGGTGATATAGTGTTTGTAATCTAAGAAATAAAACTTTCTTATATTAGTTATAACCTTTTATTATTCTAGACAAAAAAAGAGGGAATGTGGTGATATGTTGTTTATAATCTAAGAAATAAAACTTGTCTGAAGATCCGAGGACAGGGCCAGGCACAGAGGTCAGGCATTGGTGGCACACACCTTTCATCCTAGCACTCAGGAGGCAGAGGCAGAGATCCGTCTGTATTTCCCTGAGTTCAAGGCTACACTGGGCTACACGAGATTAATCCAGTCTAAAAGAGAAACAGAGCCAGGCAGTGGTGGCACACACCTTTAATCCCAGTACGTGGGAATCACACACTTTTAATCCCAGCAATAGGAAGGTTGAGACAGGAAGTGATACAGCTGGGTAGGAAAGGAATATAAGGTGGGAGGAGACGGGAACTTGCTCTCTTTCAGGCTGAGGAGTTGGTGAGGTAAGAGGTGGTAGCTGTGGCTTGCTCTGATTCTCTGATCTTTCGGCTTCACCCTGATATCTGGCTCCGGGTTTTAGAAGACCATTTAGGATTCACGCAACATACAGACCAAAGAAAGAGTTGCTTCAAGGTCTGTCTCCACGAGTCCCTTGTCCCTTAACACAAACAGCAGTGAACCCCATCAAGCCAGGTGGAGTGGCAACTACCAGTAACCCTAGTACCTAGACTTTAAGTGAGATCCTGCTTCAGAAACAAACAAAAAAAAAACTTAGTGTCAGGTGTGGTGGTACACACCTTTAATCCCCGCAGTCAGGAAGCAGAGGTGGGATTACCGTAAGTTTGAGGGCAGCTAGTCTAACATATTGGGACCCTGTCTTAAAATACCAGGGGGAAAAAAAAGTGGTGTGTGTGAGCATACCAAACCAAACCAGGAGGAAAAAAAAATAATCAAAGCCAGTTATAGGGTGGAGATATATATCATCTATATATATCTATATCTCATTTGCCTGGCCACACTTCTGTGGCTTGGACCACAGTGTGGTTTGTGAAGGACAGGTGACATCCAGCAGGCCTCGGAAGTCTCTGCTGTAGACGAATAATGTGTGATCAGCCCGCTGGGCCTACCTTTATGGGTAGCTGTACTTCTCAGCTGACTTACATAGCCTGGGACAGCACATTCTCAGGCTCTCTGTCTCCTTTCTCCTTCTTGCTCTCCCCTCCTTTCTCTCAGACCCATCTCACTAAATGGGCCTGGATCCCTGGAATGTGCTATGTACACCAGCCTGGCCTCACGGAGAGCTGCCTCGCTGTGTCACCCACACCAGGCTGGTCTCTCGGGATCTCTTCTGCGGAGCTCTACTGCGGAGCTGTGGGCTTGCAGGATCCCCAGGTCCCTCCAGATTGAAAGAGAAAGAAGACATTTCAGGGAGGAAGAGGGGTAAGGACATCCAGGACAGCGTGGGAACGGGTGGGAACAGTTTATTTGAGGCACTAGAATAGCAGCAGGAAGCCAGTGTGGGCAGAGAGGGAGGCAGGGACTCAACTGGATGCAGCGGTGGAAGCCTTCATTGGGAGGAGCGGCAGTCTTCCATGGGCAGCCTCCTGAATCGAGTACAACATGGGCACAGTCATGCCAGGGGAAGGAGTTTGGGTGGAGATAGAGGCCTTCCACTCTAGAATCTTCCAGGTCCCCTTTGCCCATTCATTCACACACAGACACACTGAGCACACAGGTGTACATTCATTTGGTTAGACATCCTTGTGAGTGTGACCACAAGATTGAGGCCTGACCTGGATACTGTGAGACTCCAAGGAAGATTTTCACCCCTTTCCTGGTTCCCCCAAGGGTGGTCACAGGATGGGCTCTGGACACAAGGGTAGCTAGTCCCATTTCAACAGAGCAGATGTGGTGTTAGTGCTTCGCCCTGATGCTGAGAGTGTAGAGGGGGACTAGACACACCCAGGAGGAGCTGAAGGCTCCTAGAGTCCCCTGGGACCTAAAAGGGGCTGTGCTTTTCTTCCTGAGCTGGGGGGGAAATATGGGGAAACACATGGGGATGGTCAGGGATCCAGCTGCAGAAGAGCCAGCAAGCTGAGCAGGAGTCCCAGGCCCAGCAGTGGGATACTGGCGCGAAGTCCGAGGCCAGCTGTGCTGATATTGCAGAAGGAGTATTGGCAGCAGTAAGTGTTTACAGATGCCACTCCTAAGTTGACATTGATGTTCTCACGAGGGCAGACTTCGGAGCAGGCCTTATTCAGGGTGTAGCCAAGGTTGACATTCCCTGTATGGAAAGTGAGATTGAGGGGGTACCAGGAGATGGGGGACAGCCCCGTGGATCCCTGGGTCCAGGCCAGGGAGATGGCTAGTTACTCACCAAAGCCAGCCGAAGCAGATAACGTGACGCAGTAATTGTCTCTGCTCGAGCATGTAGTTGGCCACAGGCATTTCAAATTGCTCTTCTGATCGGTGCAGGTGAAGCATATCAGGGAATGGGCTGCAAAAGGGACATGCTGTAGGTGACACCTGCTTGCTCCCTGGGGAAGCCGTCCAGGGAAGGGTACCATTCCAGTTGGGGGGGGGGGGCTTGATACCCAACCCTTTGCGGACAATGAGCAACTACAGCACGCTCGGCCCTGGGTCAGAGACAAAACCAAGATGACAAGTGACAGTAGACTTTGGTCCTAGAGGGGCTAAAGTGTCTCCTTAGACACAAGGTGACAACAGTGTAGCTGGGCCAGCACTGAGGCAGGAAGGCCAAGAAGTTCACAGGAGAGCTGGCTCAGGGTCAATAAGAACGGACGTCAGGAGGAAGGCCAGGCTGCCTCTGGGGGTCTCAGCAGTCCATACCTTGTTCCACACCCAAAAGGGCTGCCAGCAGTACAGGCAGGAAGACCCTCATGCTGGAAGCGGCAGACATCTGCTGAGGGCCCACAAACCACAGAAGCCTGCTGTGAGAGAGGCAGCTGGTTAAGGGACAGGCTACCCACCCACAAACCAGGATCCCGGCTTAGACACTCCACACCTCCCCAGCGAGCCACGCGTCCCCTTTGTAGATAGTTCCAGCATTCCAGGCCCCAGGGAGGGCAGGAAAGCAGTATTAACACCCTGCTGCCCTGAGGCTAGCCATTGAGACAACTCAACTTCCTCATCTCATGGCTTTCTGGCCCCGGCACCATCAGAAGAGCAATTTGTACAGCCTAAAGCCAACCATGCGCTACAGCCACACGTACGTAAGGCATGTATTATCTGAAAGCCCCTCTTCCTTTGGAAACCTGTAGGAGCCAGAATTTTCCTTTGCCCCACGGGCTGCTAATCAAATCTTGACCTCCGTACACCTGGCCCCCTCCTGCTGCTATTGTGGCCAATTATTAAAGGAGCTTTTATCTGACACCCCTTTTGGCAACCCGCAGAATCCATCCAAATTCATCTAATGGCACCTTCCAGTTAACACCCCTTTCCCAACTTGGGGGCACCCAAGGCCAAGTAAGGGGAACCAAGGACTCTCGGAATGCCACAGAAGGGGTGGAGCTTAGGGAGTGGACCTGAGGCTAGGGCAGTGGTCTGTTAAATGAGCAAACATGAACCCTGAATCTGGGCCCTGTGGAACAAATGCAGGCCCACCCTGGAGAGGGCTGAGGGCGTCTGGGCTTCATCATTCCCTCCTGTACTAGGTGGGGGCTCAGGACCCGTTTCCAGAAGAAGACAACTCCATCCCTCCTCCGCCTGTGTCTGGGAAGGGCAACAAGAGGTGATGTATAGCAGTCACTGGACGGCCAGGTGGACCATGGGGCTTTTCTTGGCCCCTGGGAAGGAGTCTGTGGCACAGGGTAGGGAAAGTTAGCGAAAGGACCAGCTTGCAGGGTTTCAGTGTCCTATTTTTGAGTACCACTGGCTTCCCGGGGAGGGAGTACACCAATGCCATCTGTTGAGTGGGAGAGGGACATTCCAGAGACTGAAAGGAATAGGGGGTGGCTTACAGATTTGGGGCGGTCCTCTTAGACAAAGAAAGGGAGTGCAGTGGGAGATGAAGTTGTGGTGTCTTCCAGGAGACACCCTGGTCCTAGGCCTCTCCTGTCCTGAGCCTTGCTAACATCTTATAGTGGGTAGCAAAAACCCCAGATGGTCAAGTTCAGTGCCAAGCCCAGCTGGGCCTGTTCTCGATTCCAGGCAGTGCATACAGGGAGAAAGGAGTCTCCTGTCTTTTCTATACACAGTGAGGCTGTGAAACGAAGGAGCCCTGAGCTGTCTGCTAGGAAACTCTGGCATGCACAGCCACAAACAGGCTGAGGAGGCAACCCATCGTCCACCGGAGGACACACAGCGCGACCAGAAGGGCTGAGGGAAGTTACTGGGGGAGTGGCTGGAAACCAGTTCAGTGCGATGAGTCTGTGATGAGTCTGTCCACAGCTACCATCTGCAGGCTACTGGGCAGGGCCTCTCTGGGGCCCAGGAACTCCTCCTCAAACCCACAGGGATCACCTGTGAAAGCCAGGTGTCTAGTGCCTGGCGACCGGCAGAGGAAGAAGCCTGTTTAGGTCAACGGAGCTAGCCAGGGACTAGGCACAACCTCGGGAACCTCAGCACCGGCATGCAAAATCCTGGACAAAGACAAAGAGCTCCTGCTCCTCACTCTGGTGAGGGTCCTGCCTCTCGCAACCAATCCACCTTGTCTGAGGGCCCGGCAACTCCTGCTCTAGTTTACAAAGGTGTATCCCTGGAGATCCCAAGCAGACAAACCAGCATTCATGGAATTGAGAAAGGGGCACCGAGTGAGGGCTTTGCAGGGGCCTTTGCCCTTTTCTGCTCCAGATCTCCAGAAACATTCCGGGAAGACGGGGGGATGGGAGGAATGGAGCACACTGCAGGGGGCCTCGCAGGCTCCAACCACTCCGCTCACCGGCTCCCAGTGCCCAGACCCCAGACGCTGCGGCCAAGGCCACCAGCTCTCTCCCAGCGCATCCGCGCTGTGGCCCTGTGAAGCCGGGCCCCGCGGACTTACCTCCGGGGCGAAGCGGTGCCACGAGAAGCTCCAGAAACCTCAGGTCCTGGAGATCGCCACAGTCTGGAGATTCCCAGGCAGGCGGACCAGGGCGCCGATGGCGGGGGCGGGCGGCGGGCGGGGCGTTCCACGGGCTGTGGGCGGGTCTCTGGTGGGTGGGAAGGACAACCCGGGATACCCGACTCTGCGTCCTGCGGCTGCGCCCTGGCCTAGCACTACAGCCACTCTTCTGAGGTTTGGATCCAGGTCCCGACCCATGCGCCCATGGCTGCGACCCCCAGGTCCCCGGTGGCACCCAGAAGTCGGGCGGAGACCTCCCAAAGTGCCCCATGCCGCACAATGTAGCGTGTGAGCGCTGGCGTGGCTTTCCACCTGGCCTGCGGTGCAGTCTGTCTGCCTTCTCTTGCAGGACAGACCCTGGGAGGGTGGAAGGGTCAGGTCTTTGCGGCAATTACTGATACTAGGACCTGGGCTCAGGCTCTGCTTGCTTCCGGAAAGAGTGAGAGGACAGACTGCATCCCGAAGCCCTGGGCGCTCATGGGAATCTCTGCTGCCGCAGGGGCTGAGAAAGTGCTGGACCGAGGATGCAGCATCTCCGGCCTGCTGGTTGTTGGGTCCCTCCGGGCTGAGCCTGTCCAGGCCATCTCTCTCTTGGGGTGAGACAGGACAGGGCTTCGGGGAAGGAGGCCGTTGCGACGTTGGTTTGGACAGATCTGGTTCTCCTTCCCCTTCCTCTGGGTACAGGGCTGCCTCTTACACTTCACTAGGTGGCTATGGAACAAAGGCTCCAGAACCCAGTCAACCTGTCTTGGCTCTCGTCTAAAGTGCTGGAGCTCCAGTTTTTAGAAGGAAATCCCCAACCCTTCTGTTTTCACCTAAGCATCTTCCAATATTCTATTCCTAGTGCTCAGGAAGCGCCTTCGCACCCAACAAATATTAACGACCACTTGCTGAGTATGGGCCCTTGTACCAGGACCCTGGGGCCCATGTTCTGCTTCTGGATGATGCTTCTGGGGCAGACCAGGGCACCAAGAGTGGGCTTAGGCAGCAGGTCCCTTTGCCTGGCAGGGCAGTTTGTCTCTTCCCCTTCGCTCCTTCTTACCTTCCTCCTACAGAGCCCTCCCCAGGGGATTGTGGGCTGCTGAGTCTCTGCCACCTGCTTTTCTGAGAGTCACACTTCTATTTTGATCACACATGTGGAAACAAGGGCCTTGCACCTGATCTTCCTCACAGTCTGAGGAGTTGACGGTGGTAACAACGGCTGGCCCTAGGAATGAGCTTCACAGGATTAGGGGGAGGGCAGAGGAGGGGTGGGAGGAGAGAGAGAAAGCTGTGAAGCTGAGTGGTCCATTGGCCAGGGTGGGGCTGTGGCCAAGAAGCCCTGCAACAGGAAGCCAGCTGTTGGGGGGTGGGGGACCAGGAGCATATTCAGTGTGTCTTCAAAGTGCTCCTTAGTGATGTCCCCTCCCGGATCATCCAGCGCATCAAAGGGAGGTGGGGGCACACCTGCTCCTGGTGTTCATTTCCCAGGAGCTGAAGGTGAGACTCATTGTGTGTCCTCAGATGGCCAGGCTGCAGCATGGTGACACTTGGTGATTGGGGAGTCCACAGTTTGGGGTGATGTCCTAGCTGTCCTCAGGACAGAAACCATCCAGAAAACAATGGCCAGGCTGTTGCTCAGAGTTTGGGTCCTTGGCTTTCTGTCCCCTCCTTGGTCTCACCTGGAGGCAGGACAGGTCTGAGGAGCCAAGGTGGAAGTGTCTTCCTCATGTTTAGAACATCTTTTTTTCATACTTCCTCTTGGGCTGCCCCAGTGATCTGAATCACTGCCAGAATGTCACTATTGAAGAATTGAGAGCAGAGGACTTCATCTCATGACCAGTACTACTTGTAGCTCAGGGCAGGGTCTCAGTGAGTGTTTAAGGAGTCAGGGTTCATCAGGACAGGCCCCTCCTTTGGACCTGGAAGATAAGGTGCATTATGAGGGGCCTTCATGATTATGGATGTCCTAAGGTCTCTGCCAAGGCTCAGCCATTAGGCCTAGACTCCTTTGAAGCACTGTCTAGAAGATCTCGGCTGTGCAGTGAGCTGGGGCTTGCCAATGCTGTGGTCCACAGGGTTGCGGGAGTCTGGATGGCTCCCTTAATGCTGTGCAGTTGAGGAGTGATTGAGTGCTTGAGAATAGCTTATAGGAGTTATGATTGGGGTCCGTATCCCCAAGGAGGACAGTGATCTCAGCAATGATGCCAGGAGTTTCTACATCAGGCTGACTTCACGTGCTGAACTTCTTTTGGTCTGTCCTTGAATCCCTAACTCTGGTCACTCCATTGGTAACACCACGTGAATGGGCCAGGTGGTGTCTGGCCTTTCACAGATCTGGAATCCCATTCCACTGGTGGCTCAGCTCTTCCTATCCATTCATTCACCCCAAGGCAGTCCGGCATCACATGGGAGAGGCTTTCCGCTGTCACCCTGTGGCTTCTGTAACACCCAGATCATGGATTTTACGCTAGTCAGTGTCTTCTGTTTGACTTTATCTCATGTGTCCTCAGTCCAGACTGCACAGACATTGTGACTAGGACATTCAGATTCTTAGTGCAGCTTGAACAGCTGCCCCCTGCAGACATCCCATCCCCTACTGTTTTCTCTTTCTGAATAGAAGGCTCCCATAACCACCCTTCAGATGCTATTGGGAAGCAGTCCCAAATCCATCCACCATGGTGGTGTCTTTCTCCTTGGGCCTGAAACATCTACCCTTTTAGAGCAATGGTAACAAGAAACTAATTAAAAAAAAAAAAAAAAAAGGATCTGATGTAGCCCAGAGCAGTCTTGAACTCACTGAGTAGCTGAGGATGAACTTCTAATCCTCCTGCCTCTGATTCTGAGTACAAATTACTGGTGTGTACTACCTTACCAGGTTAATGAGTGCTGAGGATCAAACCTAGGGCTTTGTGCATGCTAAGCAAGTGGCTGTGCTAACCGAGCCACGTCTCCAGTCTCTATTATGTTAATCTTTCTGGTCCCTAAACATGGGCTGACAGTGACCATCCATGGTGTGACTTAGGCTTATGCCAATGGCATTGTCACGGGCGGGAGTTTTGTGGCCGCTGAGACTGTCCCACTCTGGTGGGATTCTAGCCGTGATTTCTGTGATGTTGAGGATTGCTTATCTTGAACTTTCTGTCCTCTCTCTGGGTAGAGAAACACCCACTTCAGCAGTCCCTGGGGACTTGCAGGGACAGGAGCAGTATGTCTTCAGCTCAAGTGGACAGCATGATCTGTCTTAGAATAAGGGATTTTTTTTTTTTCTATTTTGGAGTAGTGGGCTCTCATCCTCTATCATGCACTGCAGCAGTCCTTTCTGTCTAGACAGCTCCCGTTAGGGTACAGTAGTTTGAATAAGAATGTTGGGGTGGTGTCGCATGCCTTTGATCCTAGCACTCGGGAGCCAGAGGCAGGTGGATCTCTGTGAGTTCAAGGCCAGCCTGGTCTACAGAGTGAGTTCCAGGACTGTTACACAAAGAAACCCTGTGTCAAAAAAGAAAAAAAAAGTGCCCCCCCCCAGGCTTATATATTTGAATGCTTTAGTTATCAGAGAGTAGTACTACTTGAGAAGGATTAGGGGGTGTGACCTTATTGAAGGCAATATATCATTGGGAGTGGGGGGGGGGTGGGCCTTGAGGTGTTAAAAGCCCAAAGCCAGGCCCAGTGTCACTCTCTTCCTGCTGCCTGTGGATCCAGATGCAACACTCTCAGCTACCTCTCTAATACAAGTCTCCCTGCACGCTGCCATGCTACCCACTATGACGATAATGGACTAAACCTCTGAAACTGTAAGCCAGCCTCAATTAAGTGCTTCCCTTTAGAAGAGTTGCCGTGGGCATGGTGTCTCTTCACAGCAACAGAACATTGACAAAGACAGGATATAACCAGTACCTGTATATATTCTTCCTCTCAAGTCGCTTGGCTTTCTTGGATAGAATGTAATCTCATGAGGATGGCTGAAAGTTGGCCAGCCACCCATCTGCAGATCATGGCGGGCTCTGGTCCTAGCCCTGAGTTGTTGTCAGACTCAGCCTTAGTCAGCCCTGAGCCTGCTTTGTCAATTTGGTCCACACTGCCTTGCTGAGTTTGCATGCAGCCCAGGTGTCGGGGAGCGGCCCCTGACTAGCCCTGGCCAACTGTCGGGGACCAGCCCCAATCTGTCAAAGGGTTCTTGGAGGGAGGAGTGAAGAATTGAGAAATAATAATAAGAAATATAGACATAGATGAAGAAAAAGATAGAGAGACACAGGATAGCTTCAGGAGGGCCCTGGGTCAATACCCAGTCGCCTCCAGTTTATTCATGATTGGCTTTTTATGCATCAGCAAGGGGAGGGGCAAAAGACCTCCCTTTCAAGGTCGAGGTATAAAATACCAGTAAGTGTAGACCCTTCAAAACACCTGGTAACTATGCCTTTGGCCAAATCATCCTGTTATGCAGCCCTGCTGGGTAAAGCAAGCTCAGACTTTCTGACCTTGAGTAAGGCCTTACTAGGAAGCCACTGTGGGCCCCCACACCCAGGACAGGGTTGGTGGAATCGGAAAGTCCCTAGGTCCCTTCTACAGTTGGAGGATGCTGGATTGACTCCCTGCCCCTAGAGTGGAGGAACCCTTGTCTGCAGTCTGCGAAGCTTGCTTCTGGGGTTTTCCTGGGCAAGACTGGGGCTGGTCTCTCCTCATGACCAGTAGCTTGAAGAGTAAAGAACCTGAGTAATTTTCCCAGCTGTGGGAGGACAAGTGATCTCATAGGCCAGTCTTATCACCTGAGTTTCCTAAAAGACTGTTAATGAATAGCCATATAACAAGACTTCACAAAGTCATCAGATCATTGTACAGAACCCAGAGTCATCCAACCAAAAGGCTAAGAATATTATCAGTCAGTATCTGAGCCCTATAGCAGAGATTTCCCCCATTTGCTATGACCCGTCTACCTGATGTTTCCACTAGTATATTTGGTAAGTGTTTTGTGACTTTGCTGACATGGTAACAAAATAGAACTGTACAGCAGATAGCTAGGTCACAGTAATTATTCGGCTATTACTATTTCTTGGAGAAGGGAGGGAGGGTCACTGGACGTTCCTAGGACCCTCCCTTGAGATTCTAATTAGCAGTTCCTCTGGCTGAATGTAGGTGCATGGAATCCTAGGAATGCTTGAAGTGTGTAATAGATGAGAAAACTGGCTGGGTTTGGTCCCAAGAAACTCAGTCATTCATCAGGCTGGACCTGAAGCACCTTTCATCTATCAGCCCCTCCCTATTTTTACTGACTACGCTTATCTTCTACATCTCCCCAGGAGAATTACAAGTCATGAGACAGTAGCTTATGTCAAGATGATAAACAACTAACCCGCACAACTGACCCCTTGTCAACCTGACATAAGAACAGATCACTATTCAAACCATAGACCCTTTTTTTCTTGTTTCTCATGTTAACTGACAAGTTCTCAAGTTAATATCATAATATAAAACATAGTACAACATTGAAAGTCCCACAGTCTTTAAAAATTCAACACTTTAAAGAGACCAAGGTCTCTTTTCAAAGTTACTGTGGATTTTTGTACAAACAAAACAAGTTGAACAGTTTTTCCACTCCAAGAGGGAAGAACCAGGGGATCGATAGTCCCAGCAAGTAAAAGCAAAACCAGACTTCCGTATCAAATGTCTGGGACTCACTCGTGCTCTTCTGAGCTCTAAGGGACCTGAGTTGTCCCACTTCTCTGGCTTTGCCACGACCTCCTGTTCTCGGCGGTAACCGCCAGTACGCTATGGTCTCCACCATTAGACTGTACCTTCACCAGTGACCTCTTGACCTCTTTACAGGAACTCTAACCTGTTCCATGAGGTCGAGGCTCAGCTTTTCTCCGTGACCCCTCAGTTCTAGGGTTAACACTGCTACTGGGACTGCCCTCTTACCAATGGCCTCTCCTGGCCTCTCACAGTGCCACGCCTCAGAGGCTGTCCATGGCCCCTTCCTGACTTCAACCCCATGTGTGGGTCTCTCACATATTCACATATGACCAACTTCTGCTTGCAGCCAGATGTGCAGCCTTGGCCCCGAGCCGCCCCCCCCCCCCCCACTGGACCACAGCTTCTGTGTGCGGACCCTGCAGAAGTACTCAGAGAAGATTTAGCCTGGGTGATGCTAGTTTCTTATTAACAAAGCTGGTTTTTCTTTTCAGTCCCAGCGGACCAGAAACTACGGAATTGTCACTTAAATGTGTCACCCGAATGGTCCTGCTAGAGTCTCTCTCTTCCTCTTCACGATCCAGGCCTCCACTGTCTGCACTGCTGTCAGCTGTCCTGTCTTCTACACTGACTGGCTTTTCCGGTCCGAAGTTCTAGATACTTCCACAATCCGCCCCAAGGCGACAGACACTGTTGGGTCTGTCTCAACAAGATCACACTCGCAGTACCAACTTCGGTGCGAGTTTGCTTTGTGCTGCTCAATCAAAACCATTGGCCAAAACCAAGTGGAGGGGAGGAAAGGGTTTATATGCGGCTTACGCCTCCACACCGCAGTCCATCATGAAGGGGAGTCAGGGCAGGAACCCAGGGCAGAAATGGAAACGAATACTACTGGGGAGTTCGGCTTACTTACTTGCTTCCCATGACTTACTCAGTCTGTTTTCTTACACAACCAGGCCCACTTGCCCAGAGGTAGCATCACACACAGCGGGCTGGGCCCTCCCCACATCCATCATTAACTGAGAAAATGCCCTGCAGACTTGCCTCCTGTTAAACCTGAGAATCGCGAGGAGAACAGACCAAATCCACAATTGTCCAATTAAAGCAAACGATATAAACCTGAGAATCGTGAGGAGAAAAGACCAAATCCACAATTGTCCAATTAAAGCAAGCAGTATTTTGGGATGCACCTGAGACTGGCCAGCTGGCTGTCTCACCATAAATTGAGATTTGAGAGAGCAGCTCCAGCCCACCTTTTGAGGTCCTTTTTTTTTTTGGTTTTTCAAGACAGGGTTTCTCTGTGTAGCTTTGGATCCTGGTCCTGGAATGCTCTGTAGACCAGGCTGGCCTTGAACTCACAGAGATCCACTTGCCTCTGCCTCCCAAGTGCTGGGATTAAAAGTGTGTGCCACCACCACCTGGCATCTTGAGGTTCTTTTTACAGAAGAGAGAAAGACTTCACAGGGGCGAGAGAGTCGGCTGTTATGCGTTGTTAGTGAAATACAATGACGAAAGGAACAAGGGTCAGGATATAGACATCATGTGAATGGGGTCACGTGGTTTGCAGTGTGCATCAGGTCTAAGAAACGGGAACTTAGTCCGCAAGCTACATTGTTCCTGTTTTGGTCTCATACCACGGGCCAATCTGATGGAGGCATTTTCTCAATTGAGGTTCCCTCCTCCTAGCTTATGTTAAGTTGACAAAACAACAACTAACTAGTACATTCTTGAAGTCAAAAGACACACAAATTTAGACCTATATTATATGGACCCATTATTGTTATTGTTATTATATTATTACTGTAGGACAAGATATGGAGCCCTGGCTGGCCTGGAACTTGTTATATAGACCAGGCTGGTCTCAGGCTCACAGAGATCTGCCTGCCTCTGCCTCTGCCTCCTAAGTGCTGACAGGCCTGGCTAAAGGCATGATTAATACACTTTCCAAAGTGTAGGAGAGTCCTAGAGATTGGATACGTCTTGGTTATAATTCTAAAGCTAAAGTATTTATGCAATGTGATGATCCCCCTGCAGGCTTTAGGGCAGGCAGGGAAAAACCAATCAGGTCAAGGGAAGAATGAAACCTGGCTCAGCCCGATTTTATTGTAACTGGAGCTGGACCAGGACTTCTAGAGTGTGGCCCAGATCATTTTACATTAGCCATATTTAAGCACAGCACAAGTTTGGGAGAAGTATTCAGATGACAATTAACTCAGCCCCATGAGTACAAGAAAGCTTAAGACATGCTTACATTGAGGTTCTTTGCAAAGTACCTGTGACTTCACCCATAAGATGGGTTCTTGCTGAGTCAGAAACAGTGCTCAAGCTAAGGGTCGGGGGAGAATGACTGAGGTAAACATACCTGGCCCTAAGATAACACAGAAGTCACTTAGGCTGTTGTAAAGTACAAATGACATCCTCACAAGGATGAGTTTTATGGCCTGGAAGTAATGCTCCAGGTTTTAAGAGGAAAGGGTTTGGGATAAGTAAAGCATAAATTCTGGAAGACACAGGCTGAGGCTGTCTCATCAGACAGCAAAGGATCACCGGGTTGCAAACTGCATCTGTTCTCAGCATTCCAGGAGGAACACTAGGCACCTCATTCCACTGCAGAGGTGAGCGGCGTGTTCAGTTTCCTGGCTTCTCCAGTGCTTATCTGTCTGCACAAGACCCTTTTTGCCCTTTACAGTGTCACAAATGGACCGGTCACAGGATCTTTACCTATGACTGTACTGAGTCTTTTGCTGTCCATAGTTTTGACTCTTCCTATAAGTCAGTTCTGGCAAAATGAAACTTCTTTTATAAACTGATTTGAGATTGTTTGGTTAAAAATTAGAATCGCTTTAGAAAACAGTATGCTTTGCGGTTCAAAGTTAATAGGTTGGGTGTGTTTTGTTCCTGTTGGTTTTGTTCTATCGCCGGGCCCCGCCCCCCCCCCCCCCCCCCCCACATACACTAGAGCACTGGCCCTGTGCCCTGAGAGGATACCTATTGCCTGTAAAGCTGGTGGAACTGAACACCATTCATCTTCAGATTCTTCCCACAGGGGACTCCTGGGAACAAAATAAAATGGGAAAAACAGCGAAGTAGGAAATACTAAGTAAATAAAAACCAGGTGTGAGATAGCCAGTCTGACCAGATAAAAGAAAGGACAGGACTCACTAATGATGGTCTCTGCTTGCTCCTGTGGGTGGCAGCGGGGAGTACATTTACCTGCAATATTCTCTGCTGCAGCCCAGGGGCCTGGATGCACTAACACTTACTGTTATTTATTAAATGGCACAATGTTATTCTTTAAGCGGCAATGTTTACCATGTGAGAAAAGCCATGAGGTAAAACAAAGCCCATTATAAGAGTTTATTAAGGAAAGGGAACAGAAGGGATGTGTTTAGGCCTAAGGGAAGGATCGTGCAGGAAAAAGGGGCGGAGGGATAAGTGGAACCCGCTTTTATAGGTTCCTCCTGAACATGCACATATGGGCTTACATTGCTACACCACATGTGTGCATAGATTACGTGACAAAGCCCTGGGATGACTAAGCATCTTGCCTGGCTACTGGACAGTTCATGTATACTCATGTAGCTCGAGAGTGGCTAGGAATTCTAACATCCCAGACTCTTTGCTTTTTATAAAAAAATGGTAGGTGAACGGGAATGGGGGCGCTGTGTCTTGTGAAACTTCCAGCTGACTCAGTGGGAATTGGTTAAGTTTTGGGGACAGGGAAGGGGGCTCTTGGGGTAGCTGGACATTCTGAGGTAGTGGATTTGTCCATTGCCTTCTGCTGCTTCGGACTCTGACTGTTTACGTCTGACAAGGTGCTGGTGAGGCAGAAGAAGGAGTTTAGAAAAAAATTTTACCTTGGGGGATGGTCCCTGAGGGGTCCCAGGGTGAGGGAGGGGGGGGGTCCCGGGACCAGGAAAGTTTGAATTATACTTAATCTAAAGTGGATCTGACCTGTCCAGGTGGATTCGAGCTGGCTCTGGAGCTCAGAAGAATTTTTAAACATATTAAGAAGCAGCCACAGGTAATTTAAAATCTTGAGCTGGTAGCCATGATATTATAATGTTTAGTACTCTGCTATCAGAATTTTATTGGTTAGTGTTAGCAAGAGAGAGAGAAATCTGGAACATGCTTGTTTTCTGAGTAGGTCAGAAATGATAGGCTTAAGTCCTCTAAGGCTCTGGAGTGAGAGAGGGTACTGAGCTTGGGTAATGTACCAGTAGGGTCCTGCAACTGGATAATAATAGGGGGATGGTGCGTAGCAATAGAAGGGTTCTGGGTGCCCCAGACTTTGGGGTCGACCTGAGAGGCTGCCAAGGGAAATGAAATGTTAGAGCTAGTAGGCTGGGTGACTAGGAGGAGGAGAGGGACTGCTGACGAGTCTGGAGTCAGGCACATGCGGGGAGCAAATGAAATAAAAGCTCCTACCTTAGCTAGAAAATCTCTTCCCATTGGGGCACAGGGTAGGTTGGCACAACTAAAAATGTGTGGGTGAGAGGGATACCCCTGAAAATACAATTAAGTGGTTGGGTCTGGTGAGGTAGGTAAGGCTGTCCCCCTACTCTGACAATAGGGAGACAAGAAGGAGAGGTGGGACCCCAAAACTCCCTCAGGATTGAGTAAGTGGCTCCAGTGTCCAAAAGAAAGGAAATGGATCACTCCGATACTGTAATGGCTACCCTGGGGTCCCTGTAAGAGATGGCACCTTCAATTGTCCATTGCCAAGCTTAGGAGATCGCCTGGAGGGTGGTCTTTGTTTGATGCCCCCATGCCACAAGGTGCGTGGGGGCAATCAGCTGACCAGTGTCCCTCTTGGTGGCACTTTGGACAAGGCCCAGATGGTGGCCCACATGGGGCAGGGCAGGCACGAGCCCAATGGCCTTCTCTACCATACTTAAAACAGGGACCTGGAGGCCTTCAGGAGGCCAGTCAGATAGTGTGTGCCAGCATTTGGCAGTTCTGTTTACAGGCTTTCTCATCTCTTCCATGGTGCACCTTAAATGTCACTGCTAAGACTTCTGCCTGTGGGGTCAGGGACCCTCTCTCTAGACGGTTAAGTTTAGCCCTGATGTTGGGGAAACTCTGCAAGACAAAGTGGGTCATAAGGAGCTTACCTCATGAATATTCATGAAACTTCTTGCTCCCCACCTTGAACAGTCCACTCCAATCTCTTTGGAGTGTTTAGTTCAGCTTTCCTAAATAAACCACTTCTTTGCTAAATAAACTTAATTAAATTATCTATTATCTCTTGACTGAATTCATTCCTTCAAGAAGGTAAGAACCAGCTGGGCGGTGGTGGTACACACTTTTAATCCCTGCACTCCGGAGGCAGAGGCAAGTGGATCTCTGTGAGTTCAAAGCGATCCTGGTCTACAGAGTGAGTTCCAGGACAGCCAGGTCTACACAGAGAAACTCTGTCTCGAAAAACAAAACAAAACAAAAAAGAAGACCAAAGGACCCCTGTAGCATCTGCCTCAAAAGGACCATGTGACTTCCTGTGAGTAGAGGCCCATGTTTAAAAGCTGTGGGTTCTGTTAACTACCTCCTGGGCAAACATCTGGGCAAACCTCAGGATTCTCACTTCTCATGTCAGACTCAGAACTGCTCCTCCCGAGGGACAGCCAGGTGAAACGCCACAGGGCACTCAAATGCCGCTCATCTCCAGCCTTCTGCAGGTGAGAACCCCTAAGACCCCTGGAGCTCTTCAGTTAACTCCCACTCTTGATATTTCTCCTAGAGTCTTTTTTTTTTTTTTTTTTTTTAAATTATAGACTTGCTGTGTAGTCCAGGCTGGTCTTGAATTAGTGGTGATTCTCTATCTCTGCCTCCCAACTTCTGTGATTACAGGCATTTGCCACTATGCCTGGCTTTACAGTATTAAAGGCCTTTATGACTGACCTGACTTTCCAGAAATTGTCTGAAATACTCCCTTGATTCAGACAATTCTTCTGTCCTTCCTTTCTTTCTTTCCTTTTTTTTTTTTTTTTGATACTGAGACTTGAACCCAGGGCTCTGTACATGTTAGACCAGCCTTATGCCAGGTTTCTGTGTGTGACTTTAGTTAACTAAAAAAAACACTGATATCACTTCCCCAGGCTAATTCAGGTTTCCTCAGTGACTGCTTGCCTCCTTGACTTTTCTATCCTATGTGAGACAAGTCTTTTTGTTGTGGTTGTCTGTAATCCTGGGAATAGAAGCCCAGATCATGCCCATTCTAGACCAGCGCCCTGTCACTGAGCTGTGTGCCCAGCACACACTGAGTCTTGACACTTGGAAAGAATCAAATTTGACACGGCCTCCAGCAAATGACTTATTATTTAATACAATGACAAAGAAGGGGAAGACGCCAGGTCTGAGGCTGGTAAGGCTGTCTTTTAAACACTCAAAAGAAACTCCACGTCCAAACCCCATGAGTAAGACAGCCCAGAGGAAAGAGGAACAGCACTAACTGGGTCTAACCTGCTGAGTTCCGAATGGCTGTTGCAGTACCCTCCCTCAGAGGCACTTTTGTTCTCTCTGCTCTTGCAAAGGAGACCCAAGGATTCCAGTTTGACTTTTTTATCCAAATTTCACAAAACCAATTAGTGTCCACTGACAAAAACATTCATGGTGGGTTCATTAGAATTTACCAAATACTAGTACTGAAAGGGACCACACCTGATAGAGGTACTAGAGGTTTCTGTATGCAAAGATACCCAGGGCTGGAAAGCTGGCTCAGTGGTTAAGAGTGCTTACTGCTCTTGCAGAGGAACTGGGTGTAGTCAGAAGTTTTCTCCAGTCCTGCCAAGCCCCCAAAGTCCCATGGCCCACCTATAAAATAATCTCTCAGAAGCTTATATTAATTATAACTGCTTGGCTATTATCTCAGGCTTATTACTGACTAGCTCTTACACTTAAATTAACCCATAGTTCTTATCTATATTTAGGCACATGGCTTGGTACCTTTTCTCAGTTAGACATTCTTATCTTGCTTCCTCTGCATCTGGCTGGTAACTCCTGACTTCCTTCTTCTTCCCAGCATTCCTTTAGTCTGCTTGCCCCGTCTATACTTCCTTCCTGGCTACTGGCCAATCAGCACTTTATTAAACCAGTGTACAAAAGCATTATCCCACAGCACTGGGGTTTGGTTCCCAGCACCAGCATGGCTCATGACTGCCTATAACTGTAGTTTCAGGAGATCTAAGGCCCTCTGTTGGCCTCTAAGGGTTCCTGCAAGCATGTGGTATACATAAATTCACTCAGGCTCACACATATGCATAAATTTAGAAATAAATTAATTTAGAAATAACATTCTTTAGAAAATAATTTGCTCTTGAGCTCTGCATGGTGGCTCAGGCTATAATCCCAGCATTTGGGAGGGTGAGGCAGGAGGACCATTAGAAGCTTGAAGCTAGTCTTGGTTACAGAGTAAGATGCTGTCTCAAATATTTCCATTGAGGCTGGGCTCCCCACAATCTGATCAGTTGGTCTCTGCATTGTGTCCGGTTGTGGTTTTCTGTGGTAATCTCCATGCATTGCCAAGAGAAGCTTCATTGATGGGAAAGGTAGCTACACTTATAAAGATAAGATTTAGAGTATAGTTAGGAATTGTTCTGGTCTAGCTGAGTGGCAGTAGTATAGTCTGTTCTAAGATCCACGACCTCACTAGCCCCAGGAAGTTGGCTACAGTTCCAGTATCAGGCATGATTTCCCCCCTGTTGTGTGGGCCATAAGTCCAATCAGACATCTGTTGGTTACCACCAACATGTGAGGGCCACTTATTGTACCTTTCCAATAGCTTGCCATGCTGGTCATTGTTGTGATTCATGGGTGTGCAGCTGGGTAGGATTATTAATTGCTTCTTTCCCTTGGCAGCTCCTGCATCTATGGCTCAGGGAACATTGCAGAAGAGGAGGCAGAAAGATTGTAGTAGCCAGAATACCAGGAAACATGCTGTGAAACAGTCTCCCCTAGAAATAGTTGCATAAACATGACCAGAACAATGGCAGTAGCAATAGATATGCTAATATGGAAGGAGGAAAATCTCACTGTGTCCCACCCCTAGACAAAGAACTACAGACAAATAATGATTGCCATGAGAAGAAGAATTAGCCTCTGATAGAGATGAGCCCCCTAATTGTTACCCAATATGAAGTGGCCAGCCTTGAAACCATATGCACACAACAAAAACAAATGCAGCAGATTGTATTTATATATTTGCACATATATTTGCACACCCGTATACACACATGTAATAATTACAACAAAAGAAAATGAGGCTTTCAATTTAAGGGTGTCAGAGGACATGGAAGAAGAGTCAGAGTGAAGGGATTTGGGAGGGGCTGGAGGGAGGAAGAAAAGAAAGGGAGGAAAAATGATATAATTATATTTTAATTTAAAATGCATAAAAATAATTTTTTATAAAAATAAGACATTGAGACAATGTCATTTCACAAAGAGGAAAAACGTGAAACAAAAATTGTTATTACAAGAATGGACCAATAAATAAATAAATAAATAAATAAATAAATAAATAAATAAAGGAGATGCTGGTGTGGTGGGAGTGATGGCACTTGTAATTCCAGAACTGAGGAGGTTGAGGCAGGAGAATTCCTGGGAATTCCAGGTCAACCTTGTTGTAGAATATTATTTTAAGGTGTGTTACTTTTGTTTATGCTTCATTTGTTTAACTCTGTGAAGCTGTGTTACTGTGCCTGTGTAAAACTGAACAACCAATGGCAAGGCAGGAGAAAGGATAGGCGGGGCTGGCAGGCAGAGAGAATATGTAGAAGGAGAAATCTGGGAGGAGAGAGAAGAAAGAGCCAAAGAATGAGGAGGACTTCAGGGACCAGCCACCCAACTATACAGCAAGCCAGGGAGTAAGAGTAAGATTTAAAGAAGTAAGAGAATGGAAAAGCCCAGAGGCAAAAGGTAGATGGGATAATTTAAGTTAAGGAAAGCTGGCTAGAAATAAGCCAAGCTAAGGCCAGTTATTTATAATTAAGAATAAGCCTCAATGTGTAATTTGTTTGGAAGCTGGGTGGCAGGCCCCCCAAAAGACCAAAGAACAACCAACAACACTCTTGAGGGCTGCAAGTATATTATAGAGATTCAACTGTGTATTAAAGCTATACTTTGACTGACCAAAGGGTCTGTCAAATGGGAAGCCATTTATCATGGAATATTTGGTGTTATTCAGTTTTTAATATTTCAGCTGTCTTCTGCTATGAAATTCTTGTGTGCCCAAATACTATAGACCATCTGGCAAACAGCTAAGCTTCCCAGACCTGCTAAACTTCTAGGTAACTAGCTCTCCTGCTGAGCCTAGGAGGCAAGCAAGCTCCCAGATGCATAGCTTTGTTTCTTGTGCAAATGAAGCTCAGACTATTGCCTTCCCTCAGGCCTAGGGGCATGGCAGAGAAATTGAGGACAGTAGGACTTTTTGCATAACCAGGTACAGTAAGAACAGGAGCAGAGTTCCAGAGGTAGACACAGAACCGCGTGGCCAGAGAGAAAAGAGGAAGACAGAGGTTCTGTAGAGGGTAAAGCAGATCTCTTGTAGAGTTTATCAGGGCCAGGGGTAAGGAGCCAGGAAGGATAGATGGAGGATGAAGGAACAGAAGATGACGATCAGGTCAAAAGCATAGGAGCTTACTAAAACTATGAGGATAGGAAAACTGGGCACAGAGAGGAGCTGAATGTGAGCTGTGTGGATAGAATTTTGTCATAGGGCAATAAAGTTAATGGACAAAAGAGCATAGAGTACATAGATTCCTTTCCCTCAGATACCCTACATCATAAGTAGAGTCTTTCCCAGGACTCTGGGAGGAATTTTCTCAGGGCAGGAACTTGGGAAAATTCCATTATCCTTACAACACAACCCAGATCATATGTAACAAGACTGTTTCAAAAGACAAAGACATCCAAAGTCAAACCAAACCATGGACTGGGCTTTTTTTTGGGGGGTCACCAACCAGCTCCCAAATCATGATACAGAGACTTCTTATTACTTTTGAGGGCTCAGCTTAGCTTAGGCACGTTTCTGGCTTGCTCTTTTAACTTAACCTGTTTCTCTTTGCTACCTTTTGCCTTGGGGCTCATTACCTTCCTTCCTTCTTTATATCTTACTTTCACTGCTTCTGTATGTCTGTCTGGTGTCTGCCTGGCTTCTGGCCCTGGGTGTCTCCCTCATTCTCTTTTTCCTTCTTCTCTCATTCCTCCTCTTTCCTTCTGAGCCCAGACTTTTCCTATTTATTCTCTGTGCCTGCCAGCCCCTCCTATCCTTTCTCTGCCTAGCTACTGGCCGTTCAGCTTTTTATTAGACCAATCAGGTGCCTTAGGCAGGCAAGATGAAACAGATACAACACATCTTTACATAGTTAAACATACATCCTTACATCATTAAACAAATGCAGCATAAACAAATGTAACACACCTTTACACAGTTAAAGTCATATTCCGCTGCATAAACAAATGTTAACATATCTTTGCCTAGTGAAAATAGTCTTCTACAATAAAACCCGAAAAAGAAAACAAACAGAAATAACGTTAAACTGTTGAGGACTGTGCTTAGACTCCCAGGCAGGGAGAGCCAGGCTGGGCCTGGACAGGAAGCTGATAGTGTTGACACCAGTGGGGTCTGAAGAGAAGGGGATGGTGGCCAACACTCCTCAGGCCATAGCCCGGAAAGGGAACCGGCCAGAAGAAAAATTAGAATTGGAAGCTAATCCATATGTCCTACACTACAGGTGACTGCATAGTGGGCCATAGACGAGGGTTGAGCACCCTGACATGTCCCACTGGCTTGAAACCTCACCAGTATGATGGAGGCATGTTATTTCATGTTGCAGTTTTTTATTGTATATGTATGGGTTTCTGCCTGCATGTATGTCTGCACCACATGCATGCCTGGTGCCCATGGAGATCAAAAGGGGGCGTTAATACTTTGGAACTGAAGTTTTATATGGTTGGGAGCTGCCAGGTAGTTGCTGGGAACTAAACCCAGGTCCTCTGGAAGAGCAACTAGTGCTCTTAACAGCTGATCTATCTTTCCAGCCTCCTCATTCGTGTTTTGATACAGGATCTTTTCATGTTCCGTGGCTGTGAGTTCATGTCACCTCTTCCACAGAGGAGCACGCCTTTATGGGTGATTTTAGTACCCATTCCTTGGCCATGGCCATTCTCATTTGGCTAAGAGTAAGCTGTTTTCTTTAAAGCAAAATTGTTATGTAACTGGTACAAGACAGTGATGCACCTCTGGCCAAGTCCCCGGGTCTACAGGCCTGACTCCCACCTCTACAAAGTGCTCATGTGACATTTGTGGCTCTAGTCCAAGCCCTGTGACCCTAGGAACTTCCTTTAAGAACTTCCTCTAATCTATATACCCACCTCAGGGCTTTCACACAGGCTGTTTCCAATCTTGATGCTGAAGTGGCCTACAGCTTCTTCCCTCACCTCCCTGAAGTCTTTCCTGTCCCTAGGTGAGCCACTGGGACCATGTGAACACCTGGTACCTTACCTTGCACATATGAGTTCCTTGTCTCACCTCCCATTGGTGTTAGGGCCCATCAGTACAAGTCTCTTGTGTGTACTTTACATGAAATGATACAGTCTAGGGGTCTTGATGGGGTTCTTTTTCTCTGCCTATTAAAGAACAGAAAGGTGGGAAACTCTCAAGTACACCAGGTAGGCAGCAGAGAAATCCCAGAATACTGCAAAGGGAGGGAACAGGTCAGGAGTTGCAGGAAAGCATTTACCGGGGGTGAGGAGACACATGCGTGTAGCAGAGACACAGAGAAAGACCCTCTGCTTTGCAGAGTGGGCTGGTTTTGGATGTCTCTGAAAAGATTCCTCCCCTAATTTAGGATTTGTTGCTTTGAAGAGAGATAGGGTGGTTGATTGCCCCACAACTGCACACTGATGTCTTGACCTTGCCTGGGACTTGTTGACCAGTTCATCAGCAGGGGGCCTGTTGGTGGGACACAAAAGCCTGCAAGGCCTTTGTTTTAAGCCATGAGGTTTTTGTCTCGGGTCAGGAGGTGAGAAAGAAGGCAGCCATTTTGGAAGGCCATCACCTTTATTACCTAGTCATGCCTCTCCCCCAACTGTCTGCCTACCAGTGAACTGTCCCTTAGAAGCATGGCAGCAGTGTGGGGTGGGTGGGTGGGGTGACAAAGACCCTTAAAGCATGATGTCATAGTCACAGGAAGAAGGGATGGGGTCCGTCGCTTTCCAGTTCTTTCATATCACAAGTCTCAGGGACCCTCTTGCCTCCCTATCCAGGCCACCCGCTCACCACTTTGAGAATGATTGCCACTGTGGGTTCCTGGTGCCAGTTTGGAAATGGATTCACAGTGACTCCGAAGCAGAGGGCAGGACACTGGCTGGGGCTCTCTACCCACTTGTTCCTCTTCAGCTGATACCCCCCCCCCCCCCCCCCCCCCCCCCCCCCCCCCCCCCCCCCCCCGCCCAGTGCTGAGGCAGCCTTCAATGAGCACCCAGCAGGGCAAATTACTCTTCCTTATCAAGAGAGTTGCAGGTGTGTGGTCAAAATCCCAATGGCCTTACTTCCAAGTTTTCTCCTGGGTCTGTCAGGGCACTTCCTTTAAGATTCCCTTAGATCCCTACCTACTCAGTATGTCAAGGCCCGCCCTGCTCACCCCCCACACCTGATTGCCCTGACCACTCCATATCTGATGGGGTCATATCCCAGTCCTTCAAAACCCCAGCTCTCATCTGGCCTGAGTTCTCTGGCTTACCCTCTCTGAGAACATGGCTAGAGTGGTTTAGACAGAATCCCCGGAATTGTTTCTGGAATTTTCTGTTTGATACTTTGGGACTGTGGTTGGCTGCAAGTAACAGAACTTGAAGTGTGGATAAGGCATCTGCTCTGGAACCTTACTCAAGAACTCTAACAAGAGCCAGGGAGTGATCTCGTGGTCATCAGGCCCAGTGAAGCAGGAGGGGCAGAAGCTTGGTTCTGAGGACCGGATAGACACTGAGGACTGTGTAGGCTGCACTTCCTGCTCT